>NC_083874.1:15761500-16065226 GCF_032452875.1 Bos javanicus | reverse complement strand
CAAACGAGACTGGGCTGTACCTGGGAGTGGCCTCGGGGTCCTGGTGGGACGGGCCCATGGTGCTGCCCCGATGCAGGCACCACCTGGAAGCCTCTGTGGCCGATTCCCACCACTTGGCGTTGAACTTATCCCTGCAGGAATCCCCTGGGTGGGTGAGAGGATCCTGTGGGTGGGGGCACGGGGCCCAGGAATGTCCTCTTCACGACAGGACAGGAATGTAAAGTCAGCTTTTCTAAAGTGCTCCGATGCGTCTCAGGACCAAACACAGTGGTTACAGACGTGGCATGGGTGGCCGGACGTGTCCCGGGGAGGGGGCCACTGCTCCTCTGGAGCACTCCAGGACTGCGGTCAGTTCCTTGTCACTGTGGGCCATGGTGCCCAAGCTCCTGCTCCACCCCAGACCCTGCCTTCCCACCAATGCTTGGCGGGATACTGGGTTCTGCAGGGGCGTCTGGGGTGCAGGAAAAGGCTGGACTGCTCCCTGGCCCCGAGCCTGCACTTGGCCAGAGCTGGAATGTGGGTGTGCCCACTGTCACGCGCGGCACCACCCCAACAACTGCGGCTGCACCACGAGGCTGGACCAGTGGTCCTTGCCCTCCTCTGGGGGACTGATGACAACCTGCGACAGCTCACTGGACGTGAGGTGCCTGTGAGGCGGCTATCTGTGCACTCGCTGCCAACAGTGACTGCCCAGGCCACACTGGTCCCTTCCAAGTTCTGCTCCCACTGCTCTGTGTCACCTCAGTATCTGCCCATCCACTGGAGATGCCAGCTGGGGGCCACCTCATGGGGAAGGAGGACTCTCCATCCAGGGCTGGGACCCTCAGGCATGCGCCAGCCCTGGTGGAAGCCCTGGGCTTGGCTTCCCAGGCATTCAGTCTGGGAGGCGCTTTGGGAAAGCACCAACTTCGACAAGAGTGGGTTTTAAAAACCTCCACCAGATTAAAATGAGCGGTGGTCTGTCCCCTCCCGGTCAGCCCCTTTCAGGATGAAATTCCGAACCTGCAGGACATACCTGCATGCCATGGGCCAACCCCTTCAGCCACCCTGCCTGCCCTGTGGCCCTCTGTCCTGGGTGAACTGTGTGCCACCCCTGGGTGGGGTCGCATCCTGGCCTAGAAGTTCACCACAAACCCACTCGTGTCTCTGCTTTAGAAGTCATTTCGGCCTGATTCTGTGGACAGAGCCAACCCCATCAGGCCCCTTCTGGTGCCATTGTGGCTTGCTGCAGGGTCTCCTGGTGGCTCTGGTCACTACCTTGGAAAGATAGCCCAGAGTGGGACTCTCCTCTGCTGGAATGGGGTGCTATGATGGCAGATGGCAGCTCCAGTGGGTTAGCTTTGCTTCAGCCTTCCATTACAAACTTTCCTTTTCACGTTAAAAAAAAGGTTTACAAAGTTGCCCAGGCACCACTGCTAATCCTTCAGAGCGAGCAGCCTCAAGACAGCAGGCCAGCTCTGCCTGCCCCGTCCTGGCAGATGTCAGAGGAGGCCTGTGTGGGAAGGGGAGAGGGTGGGCTGGGGGTGGGGTGGGGCCACAGAGCATGAAGAGTGGGCGGTGCAGGGAGGGGTCTGCACCCCGAGCCATGCCCCCTAGAAGAAGATGACGTCTTCTTTGCCGGTTTCTTCCTTGTTGACTGGTGTGGAGGACGGGGCCCCGGGTGGAAAGGATGGCCCCCAGGTCTTGAGGGGGAGGGACTCGGTGGGGACATCGGCTGGGCCCGGGGTCGGGGCTGGAAGGCTGGGGTCTGGAAGAGAGACGGGGTGGTGGGTGTCCGCATCAGCCAGGCACTGTGGGTGCCAGGGGGTAGGGGGCTGGGCCGGCTGGCTCACCTTGGTGGGGCGTGGAGCTGGGCAGGACGGGACTCAGCGAGCGGCGGTTCCGAGAGGTGTTCTCTTCTTTGCCCATGAGCTTGTTGAGAAGCAGCGGCTGCCTCAGGTCAAACGAGGCTGAAAGAGGGTGGAAGATACTGGGGTCTGCAGTCTCGCTGCCAGTGCCAGAGCACCTGGACCTCGCCCCACTCCTCGCCCACACTTTCTCCAGTGCTGGTTCCCAGGGAGGGACGCCGCTCAGACAACAGGCCCCGAATTCACTGACAAAACCCAGAGCAGACACCCCTGGTGAACGAGGGGGGCCCCTGGACTCGTTCAATCTTCAGACAAGAGGTTCTGTGATGCTGCAGCCTGGGGTCCTGGGACCAGGGCCCTGTTCCCCAGGAGGGCCCCAGGGCCTTCTTACTGGGGAACACTGGCTCTGGGGCGAGGACTCAGTGGGGAGTAAGCAGTGTCAGTCACTGGCACACTTTCCCCCTCTGCACGGGGGTTTCCGAGGCCCGTTTCTGAATCACCAAGGTGCTCCCTTGTGTCTGATCCCAGTTTTGAGGGCCAAGGTGGGAACAGGAACTGAGTTCTGAAGTCTCTGGGGGTGGGTAGGTGGTTGTGTGTGCGTGGCGCAGGCCTCAGCGCCATCACCAGCTGGGGTTTCCTGCCGGTGTCTGGTCCAGAGGTAATGAGCCAGGAGGGCACCAGGTGAGGGGAGGGAAGGGGGTGCCAGGAAGTCCCGACTCACCCGAGCTGTCCCAGCGCTGGGAGCCCCGGTTCTTGCCTCCCTTGTCCTTTCCGCCCTTGGTGGAGGCTGCCAACTTGGTGGGAATCTGCTGCTGCACAGCTGCCTGCCTCTGGATCTGGTTGGTGGCACTCAGCAGCTGGATGGGCACTTCGCTCTTGGCCGGGGCGCTGTCCCTGCGGGCCACCTCGGGGCGCTCGGCGTACTCGGACCCCGCACTGGACACCAGCGAGGTGGGTCGGGGCCCTGGTGCTTTGGTCAGGGTCATGGATCCATCCAGCCCATTCCCATTGAAGCTGGGAGTGTGGCTTAGAGGCTGGGTCTGAAAAAGCCACAGAAGACACATCCCAACGCTGTTCCTGCTGGAAGCCCTTCTTGGGGTACTGAGGAGGGGCAGCGCCCTGCGGATCAGCACGGTGCCATGCACCAGCCCCCACACTTTGCAGGCTCCAGGGTGGAGGTGGGGTTTTGGAGGTTGGATGGAGCTGGCGTGCCTGCCCACCTCCCGGGCCCGGCATGGCTTAACCGAAGCCTCTTAGTTCGGAGGGTCCCATCTGGGCATAGAGTCTGGTGTAGGCCTGATGGAGTCAACATTCCTCCCTTGTCCCGAAAACACAGGCACGTACCCACCCACGCATGTGCACACTCAGGCTCTCAGGCACAGGCACCATTAGGCCGGTGCTCACCTCCGCCAGTGCCTCCGGCGGCAGCGCCCCAGGCGCTGTGTTCTGCTTCTTGAGCCGGCGCAGCATCTCTAGGCGCTCGCGCTCCCGCTCCACGGCGCGCTGGGCCTCGCGCAGCCGCTCCAGGTCATGCTGGTAGGCCTGGCGCTGGCGCTCCAGCTCCTCGCGCTCCTGGTTCAGCCGCTCCTGCAGCCGCAGCAACTCACTCTCACGCTGCTGCAGCCGCGCCGAGGCCTGGTCCAGCTCCCGGCGCTGCTGCTCCCGCTCGCGCTCCCAGCGTTGCTGCTCCAGCCGCAGCTGGCCCTGCAGCTTCTGCACGCCTGCCAGCTCCTCTCGCTGCTTCTCAAAGTTGCGCTGCCGCTCCTGTTCCAGCAGCAGGTTCCCGCGTGTTGACTGCAGCCGGAACTGCTTCTCGCGCTCCTGGATGGCTGCTTTCTGAATTTCCACGTAGCTGTCCTGCTGGGCGATGACCACCTGGGGGAGGGGAAGGGAGGGCCGGCTTTAGGAAGAGCCAGGCCATCCTCCAGCCCCCAGCCTTAACCTGAAGGAGGAGGGCACATGTGGCCCGCTGCGCTCCCCAAAGGCCCCGTACCTGGAGGCTGAGGAGCAGCTGGGACAGCGTCTGGATCCGCTGGACGAGCTGTGGAGAGAGGGACAGGGCCACTGGGCGCTGCAGGAAGCCCCGCTGGGTCCCAGGGAGTAGGTGTGGGGACGTGGACACACAAACCTTCACTTACCTCCAACTCCAGGACCGCAGGTGGGTGGGGGCCGGGGTCTGCACCTGGTGACTCTGCCTGGGGAGACAGCATCAACACATAGAGCCTTTACAGGCCAATCTGACTTGAGTGGGACCCACTTACTATTGATGAGACATCCCCTTAGCATGGGACTGGCCCCACCTCTGCTCATCTGACTTGTGCCAGCCTTGGTGTCTGGAGAATTAAGGGCGAAGGGTGGTTCCTGGGAGGTAGGAGGGTGCAGGGGTGTGGGCCCATGTGCGAGGCTCTTAGGAGCCCAGAGCTGGGACTCTGAGCCCAGTGCTTGGCAAGGGTGGGCCTTAGGAGCCAGAGAGAGGAACAGCCAGTGACGTCACATCCGTGGAAGGTGGACACCTGTGTAGACTGCCAGCTGGTGGTCCCCGCCTAGTACCTCTCACCTACTGATGAGGCCACTGCCCTGAGCGGGTCCCCTCCCCTGCCTCCTTCCTGTGCGCCTCCCACCCCGCCCTTCCTTGGGACTGCAGGAGGAACCCGCATGTCCTTTTGCACATTAATGATTAGTCACTGCCGAGTGGGGTAGCACTGGCTGCTATTTGCCCCAAGAGGGAAAAACCAGACAAACCAAACATAGGCTGTTCGGCCTCAGAGGATAATTATAGGGATATGGGCTGACTCTGTACTGAGCTCAGGCACATCCCAAGGAGGCAACGTACCACCTTTGAGGCTTCCTCGGGGGCCCCCTGGGTATCTCCAGGCCTCGAGTCCAGGCTGCTCACCAGGCCCTGCCAGTCTCGGGGGCTGAGGTCACTGCTGCACATGTTCTTCTGAAGACTGCCATCTGAAACCCCAAGCCAGGCGCGTGAGATGCCTCGGGTCCCACCTGCCCTGCTCCCCGCCCCACCTCATCCCCTGGCTGGGTAGGGAACCTGGGCCGCAGAAACTGGCTTGGGGGCTGCTGTCAGAACATGACTGACAAAACCCGGGAAGTTCCAGAAACCTGACCCTGGTGTTTACAGAAGGTCGAGGGAAGCAGCAGAGAGATGCTGAAGAGCAAATGCCCAGATGCCATGGAAAGGCACGCCCTCCCATGGTTGCCGAGCTCCGGGGTCCCCAGCAGGTGGCAGCACCATTTACCCTTGCCTGGGCTGCCTGCGCTGCCCCCGTCTTCTGCCTGGCAGTAGGCGTTGCCCAGCCGCCTGCAGATGAAACTCTGGATGTCTTCGACTGTGGAAGGAAGGGGATGGAGGGGAGCTGAGTCACCCTCTGGCTCCACCCTGGGCATTCAGAGCCAAATTCAGGGACCCAGGCAGAGGCCTCAAAGGGTGTCGGTTACCCACTATCCTGGGCACCCCCTGCACAGGTGCTGTGCCTAGGACATGCCAATCTACAGGAGAGGTGGGATCTCAGGGGACCATGGGGTGGGAGGTGGGGGGCCCTGGGCCTGGGAGGGAACTCAGCATGGCCACTACCTGTGTGCTGATGGTCACACAGATGGGCAGGAGACACAGGAGGTGGCCTCGAGGGGAGGGGGCAGGGGTGGTCACACAAGGTGCTTGAGGACACAAACTTTGGCCAGGTGAGGGGGTGGGGAGAATGTTCTAGGCTGAGGCACCAGACACGAGGGAGTTTCAGGGCCCAGGAACAGTGGTGACTACAGACATCGGAGACGGTGGCTTGGCTGGAGAGAGCAAGACTGAGTCCACATGGGACCCTTCCCGCCTTTTCCCTTCACTCTGATGGAAAGTTCTGGAGGGCAGGACCCTGTCTGTCTTGCCGGTTGATGGAAGAGCAGCCCTGGCTGTGCTGTCAGATTGGATAAGCACTGGCCGTCCTGCCCAGCAAAGCCCCTGGCCTGGCACAGGACTCAGCAGCCATGTGGAAGATGCTAGGGGCTCCACAAGGACCCTGATGGCTCTGGGAAGCAGGCCGCTTATCGGCCAGCACCCTTCAGCTACAGGGACCAGGAGCCCCTAAAATGACCCATCAAACTTGTATGTGTATCTTTTTCTGGGGAGAGCATCAGTGATCCACTTATCAGAAAGAGGAACCATCTCAGTCAATTTGAGATCCCCCCTGCCCAGCATGGGGCCTGGAGCTCAGCAGGCACTGGGAATGTTTATTGAGTGAATGTGAGATGGTGCTTGGAGTCTACATCGAGGGGCTGGCACCCAACTGGTCCAGGGACCTTCCAGCTCTAACAGAAGCGGGCAGAAGCACACGGGGATGGGGTGGCTGGTAGGCCACACAGGGCTGTGTGCCCGGCCTGGGGTCCCCTGGGAGGCCCCAGGAACGATGGGGCTGGGCTGCAGGGGTGGGCTGGTGGCTACTCACTCTCACTCATGGCTGACTTGAGAATCAGCTCGCCCTGCAGGTTCTCAGGGGGGTCCCCTCCCCGGAAGAGAAGCCGAGACAGGGCGAGGTCCTCGAGCCCGCTCATCTCGGCCATCTCCAGGTAGATCTGCTGCTTCTCACTCAGGCTCTGTGCAATCTGCTGGTCTTTCCTGTTCAGTCGCTCTGCAAGGTGGCCGTGAGGTGGTGGTAAGCCTCCTCTGGGGTGGTTTCCCCCAGGAACCGGCTGTCATGATGCCTCGCTGGGCCAGGAGGGCCTCCGGCGTTCCCACTGACCCTCATCCTGTCCTGGACCACTCCCTTCATCCAGAATTCCCGAGAGGCAGGCAAGGGTGTGGCCCTGCCTCCTGCTTGCTTCCCTCAATTATAAAAAGATCAAATATGGTGGGAGTGTGGGGCAGGGCCATAGCAGACTAAATTTATTAGTTTGGGACAAACCGAGAGCCTTTAAAGACTTAGTTTTCTAATCTTGAAAGCCTTCTTACAAGTCTCTGGGTTTTATACTTTTTAAATTTTTATTTCTGGCCACATTTCACAGCATGTGGGATCTTAGTTCCCTGACCAAGGATATCAACCCGAGTCCCCTGCAATGGAAGTGTGGAGTCTTAACCACTGAACCACCAGGGAAGTCCCTATAGCTTTTTTGCTGCTGTGACTATGACTTATTTTACTAGACTTTCTCACATGACTGCTAGTGTGTATATATATATATATATATATATATACACACATCCTATTTAGCTAAATTATTTAGTTCTCTTAACATTTCCAATAGTTTTCCAGTTGATTCTATCAGATTTCCTAGGCAGATAATCCTGTCACCTGCAAAAAATAATTCTGCCACCTCCCTTCCAATTGTGATTTTTTTTTCCATTTTCTTTTTGGCTGTGCAGAATGGCTTGTGGAAGCTTAGTTCCCCGACCAGGGATTGAACCTGTGCCTTTGGCAGTGAAAGTGTGGAGTCCTAACCACTGGATCACAAGGGAATTTCCGCAACTGTGATCTCTTACTTCAGAGTCTTCCCATTATTACCCTGGCTGGAAAGTCCAGGGTGGAGATACTAATGGTGGTGATGGTAGGGGAGGGGCCCTGTCTCGATCCTAGCTTTGATGGGAGGGTCCCTGACCTTCCAGTGTGAAGGATGAGATTGGCTTTCGGTCCAAGATGGGAAAGAAGAGTTCAGTGAAGAAGATACCGATTTCTAATCCACCACAACTCGTCAGGAATGGGTGACAACGAGACATTCCTGGATGACTCTGAGGTGTTTGTGGAGATGTGTCTGGGCAAGGCCTGTACTTTATTAATTACCCTTCGGCAGGAATACAAGAGTGAGGAGGGGGTGAAATGAGCAGTATGTTAGCATGATACTTTTGGGGTCAAGGGGATTTCCCCTTTCCTTTGAATAATTTTATTCCTGAATACCCTCCAACGTGCACCTCTCCTCACACAGAGAAATAAAATACACACTACCTAATTTTAGGTGCTTACTGCTTCCATGTTATCTAAGTTGAATATAAAGATCACGATAAGAACGGGAGAAGAGGGGAATTGACTGAGATCAAAAAGTACTTGGACTTATTTTTGGCAATGACCTCGCTGAAACTGCACAGGAAGCTGTGAAAACTGGGGAGGAAAATAAGCGTGATGTGGTCCAATGATAAGATGGAATATTATTCAGCTTTAAAAAAGAAAAGAGCCTGTTGCACGGATGAACCTTGAAAACATCATGCAGTGAGACAGACCCGTCACAAAGGGACAAATGTCCCTGTTGATAAGAGATGTGTGGAATAGCTAAATTCCCAGACAGACAGTAGGACAGAGGTTCCCAGGGTCTAGGGGTGGAGAAAGAGTGAGAGTGATGGCTAATGGGGATGGGGTTTCTTTTTGGGGTGATGAAAACAGCCTGAAACTGTCGGGACGGTTGCACCACCTTTTGATATAGACTAAAGCCACTGCATGGCATGTTGTGAATGGGTGACCTGTGTGGTATGTGGAATACAGTTCGATAACGTAGTTAAAAAAATATCCAGATGGAAGAGGAAGCCGGTGTGGCTGGTTGCAAAACCAGGATGGCCTGAATCCACTCGACTTTAGGAGGAGGCCGTGGGGGTCCCAGCTCTCACAGGGACCTGGAGGGTCTGACACACTTGACGTGGGATACCACGTCGAGTCCCTTCCTGAGCGAGGACCCCAGGAGGAACCCCAGAGCCCCCCAATCCCTTTCCCATACGCTCCCTGGAAGATCACTATCCCAGGGCAAGGGCCTGGGTTCAAGCCCTGGATGTGTGGGCAGGATCCGCTCCATGGCCAGCCCTCATGGGACAGAAGGGAACGGCCACCACTGGGCCCAGTAGGGCTCCCGGGGCCGTGTCACCAGGTGAGGGCTGGGTCATGGGTGTGGAGGTCGGACTGATTCCCTCCCCTCTCACCTTGGAAGTCCCTCAGCCTCACAGCACGCGTCTCGACCACCTTCTTTTCCTCTTCGGCCTCGCTGAAGGGCCCTTCCTCTTCGTCTGGGCAGCTGTAGGGAGAGGGGACGGATGGGTGAGTGCACTCCAGGGAGTGGCTGCCTCTGAGCTGGCAGAGGTCCACCTGGAGAAGCCACTGCAAAAAGCATCTCTGATGTGCTGAGAGATGTAGCTTGTTAGTGGCCAACCTTGAGGGGGAGACACAGCCATCAGCGTGCATCCAGTCTCCAAGTGTTGGGAAACCATCGGCCACACGTTTTAAATACCTGGACACTATTTGGGGCAATTCATTCCCTGGGGCCTCCCAGGCATGGGAGGCTGCCAGCCCAGCAGAGCTGAAGCTGAGCACTGAGGGCAGGCTGAGCAGACTAAGGGAAGCTCCTGGGTATAAAGAGAGGCAGCAGGCTGGGCATGGGGGCCAGACCCCCGGCCCCATCTGAGGACCATAAGCCAGGCATCACACGGAGCCACAGGGCTGGGGTCTGTGGTTGGAGGGGGAAGAACAGCCCCCTTTGTGGGAGGGAGACAGCCCACCAATACAGAAGATTAGAGCTGCCAACCCTGCATCCCTGTCCCAGAGACATGCAGTTAGTCATGTCGGAAGGAGCCCAGTGGGGCTGTCTGCCTGCCCTCAGATGAGGGGAGGGACAGAGCACCGAGGTGGAAGGAGAGGGAGGGGAAAAGCACAGGGGTCTCCCGCCTGCCTGCGAGCCCAGCACCTCACGGGCACTTCTAGGCATCTGCCAACTTGCCAGCTGCCGAAGCCAAGGGCTTCCCTGGTGGCTCAGTGGTAAAGAACCCGCCTGCCAATGCAGGAGATGGGGGTTCGATCCCTGGGTTGGGACGATGCCCTGGAGAAGGAAATGGCAACCCACTCCAGTATTCTTGCCTGGGAAATCCCACAGACAGAGGAGCCTGGTGGGCTGCAGTCCAGGGGGTTGCAAAGAGTCGTACAGGACTGAGTGACTGAGCAACAACAACAGAGCCGAGGGTGCAGCCATGGGGGGTGGGAAGGCCTGCCGGGCCCCTCACCTCTCCACGGCCCTCCGGATGTGGGCCATCCAGGTGTTCCTGTCTTCCTTCGAGCTGGTATAGATCTCGTACATCTCGGGCCCATGCAGGGAGGCACTGATCAGAAACATGGCTTTCTCCTCGTTGGCTACCTCCCTCACGATGAGCTTTTGCAGCGAGATGACGGGGCGCTTGGAGTCCTGCACAGGTGGGAGGGGAACAGGGAGGGTGACCCTGTACCTGCTGCTGCCCCACAGCTGTGGAACCGCGAGCTGGAGGGGAAGGGGACGGGGGTGGGGGCGTGCACCCCGCTTATCCTCCAATTCAAGGGAGAAAGGTTTTTCCATCTAGGGGAAAAAGGCACTATGGTGATGATATCCTCACATCATTTTTCATGTGTCTGTTCAATGTGCTTAAAAGATGTTTTATGATCGCTAATGCATGAATGCTGTACAAATCTCAGCAACATAACAGCTGGTGGTCTATGGTAACAAACACATCTTCCTCCCAAACCTGTGTCCCAAACAATCAGAGCCAAGCAGTATTCCCAATCTCTGGGCATCCCCCAAGAGGCAGTGCTCTGACCGACCAGTAAAAGGCACGCTTGTAACTGGTTGTTATGGGCTGAACTGGTCTCTAGCCGCCACTGACCCTAGCTAAATCCATATGCCGAGGTCCTAACCTCAGAAAACATGATGGTATATGGAGACAGAGTTGTTAAAGGGGTGACTAAGTTGAAGTGAGGGCTGAGGGGGGTGGCCCTGACCCAACAGGACTGGGGTCTTTCTGAGCAGAGGTGATGATCAGGATCCAGGCACACACAGAGGGTGGCCAGGTGGGGCACTTGGGGAGCAGCAGACATGGTGTCGCCCTCGTGGGAGTGAACACACAGCACGCATGACGCTTGCTGGGGTCATGGGCGTGACAGCGCAACCTACTTCTGGAAACTTCTTGAGAAGCCAGTTTAAGTCTCTGGGAAAGGGATGAGACTCCAGAGTTGAGTGACAAAGTCCCTCATCCTCTCCAGGGGGACTCAGCAGTGGGTATTCATGGGTCACCCAGGTGAGAGGGGGAAGAGGCCAACTCCCTGGTAGACGAGGGCCAGGTGGGGTGGATGGACCCCAGACTGACTCCGAGTCCTCCCCAGCGGGGAGCTCCTGCAATGTGGCTGTTCTAGGACCAGTGGGCCATGGGGCCAACGCAGCCACAGCTCACAGGATGGCGGCTGCCTGAGCCGCATCCTCAGGGGTGACCGGGCAGCCTTGGCATGACCCTGAGGCCCCCTCAAGCCACTGCACGGGACCTTGGTTTTGGCAAAGTCTATTCCTGCCTTGCTGGCACCTTCTGGCCCTGGGAGGGCCTGGGGCGACAGGCTAACATATGGGTGTGCTTCTCTAGCCACCATGCTCTCAGGCCACCCCCCTGCCCCAGCACTGAGGTAGCCCCCTGGTTGCTCCTGCCCCTCAGCTGCCTCCATGTGGGCAGGTTTTGAGTAGCGAAGGGACAGGACACGTACCACGGATGCAAAGACGTATTTCTGATCCTTTTCTTGGAGCAGCAGCAGCACATCTGTCAACAGGACTGCGAGGACGTCTAAAGGGAGAGCATGAAAAGAGATGTCTTTCAGGGTCCCCGTGGCCGTGTGGATCCTGCCAGGCAGACGGAAGCCCAGGTGGCCTCGGCCCTGTGGCGCTAAGTCGGTGCCATGATGCTTCTGCAGCAGCCCAGTGTCGGGGGGTGTCCCAGCTTCGACTTGACCCCTCCCCTCCCCTCTCCTGGTTTCAACATTTAACAGCGAACCCCTGGACCCTCGCATCCTGCCTCCTGCCACGGATATACTCTCGTCCCCAGGAGCCAGAGCTTCCTGGTGGTGGCAGGCTTGGAGCCCTGTCCCTGTGGAGACATCGTGAGGTGACCGCCAGGCAGAGCTGGTACACAGGGGTGCGAATCCTAAGCTGTGTTTCTAACAGCAGCACTAGCGCTGTGGGAAATGAAAACACCGCCTCCTCAGGGAGCTTGCTCAGGATACCCCACCCCAGTTAGATACCCTCCCCTTATGGAATTCTCCTGCACTGAAGCCTGCGGGGTTCCTCTGAAGCACCTACTGAGCTTTTCACTGTTTTCCTGTTTACTTCTCTCTGTCCACCGGCTGGAGCCCCACGGGGTAGGGCCTCGGCCACCTGCCTTGGTGCTGGGCACATAGTGGGTCTCAGTTGTAAACCGTATCTTCTCGCTGCTCACCTGCTCACATGGAGAACAGACACTTTCTGTCATCTGGCCACCTGTGACACTTCCCCAGAGATCTTTAAAGATGCTGAGGCCAAAGGACAGGTGATGGGTGTTTCCAGAGGCTCATGGAACGGACAGGACACTCAAGGATGAGCCCTGAGCTCTGGTTTGGAACAGCACAGCAGATCTCGAAAGGAGGGCTTGGAGCTCGCCCCAAGCAGCAGGGGTGACACCCACGTCGCATTCTCTACCCCCACTGGGGCCTGTTACTGTTGTTTAGAACTCTGAGGCCTCTGCTGAGTCAGGGAGTCATGATATGCTGGGTTTCTGCTCAGGAGTCGGTGACTCGCTGCGCCCTCTTCACCTGGTGGCCCTTGCTGTGTGCACCATACCACCTCCATCACTGGAGACAGAGGGCACCCCTGCAGCCACCTCCAGCTTGCTCCTGCTCTGATTCTCCACTCCTCCCGACTTGCTATATAACCATCCTTTAGCCATGAAGTGGTGGCTCTGTGTCAGCTGGTACCCACCACTCCAAAATGGTGCCACTGATCCAAGATAGCGTCCACCACTCGAACATTACACCCACCACTCCGAGGTGGTAACACTGATCCAAGATGTCACCCATCACTCCAAGATGGTGCCACCAATCCAAGATGGCACCCACCACTCCAAGATGGTACCACCGATCCAAGATGGCACCCACTACTCCAAGATGGTGCCACCGATCCAAGATGGCACCAACCACTCCAAGATGGTGCCACCGATCCAAGATGGCACCCACTACTCCAAGATGGTGTCACTGATCCAAGATGGCACCCACCACTCCAAGATGGTACCCACCACTCGAAGATGGCAGCCACCAATCCAAGATGGCACCCACCACTCCAAGATGGTGCCACCGATCCAAGATGGCACCCACCACTCCAAGATGGTGCCACCGATCCAAGATGGCACCCACCACTCCAAGATGGTGCCACCGATCCAAGATGGCACCCACCACTCCAAGATGGTGCCAACGATCCAAGATGACACCCACCACTCCAAGATGGTGCCACCGATCCAAGATGGCACCCACCACTCCAAGATGGTGCCACCGATCCAAGATGGCACCCACCACTCCAAGATGGTGCCACCGATCCAAGATGGCACCAACCACTCCAAGATGGTGCCACCGATCCAAGATGGCACCCACCACTCCAAGATGGTGCCACCGATCCAAGATGGCACCCACCACTCCAAGATGGTGCCACTGATCCAAGATGGCACCCACCACTCCAAGATGGTGCCACCGATCCAAGATGGCACCCACCACTCCAAGATGGCACCCACTACTCCAAGGTGGTGCCACTGATACAAGATGGCGCCACTAATGCAAGATGGCACCTACTACTCTAAAATGGTACCACCAACCCAGGATGACATTCACCAACCCAAGATGGTGCCACTGATCCAAGATGGCGCTGACCACGCCATGATGGAGCCCAGCAGAGGCGGCCGGCGCAGGGCTTTACCTTTCAGGCGCCCAGAGGTGGTCTTCCAGCACAGGGTGCCCTCCAGGTGGAGCTGCCTCTGCAGCATGTCCTCCTTGCGGAAGGTCAGCCCATTTTTGAGCTTGCTGGAGGACTTGAGGTCCATCTTCCCAGCGATCTCCCTGAGGCGCTGGCCCTTCTCGCACTCACTGACCCTGGCGTCCACTTGTGAGATGATGTCTTTGATGAGGTTCAGGGCCTGGGTCAGGTCTCTGTGGTCCTCGGAGCCAGCTACCACACATGGCAGAGTTAGCGCTTTCCTTGGTCTGCATCCACACACGTGATGGAGGCAGGCAGGCTATGGGGTCGAGGAGGTGTCTCCCGAGGCCATGGCTCAGAGCGGCCTCGAGAGTCACCTTCCAGCTCAAGTCTCCTGAGAGATAAAGGCTTTTCCTAAGTAAAGGTACAGCCCAGCGCCTGGCTGACACCAAGACAGAGCGTTTGTTGAATGTAGAAGCTGAGGCGCAAGTCAAGCAATTAAAACGGCCCTGCACAGCCCTGGGTCACCAGCCTCCCCCTGCCCTCCAGCTCTCCAAAAAAGACTCCCACCACCGTTCCCCCACCATCACCAAGGGCTGGCTCCTCCCACTCCAAGGGCAGCGGGACTCCTGCATCCTCCCACTGCCCAAATCCCCTGGAGAAAACAAGGGAGGTGTGGTCAGTACTGCCCTGGCCTTTGAGAACCCTGGGCTGGGCTACATGTTCATCTTCTCTGCCTTCCATGGCACCAGGCATGTGACACGGAGGTCCTTAGCCAGAACACAGCTTGCACCCTTCCACTGACTCTTCAATACTAGTTCAACTGCTCTAGTTGAGACTTTGCAGGAACTGAAGGGGGGGTGCAGGCAAGGGAGACCAAACACCCTGTGTTTCTCAAGTTGGAAATCCCAGCCCCCAGGAGGGTAGATTCTACAAGGTGGGAGCTCAGTTAATGATCGCTGAGCCTGGCTGAATCCAGGACAGATTGCAGAGCAGACTGTCTAATCCACTGTTAGGACGGGGGCGGGGAGACTGAGACTCTCCTCCCCACCCAGCGTGGACAGGCAAGGCAGGAGGGCTGGCATACCTTCTGTATTCTGGATAATTCGCTCTACCAGCACAGGGTACTTGGTGATGCGTTGGGTGACCAGGAGGATACACTCCTGCACGCCGAGCCGCCTCACGATGGAGAAGTTGCCGATTCTCTGTGAAATGGAGAAGACAAAGCCATGCCGTATGGGCATCTGTTTCCTGCCGAATCGTTAACGGTGGGACACGGGGGGCTGGGGACCCTTTCCTTTATCAGTTCGTGGGGACCTTTTCTTTGTTGCTTCAGCAGACACTTGAAAGCAGGGACCGGGCTTCCCTGGTGGTCCGGTGGTTGAGAGTCCACCTTGCAATGCAGGGGACACCGATTTGAACCCTGGTCCGGGAAGATTCGACATGCCAAGGAGCAACTGAGCCCACATGCTGTGACTACTAAAGCCCATCCGCCCTAGAGCCTGTGCTTCTCAAAAAGAAGCTACTGCAGTGAGAAGCCCATGCATTGCAATGAAGAGTAGCTCCCGCTTGCCACCAGAGAAAGCCCGCATGCAGCAATGAAGACCCAGCACAGCCAAAAATAACTAAATAAAAAATTAAAAAAAGAAAGCAAGGAGTGCCTGCTATATACAGAAAGGCCAAGAAGCCAGAGGTTGACTCACTTGCTGTAAAATGCAGGGCTCTGCAAAAGCCATGAGGAAGAAACTAGCTGGTGTGGATTTTGGGAATCACCAGAGAGCTGTCCACACACACACATGCACACGTGCAGACCCTAACACTGCTGATGGTTGTTGAGGCCTTCTGATGCAGCTGGGCCTGTGGTCCCTGCAGTAGCTCCCTGGTGGCTGCTGGTGCATGCTTCTGGCTAAGAGCCCAAAGAGGCGATCATCTGAAGCCATCCTTTCTTTTTTTTGGCTGAATTGTGCAGCTTGTGGAATCTTAGTTCCTCAATCAGGGATTGAATCCAGGTCCACAGCAGTGAAGTGGCAAGTGCTAACCACTGGACAGCAGGGAAAGCCCTGAAGCACCTCTTGGTGGGGGCTGGGGCAGCTTCCTGTGCTTCCTTCTGCTTGTCTGTCCCCACTGCTCTGCTTTGTGTTTTAGGAAGGCCAGGAACCATTGTATTTTTGACTGTGCCATGGTGGCATGTGGGATCTTAATTCCCCTGACTAGGATCAAACCTGTGCCCCCTGCATCGGAAGCGTGGAGTCTTAACCACTGGACTGCCAGGGAGGTCCCAGGAGCCAGTTTGTAAGAGCATGGGAGGGGATGGGACAGAGACCTGAGACTTGGCTCTGTTTCCTTCTGTCTCGTGGGAAACCCCCACCTGCGAGGGGCTTCTGGTTCAGGACGTCAGGCGGCCTGGCCCCGTGCTCATCACCAGATGAATTCAGACCACTAGACGACCCTCTCCCTGTCCCATCGGTCTGCTGCCGGGACAATGGAGTGAAATTTAATGACTCTCTGCCCTTCACTCTAGCCCGTTATTTACTGGGTGTCACTTGGGGCACAGGCTGCAGGCATGGAGCTGTTTTGGGGCTTCTGCTGCAGGGCACACGCTGACAGCGCCCCACGGCCTTGGCCCAGGAGCACCTCCCAGGACGCGGCAGGCAGGGGTCTTGGCTCCTGGGCCCTGAGCACCCACATGCTGTCAGGCAGAGGACAGGTGTGGGTCATTCCATGGGCTGATGGGGACGAGCGGGGAGCAGACGGCCGGAGGACAGAAAGGGGCAAAGGCTTGCAGGCCTTGTATCTGCTAGAACATCTGAGGCAGGGGAGGTGGCTCCGGAGGGGACGCTCGTGTCCCCTCGACAGTCTGAAGGACAGTGGTCACCCACTGAGTGGCATCTCAGGGGCCACCCTGCTGTGGTGGAAACAAAAACCACGCCTGCTGTGCTTTACACCCGGGGATTTTCCAGACCTTTCATGGCCCTGTTCTAAATGACTCTGTGGTTAAAAATGAGGTAGAACCTGGAAAATCACCGTTTTGTAACAAGTCCTTTATAAAGCTCTCCAAATGCCTACAGTTTTGTGGGGAAAACAAAAATAAACAAAACAAAACCGCTCCCCATGAACAAACCAAAAAACCCACCTACTGCAAAGAGAATACGTTTTTAATATAAAGAAATAATTTTTTTTTTTACCTTGATCAAGTTTTGAAATTTCTTGTTTTGCTGCAGCAGCAACTTGTAGTGACTGACAGCGTCGTTGTGACCGCTACAAAAGACGCTGTATTTTTCTTTCATCCTCTCTCCGTTTTCACCTGAAAACTGAGGAGAGGCGTGGACCTGTTACTAGGAGAAACATGGAAACTGCTGGGGAACGTCTTCACCTCGTTCGCCTGAGTCTGCTAAACCACAGATTGACCTGATTTGGGGTTTCACTCTCGTCTGGCTTGCTGGCCCCAAACAAAATGCTTCGGCACATGGTGTCTCATTAACAGGGCACCGAAAGGGCAAAGGAGAAAACTTCTGCATGTCACAGGTGCTTGTAAAACACCCCGAAATCCGACCAGGAAGAATACATTTAAGCAAGAGAATGTCAGAAAAAAATCAGAGGTGAAAAGGGTCTTCTTTTCATGAAAGGGTCGTCTTCTCCTTAGTTAGGTGACTTGCATGCTCCGGGTGCTTCAAGGGCAGATGAGGGGTCCTGGGTCCCCTCTGTCAATCTCGGCTCGGCCCAGAAGTCCATTCAAAAGTCAGTTTGGGGTCCATGGCCCTGCCATCCATGGCAGTGGTTCAAACACCACGCAGGTGTCAAGACCAAAAAAAAAGTAAAAACTGGCTAACCAACTGGCCAAACAAAAGCACAGCCTGTACACTGGACGGTGTCTCGACAAGCGTGTTTGCTGTTCAGGCCTCTGTTTCTGAGCTCCCCTGCCTCAGATGGGCAGCTGTGAGAGGCCAGGACCACTGTCCTCGGGGGCTGGGCTCTCAGAACACAGAAGGACAAAGTGGGGTGGGGGTGGGTCTGGCCATACCCACCTGCTGAAGCAGGAGGTCCCCAATCTTCCGGATGATGTAGTTGTGGGCACTGCCCTCCTCCAGCGACTCCAGGCGGCGCTCCTTCAGCCGACACAGGAAGTGGCTGTGCACCTCCAGCAGGTCGTCCGCGCCTGGGAACAGGCGGCTGACGGCCTTGGGGCTGAATTGCAGCTCCTCCCGCAGGGCCCGGGAGTAGACCTTGAGCATGATCTTGAGCGTCCGCACATGGTGGGCCTCCGTCTGCATCAGCTCTGAGGGGGCGGGGATGTGGGAATTAGCGGCACAGGTCGACACCCCGGCTGGGCCCTCCCTCGTCTCACTATGGGCCAGTCTGGCCTCTCAGCTTTCCTCGAAGCCCTCATCATAGTCGTCTGACCTCCCAGGGGCCAGGCCTCCCGTCCTCCCTGGCCCAGCACTGCCCAGGGCCCAGCTTAAGGAGGTGGACACACACCAGGAAAGGGAGGACTGGATGTATGCCGAGACCTCAACTTCACAGGAGGGTTTTCTGTCTAATGTCAACTGAAGACGTTTTCAGGCTGCTTGAAACAAGACTGTTCTGATGGACATCCCTCCCTGGGATGTGAAACTCACACGCTGGTGCTGTGTCAGAGACTCGCCCCAGACTGTAACTGATAGGAAAAGTGAAGCTCAAGGGAGGATTTTTAATTCATGTTAAAAGCAAATAAAGATTAGATTTTGTGATGAAGTTTTTCTGTTGTTTAACTTAAGGTCTTGAAGCTGTCAGAGACGAAACAGAAGTCAAGAGGATACATGTATGCGCACGGCTGATTCCTGATGCTGTCCACCTGAAACTATCACCATGTTGTTCACTGGCTATTGCTGTTGTTTAGTCACTACGCTGTGTCTCTCTTGTGACCCCATGGACTGTAGCCTGCCAGGCTCTGCTCCTCTGTCCATGGGATTTCCCAGGCAAGAATACTGGAGTGGGTAGTCAGCCATATCCTTCTCCAGGGGATCGTTCCAACCCAGGGATCACACCCACGTCTCCTGCTTGGCAGGCAGATTCTTAACCACTGAGCCATCAGAAAAGCCCGTTAATCAGTTATACTCCAATTTAAAATAAAAAGTTTAAGGGAAAGCTTAATAGCATCAGCCCGTTCCAGGGCTGCCAGCCATGGGGCTGGAAGGACTCTGTGCTTGTCCAGCTGTGGAGACAGCGAGGCGAAGCGCTGTCCAGATGGAAGCAGTGGACTGCTGCCCCCACCGGCCCTGTCTGCAGGACCCCTGGCTGGCCCGGGCTCTCCTCCTTGCCCACACCCCGACTTGCTCTGGCCCTGGCAGGGAGCTGAGTGTGTAAAACGCGGAAGGAGTTGAGTGTCCACTGGTGAGTGGTCACCACTGAGCTGCAGGGAGGGGGGCCTGGAGGGACCTGCCGGGAGCACCAGCCCAGGTTTGGGCAGTGTCTGGGAGCTATGGTTTCCATGGTGACCATGATATCCGGTCTCAGGAGAGTGGCTGCTCACGGCTAGCTCTCTGATGGTTACTGGGAAGAGGTGCCCACCTGGGAGCCGGTGTTATGGTCACATTCAGATGGACAGACCCGCCTTCAGAGCCCCCATTGCGGCTCTGTCCGGGCCTGTTTGCGGTCATCTGACTGGGGACGGCTGGGATGGGCCTGCGTGGTCTTCTCCCTCGGGGTCACCAGCAAGGTGGGGATGACTAAGGACTGGGCATTGGGCCATTCCCCTCCCCGGGGACTGATTCTCAGAAAGTCTTGCCCGGCCGCCCCATCCCTGGCCCGGAAGGCCCAGTTGCCCTGGGATGAGGGGAGCAAGTGTAGGGTGCCACGTGGTCTCAGGAAGGATCGACAGTGGAGCCCCGGCTCCCCAGTGGAATCAATTAAAAAAAAAAAAACGAGAAAAGAAGAAAGAGAAGGCGCGCAGGCCTCCTTACCATAAAGCACATCCTGCCTTTTCACCACCTCCCTCTTCTGTTTCTTCACATACTCGGGGTCCACAGAGAGGCTCCAGGACTCAGCCTCGAACTCGTGGGTGTCCGCTTCGACCTCACCTCTCAGCGAGGCAGTGTAGGGGTCTGAGGGAAGGACAGGAGGCTGCTGCTCGGCGGCTGGGGCCTGGCTGGCTCGGGGGCTACCCCCTGCCCTCGTCCCCTGGATGCCTGCACATGGGTCTCGATGCCTCCCAGAGACTGGAGCCCACGTGACACCCGGGGAAGGATCGCGGTGATGGTACCTTCTATAAAGATGGGCTCAGTGCTGGAAGATGTAAGAAAAAGCGAGTCATCGGCCACCTGCTTGAGCTTCGGAAACAGTGTATCAGTTTCATCCATCTCTCCTGTGAGTGGTCTAAACAGACATAAAAACAACTTTAAAGAACTTGAATTAAGTGCACACACACACACGCACACACACTCATACACACACACACAGTCTATAAGAGCAAACCAGGTTATTACTTGATTTGATTAAGAGCAAACCAGGTTGTTACTTGATTTGATTAGACACTATTTGAGAACTTTCTGGATGTCAATATAAGGCTTAACTCTGTCATAAACCTTTTTTTTTCCTTTCTTTTTCTGGCTGTGCTGCGTGGTTTGTGGGATCTTAGTTCCCTGACCAGGACTGAACCTGCACCCCCTGCCATGGAAGTGCCCAGTCTTAACCACTGGACCACCAGGGAAGTCCTTGTCACAGATCATTTTTGAAAATTAGGAGACTACCTGTGAATGTGACATGACGAGCTCCTCCATCAAACTAACTTTTTTTTGGTGGAGGGTAGGGAGTATGGTTGATCTACAATATTACGTAAGTTATGGGTGTATAACATAGTGAATCAGAATTTTTTTGACTCAACTTTTACATTCCGTTTATAGTTATTATAAAATATTGGCTATATCTCCTGTGCTATACAATACATCCCTGTAGCTCATCTATTCTGTACGTAGTAGTTTGTGCCTCTTAAGTCCTTGCCCCTATCTTGCCTCTCCCCACTGGCAACATTAGTTTGCTCTCTGTATCTGCCACCAAAACTAATTTAATGTTCAAGTACATTCTATGAAAAAGTGAGTTAAAGCGTTAGTCACTCAGCCGTGTCTAACTCTTTGAAACCCCCTGGACTGTAGCTGCCAGGCTCTTCTGTCCATGGGATTCTCCAGGCAAGAATGCTGAAGTGGGTTGCCATTCCCTTCTCCAGGGGATCTTCCCGATCCAGGGATCAAACTCCAGTCTCCTGCATTATAGGCAGATTCTCTACCATCTGAGCATCAGGGAAGCCACCCAAGTACACTCTACAGGTGTATTCATTAAATGCTTCCTTTCCTAGCCACTGGTGCCCTCTGGAATCCCCAGAATTCTTTCCAGCCAGAGCAGGGTGGACACAGCTTCATTCCCAGTCCAGACTAAAGGGAGAATCCTTTCTAGGGGAAAAGAAGATCAGCTTCTTGTCCCACCGACTCATGCAGAGACATTTTTTTTTAACATGAGGTTTTCTACTTGAACGCTGCTGAATGCAGCACTTCGAGAACCACCTGGAAGCCCTAGGAAAACCAGCCTAAAGCATAAATAATACGATACAGACTCCGCAGCGACCCCAGCAGGCTTCCTGCCTGGTCTGCAGGACGGAAAGGAGCCCTGTCCAAGGGTTCTTCAAGAGCGGGAGGCAAACTGGCTCCAAGTGGCTGGGGACCCCAGAACACACCTTTTTTTTCCCTTCCCTTTTGAACTTTTTATTTTATATTGGGGTATAGCTGATTAACAATGTCGTGATGGTTTCAGGTGAACACTGAAGGGACTCAGTCATACATATAACATGTATCCATTCTCCCCCAGACCCCTCTCCTATCCAGGTTGCCACATGACACTGAGCAGAGCTCCCTGTGCTATAGTGTAGGTCTTTGTTGGTTATCCATTTAAAATATAACAGTGCGGAACACACTGTTTTTGAAAAAGGAAGAGAAGTGAATCTCCCAGGCAGGTGTTAATGGGAATCTTGCCTTTTGGTGGTGTGGTCCTGCCGAGGGTCTCCTTCCGGAGAGGCTGTCCGAGGGGTCCCTGAGGAAGCCTCCCCACCTACCCGCTTCCTCCCTTCGCCAGCTCCTGGTGGCAAAGGGGGTAACCCACTCACCCGAGTCTTGTCCCGGTTCCCGCTGGGCTGGGTGCTGGCTGTGGACCCCCCTTCTGCAAGACCGTCATGCCGACATTCCTGGTCGGGCGTGGGCTGCCATCAGACAGGAGGGTGGCCCTCGGGTGCTCCTTCAGGGATGCTGCAACGGAGGCAAAGACAGAGTGGGTGCTGAGGAAGTGGGCGGGGTAGCGCAGGTGGCCTGTCGGGAGGCCCTGCTCCGACTGGGGCCGCAGCGCCGAAAGGATCTTGGAGGTCAGCAGCTCGTTGTCCAGGAAGATGCTCTCGCTCCACTTCCTGGGGAGAGAGCCGTAGAAGGAGAGCTCAGGGCGGCTGCGGGGCGCGCCCTCCCTGTCGCCGCTCTTGGAATGCCCGTTCCCCATGGTCACGCTCTGGGCACTAAGACTCGGCTGCTCTGTGCTGTTTTTATACCCTGGAGCAGGGAGGGGGGGAATCCTTCTAGAAATGGCAAGCTGGTTCTCTTACTGTATTGGCTGAAGCCGTGGGTCTGGAGGGCAGGAAGTGGGTCCCCACTGTGACCGTTCAGTGTGGAAATCGCATAGGATTTTCTCCTTGGGTAAAACACCAACAAAACGGCAACTCCCCCACTCCAGACCCTTTCTGTCTTGGTGGGGAGAGGGGGCAGATAGTAAGGATCAGCTTATATCCGCCACAGAGAATCTTAGGATCACAGACTAAGGACCTCGTACCGACATCACACACGCGATTGTAATTAATCTGAGACCAGCTGTCAGGGTGATTCTGAGATGTGGAGACCACTGGGTCTCTGATGCTCGTAATTGCTAACAGAACCTGAGGCTCTGATCCTATAGTAGAAGGTGATCGGAAACCAACCGAACACACAACAGGGGCCCAGCAGGGCTGTCTGTGCTCATCAGCTCGTTAATTTCAGAGTTGGCATGTTACTGTTGATAGCAACTTATGCCCCCCAACCCTGCCACAGATCATAAACTTGAATGTGTTCTACTCATATGTGAATTCATTCAATCCTCTCAGTAAGTGTGAAACTAGGCAATCTTATCTTCACCTTGATAAATAAGGACACTGATAATTAAGAAGCCCAATGCCACTTATATTTGATAAATGAAAGCCCATGATATACTCACAAGACGACCTGATTCAAATCTATAATTTTTTCACACTTGTTACTAGCAGTGCCTTGCATGTTACTTTAAGGTCACAATCTATGGGCGAGTACTGATCTATTATAACTATACTTGAAGTCATGATTATACTGGATTTTGGACACACACCCCCCAAACACAATACACACACACACACAATAAAAAACAAAAACAACAAAACCAGAAATGTAGCAACAGACTGGATGTCGAGCGGAAAGGATGTTGAACACAAGTAAGAGACCAAGAGAAATTTGAAATTAAAATAATTTCAAATTATTTTTTAAAAATGTGATGCTAGAATTAATGTTTTAAAAGTGCAAATGTAATTTTTGCCTTTTTAAATTTAAAAATATGTATTGAAGGACTTCTCTGGTAGTCCAGTGGTTAAGAATCCACCTGCCAATGCAGGGGACAAGGGTTCAATCTCTGGTCTGGAAAGATCCCACATGTGATGGGGGCAACTAACCCTGTGCAACACAACCACTGAGCCACCGCTCTAGGGCCTGCAAGCCACAAGTACTGAGCCCATGTGCTGTAACTACCAAAGCGTGCGTGCCTAGAGCCTGTGCTCCGGGACAAGAGAAGCCACCACAGTGAGAAGCTGGTGCACCGAAACTGGAGAGTAGCCTCCCTCGCTGCAACTAGATAAAAGCCTGAGCAGCAACCAAGACCCAGCACAGCCAAAAATAAAAATATGTACAGGGGAAAAAAAAGTGCTGAACATTTAGATGCACGGTGCCCACTGATTCCTCCCTCACTGATGGAAAACTGCAGCTCTTAGAAAGCCAGGCTGTCATTAATTAGGCTGATTTTTTGCTGCCTCTTTTTTGGCAAATCCACCATGTAAGTCAAGCCTACTTGGGATGGGCTGCTTGGCTAATTTTGAAAGCCACATTTAAAAGCTTTGCTCTAAGACAAACAGCAGCCTTTAAAAGAAATCTGACCACTGGCATTCCAGATCTGGCTCCTGGGTCCCCAGCGCATCCCTTCCCCGTCCCCTGGTTTCTCTATGTCACTCGAGGAAAGTAGTTGGGATTCTGGTTCTGAGTAGCACGGAGACTTGGTGGTGCCACGTGCTCAGTGATTTCAGACGTCCTGACATGGAGATCGTAAATGGCTAATGGTGCCTGTTATCGTGGTAGACACAGGTGGCCAAGCTGTCGCCCATATACCAACACCTGTTTGGCAAAGGTGAAAATCGTAAACCGAGGCCTCCACGGTCCCTGGCAAGTGCTTCCCGGCATTTCTACACCCAGGGAACTCCACCTCGGCAATTATGATCTATCTGGATGTACAAACGGGACGAACGCAGAGACAAAGCCTTTGCCCAGTGTCCTGGTGTGGCTGGTAGGCTGTTCCTGTGACCCAAGGTCCTGCCTGAAGTTGGATGGATTCTGCTGTAATCGAACAGCCCACAGAAGAAAAGGTAACCAGGAACGCCCTCAAAGAATCACCGCTTCCAGAGAATTTTTAGAAAATGATGGATAACACTAAATCTACAGTAAGTGTAATCAGAGCCTCCTTGGGGTGTTGGGAAGACACTTTGAGGTTCTTCCGTCTTGGTCTTGCTTAGGGATCCCAGGTACCCCTGGACTCTCAGAAGGGGAGAAGGGACAAAATTCCAGGTAACACAATGCTGAGTTGGCCCTGACAACGTATGCCATGATTTACTCACTTACTCTCATTATTGTCTGTCTCCTTGGTAGGAGGGAGAAAGGGTCTCTCACAAAGTAGGCACCAAGAAATCACTGTTTCACAGGATTTTATTCAGCTAGAAAAAGGAATGAAATTCTGACACTTGCTGCAACGTGGACAAAATGTGAGGACACGATGCTCAGTGAAGTAAGTCAGACACCAAAGGACAAAGATGGTCGGATTCCTCTTCTAGGAGGTCCCAAGAGGAGTCAGACTCCCAGAGACAGAATGCAGGATGGGCTGAGGTGGGTTCCCGGGGTGGGGGAGGGGAATGAGGAGTTTTGCTTAACATGGACAGAGTTTCAATTGGGGAAAATGAAGAGAGTTTTGGAGATGGATGGTGGTGATGGTTGCCTGACACTGTGAATGTACTTAATGCCACTGGATTGTACTCTTCAAAATGGTAAGGCTGGAGCCTTAGTCACCGGATTACCAGGGAACTCCTAAGTGACTCACATTTTTCACTTCAACTATCTCTGCACGTGATTGTGAACACCGCACAAGTACTGATTCGAGGGTTACAGACACATTTTAGCCAGCAGGTGAATCTGCAAACACGGAATCCAAGAATAATGTCGTTCGTCCATACAGTGGAATACGAGGTACTCAGCCAAAGAAGGAACAAAAGGTTGAAACATGCTCCTATGAGGATGGACCTGGGAAAAACCCTGCTGAGTGAAAGAGGTCAGGCACATAAGATCTCTCAGTGCAGGATCCCGTCTCTAGGAAACATGCAGGATAAGTCCATCTACAAAGGCAGAAAGCAGATTAACAGGTGCCTAGGACTGGGGGCTTCCCTGGTTGCTCAGACGGTAAAGATTCTGCATGCAGTGTGGGAGACCTGGGTTCTATCCCTGAGTTGGGAAGAACCCCTGGAGGAGGGCGTGGCAGCCCACTCCACTATCCTTGCCTAGAAAATTCCACAGACAGAGGAGCCTGGTGGGCTAAAGTCCATAGGATTAAAAAGAGCTGGACAGGACTGAAGCGCCTAAGCACAACAACAGGACTGGGGGAGATTGGAGGGTGACAGCTCATGGGTATGGGGTTTCTTCTGGGGGGTCTAAACTTGACTTCATGAAAAAAAAATGAGAAGGGGGAAATTCCCTGATGGTCCAGTGGTTAGGAATTGGCGCTTTCACTGTCCTGGGCCTGGGGTTCGATCTCTGGTTGGGGAACTAAGATCCTGAAAGCCACGTGGTGTGGCCAAAGAAACAGTTTTTAATTAAAACATTTTTTAAATCAATAAAATGGATTGCAGTGACTCTGAGAACATTAAAAGCCACTGCACCGCACACTGAAATTGGTGGATTGTATGATATGTGCATTGCATCATGGTTAATGGGTAAACTGAGAGGAAGGGCCATCTTTCTGCAGGAGGAGAGGGAACCAAGGGATCTGTAGGCTTGACACCCACTGTGAGTGAATCTTGCTGTCCCTGACTCTGAGACAGCCAGGAATCTGTATTTGTCCTGCCATCGTGTTCTCCTACACCAGGACAGCTACGGTGGGGCAGGTGAGCAGTGGCCGGGCGCTGGGATCTGGGCGGTGCTGTCTGCACTGCCATGGGAGCCACCCGGGAGCTTAATTAGCACCCTCTGCCTGCCGCTGAGAGGTGCCATCGACCGGTGTGCTCCTGGCCCACTGTGGCCACCCGTCCACCGTGGAGGGGACCCAGAGGAGAGGGAGGGACAACAAAGAGAAGTGAATGGTAAAAATGGAAAAAGTTCTTGGCCCGGAGGAAAAAACACACCCTGTTCTCAGCCACAAACACAGACAGCAGTCCGTTCTCAGGAATTTTTTTTTTTTTCAAACCTGGAATCTAGAAAAATAGTGTAGATGATCTTATTTGCAAAGCAGAAATAGACACAGACATAGAGAACAAATGGATGGATATCAAAGGGGAAAGGGGTGAAGCGGGTGAACTGGAAGCTTTGGATGAACATATATACACTCTACTGATAGTAGGTATAAAATCGCTAACTGATGAGAACCCACCGCACAAGGAACTCTACTCAGTGCTCTGTGGTTACCTAAATGGGGAGGAAATCCAAAAAGAGGGGATATATGTAAACATACGGCTGAGTCACTGTGCAGTACAGCAGAAACTGACACAACATCGTAAAGCAACTGTACTCCAAAGAAAATCAATAATAATAATAATAATAAAAAGATGCTACCCTGGGTTGGGCTTCCGTGTGGGAGAGCCTCAGACAGACTGGTCATATAATACAGGTATATATCCTAAGCCTGGTGGCTCAGACGGTAAAGATTCCGCCTGCAAATGCAGGAGACACAACAGACAAGGGTTTGATCCCTGGGTTGGGAAGTTGCCTTGGAGGAGGGCATGGCAACCTACTCCAGTATTCTTGCCTGGAGAATCCCATGGACAGGGGAGCCTGGAGGGCTACACAGTCCACCAGGTTGCAGAAGCAACTTAGCACCCACACACCCTGGGTTATGAATCATATCCCTCCTAATGTTCTTCAATGAATAAAAGCAAATAACGTAATCACTTTTAAAAATGTCCTTGCTGCTAAAACCACAAAAACAAAAACCCGTTTTGTCTTGGTTTCTTAAAGAGTGGTCTCTGAGCAAATCAGGTGACGAAGCTGGTGTGAGAGCTGAAGTGATCCCACCTTGAGATGTTACTTGGGTGACAGACCCCACGCTGTGCAGTTCAGGTGAACAGGGGCTAATTTCTATCCCACTTAGGCTCCCGAGTGAGCTGCCATCTATAAATCCCCTGATACACCAGCAGGACCCCATCAGCCCCCGGGGGAATCATTAAGGACCCACAAGAAAAGCCTATGGATATGACTTAATAGTTACAGACCTGTTGAAAATTAATTTTCAAGGAAACCCATCAAGTGACCATCTTAATTGGACTTAAACTGTCCTTCTATAATCTAGACCCACACTGGTTTCCAGAAACACTGACTTCCAAATAAGAATTTTAAATTCTAACCAACAAGGATATACCCCCTGTTGTTATACCAACAACCATATACCCCCCTGCTGTGTAGCATGGGGACCTATATTCAATATCTTATAATAACCAATAATGGAAACGAATCTGAAAAAGAATAGATATACATGTATTGTTGTTCGGTTGCTAAACCGTGTCTGACTCTTTTGCAACCCCATGACATGACTGTAGCCCACCAGGCTCCTCTGTCCATGGGATTTCCTGGGCAAGAATACTGGAGTGGGTGGCCATTTCCTTCTCCAGGGGATCTTTCCAGCCCGGAGATCGAACCCAAGTCTCCTGCACTGGCGGGTGGATTCTTTACCACTGATCCACCTGGTATTACTGAATCATTTTGCAGTACACCTGAAACTAACACAACATTGCAAATCAACTAGACTTTAAAAATTTTTTTAATATTCTAAATGGCAGACTCCTCCTGTCACTCTATAGGAAACCAACTGGAAACATCTCTGGGAGGCAGCTGGGCCAGGGTACCACGTTCCTGCAGTTTTCTACTGCAGGCCAAGCAAGTGGATCAGACTGGCGGCATCTTTAGGCAGGACCAGACTTCCCCAGCCACCTAGCAGTTTTGGAAGCTTGGCTTCAGAACAGCTCCCCCATTTCTCCCATTTGGGTGAGGTCCTGGGTCCTCCTCCCACCACCTCCATTCTTTGTGTTTGCGAAAACTTCTCTCCCAGGCTGTGAGTGCCGCCTGTCTCTAGAGAGTTCTAGCAAGCACAGGCTGCAGGGAGAGTGTTCCAGAGACAATTAAGAAAATCTGATGCCAAGTGGAGTTTTCAGTTCACAGCTCCAGGCTTGGCGGCTGCCTGAGAACAGACTGAATCGATGCTGAGACAACTCATTGATTTCTCTGCCTTGCTTCATTGTATGTTATACAACCGAGGTGGCATAAAAAAGAAAAAGAAAAAATATAGGAGGCAAAAAAAAAACAACCCCAAAAAACAAAACCAACAGCCAAGCCCCAAATCTTAACCCCCTGCCTCAAAGGACAAGGAAAACAACTAAAAAAAAAAGGCATACTGTGGTTTAGAAGAGTAAGCCAGAAAGAACATTCTTTGTGGATCTGAAATCACCCAATTAACAAAATACACAGCCCCCTTACTCCCAATTACGTCAAACCAGCAAACACCACTATTAAAAAAAAAAAAAAAAGTGGTATTTTCTTGACTGTGTGTGCAGAAGACTTAAGCATCACAAAACAGTATAAAAGTAGAAATAACCCATGACGTCACCGTCCACAGTTAACTGGTACTGGAATGAAGATTTGCAAGTTGAGAATTAATGTTTAATACTGAGTGATTTACAGAGCCATGTTGAAAGCTCCCTCATGTATAGCAAAAGGATAATATGGTAGCAAATACCATATTTTTTGCATAAATACTGTACAGGACATGTGGGTTATACCATCAAGTGATATGCTTGCAAATCACAATCATACAAAATATTCCATATTCTCTATGGATAATTCTGGAAGTTAAACATAGAAAGGACAAATGGCCATGTCTGTGGGCATAAACATGAACTTCAACCTAAAAACTTCATGTTTTTCACAAACAAAAACTCAAAATGGACCACAGATTTAGAACCATAGAAGTATTCAGAACTAACATAGGAGAAAATCTTTAGGAACTGGGGCTGAAATGGTAAAGAGTTCTTTGCTGTGACACCAGCAGCCTGATCCACAAAAGAAAAAAAATTTTTTTAAACTGTCTTCATCATGATTAAAAATGTTTGCTTGTGGAAGATCTCTTAAAAGGATGGAAAGAGGCTTGGGAAGAAATTTGCAAACTGCCTGATGAAGGACTAGCATCTAGAATATATAACAGACTCTCAAAATCCAATCGTAAAAATACAAACAACCCATTTAGAAAAATGAGCAGAAGAGATGAAGACTGCATTTCAGCGAAGAAGATATTGAATGATGATGTAAAAAAAGCACATGAAATGATGTTCAACATCACTCAACCGTCAAATGCAAACCAAAACCACCAGGGACCATCACTACCAGGATAGTTAAAATAAAAAAACAGTGATGATGCTAATTGCTTGCGAGGATGTGGAGAAACTGGATTGCTCATACATGGCTGGTGAGAATGTAGAGAGTGCAGTCGCTCTGGGAAACAATTGGGCAGTTTGTAAAGAAAACAAAACAATTGCATTCCTAGGTATTTATCTCAGAGAATGCAAAACTTCAGTCCAGACAAACACCTATGCACCACTGTTCACTGCTTCTTTGAAGCCCAAACTAGAAACAATACATGGGTCCTTCATGGAGTAAAAGGCTAGACAAACTTCAGTCTACCCACACGACAGAATACAACACACAACAGTCAGGGTGGATCTCACGGGCATTGTACTGAGATAAAAGAGCCAACCTTGGACTTCCCTGCAGTGGACTGGAATCCACCTGCCAATGCAGGGGACGAGGATCCGATCCCTGCTCTGGGAAGATCCCACATGTCTTGGAGCAACTGAGTCTGGGTGCCACAGTTAATGAGCCTGCCCTCTGGAGTGTGCGAGCTGCAACTGCTGAAGCCCGTGCTCTGCAATAAGAGAAGCCACCGCAATGAGAAGCCCCTGCACGCCACAACTGGAGAGTAACCCCGCTTGCCACAAGTAGAGAAAGCTTCAATGCAGCAATAAAGACCCAGCACAGCCATGAATAAATGTTAGGAATATTTATATTTCTATAAATGTAAATAAAGGCATTAAAGTAAATATGCAAATAAAGTCAGACAAAAAAAAAAAAAAAAAAGAAGAAGAATTCCTGCAGGAATGTGAGCATCGGGAAACTGAGTGGGAGATATATGCAAACTCTGTACTCTCTTTTTTTGTAACTTTTTTTATAAATTGAAGACTAATCCCAAACAAATAGTTAAATGTTTTTTTTTTTAAAGTTCAGGAAGAACTGAGCCTTATTAAAAACAAAAGAATAATTTTTGAAAAGATATGTGTGTGGACACTCCGAGTTATGTTTAAAAAGGACTAGAATGAGCCAGGCCCTTCTTGGCAGAGGGAGGAGACAAGCAATTGAAAATATTTATTTAGGGATACCCATGTTCAGCAGTGGCGTTATTCACAGTGATGCTGAGGCGGGAGCAACCCAAGTGTCTATAGGTGGAGGAATGGATTAACAGATGTGGTCCATTCATAGCATTGGGATTTTATTTTAGTCTTAAAAAAAAAAGGAAGGAGATGCTGAGCCCTGCCACACTGTGGATAAGCCTTGGGGACATGATGCTCAGTGAGAGAAACCAGACACAGAAGGACACAGGGTCTGATCCCACTCACAGGTGGTCCCTGGAGGAGTCAGATCCTCAGAGACAGGAAGTGGACGGTGAGGCGGGGGCGGGGCGAGGGGCCAGGGAGTGAGTGTTTCATGGGGATGGAGTTCCAGTATTTCGAGACTCAAGTTCTGGAGATGGATGGTGGGAATGGTCACACTGTGTTGTGAAAGTACTTTCAGCCACTGAATTGTGCCCTTAAGATGGTTAAGATGACAAGTTTTTAGTGTATTTTATGACTATTAACATCCCATTAAGGGACTCAGAGTGTGTCCACACAAAAGAAATGAGACTCCTTCACTGTGGTTTCCGTCTTCATTCCGTGCAGGTGAGATGGCCCCTGGACTTCGAAGGAACAGAAACAACACACTTCGAAGATCATCAAGGCTCAAGGCAGGACTAGGCACGCGTACTTAACCTCAGCTCCTCAGGGCCAGGCACAGCACAGCCCAGGGACACAGATGGCACCAAGTGAAGTCCCTAGACTGAACGATGCTCAAGTGGGACATGGACACAGCTGGCTGAGCCTGTGTGGAGCACCTCTGGGGGAGCTGGGGAGGACAGAGATGACAGAAGGGCAAAGCCATCCTGATTGGCAAAGAGGAAGGAAGTTAATCTTACAAACTCGATGTTAATCTGTGGCAAAAAAAAAAAAAAAAAAAGCCTTCTGGGATGTGAGCATGGGACATAATGGGCTGAGAATCTTAGGTTTCCTGTTCCTTGGAACAAATCAAGACAACTCCGAGAGGTGTGCTCTGCAGCACTAGAGGAGAGTAGACAGAGAGAAGGTGCTCATGGTCGCTACAGCAAATGGCCTGCTAGTCCCTGGGCGGTTCTGGGCACAGTGGGGAGACAGAGTGGATACGGGCCCCTGGGGTATAAGTTAGGTGCTGGCTGAGTCCCTTGTGACATCCTTGTAAATTCACAGGGGGATTAAGAACCCATGAGCACAGCTTGAGGGACTTTAAAATTTACTGGGACCACACTTCCCTGCTGGTCCTGTGACTAAGACTCTGCACTTCCAATGCAGGGGACCACCCGGGTTCAATTCCTGGCCACAGAACTAAGATCCCACATGCTACAAGTAAGAGCCCGCATGCCACAACTAAAAAGGTTCCACAAGCTGCAATGAAGATCCTGTGTGCTGCAACTAAGACTCGGTACAGCCAAGTAAATAAATATTTTAAAAAGTTTACTGGGTGTCCACAAACACTCAGGCTTGGCAGTGGACTGATCTTACACAGAAAGAGGGTCTCCAGTAGAATGCCAAAGGGCTCTGTCCTTGGCCTTGACTGAGATGAGACCATAGGAGCCTTGCTTATCAAATTCACGGATGACACGCAGCAGAGAAGTTGCCCCAGATTTTGTTTGTAAATAAAGACAGAGAGATGAATTAACACAAAACTGTCTTGGAGAAATTACTATAGAGGAAATACCAAGAGATCCAGCAAAGATGGGGGGTGTGGGGCAGTTCCCACGTGCAGCAGCAGCACAGGTGAAAAACCAGGGGGGCGTTCCAGGTGCCTGCCAGCACCTCAGTAAACCACCAGCGTGGTGCACACAGGGCTGGGTCACCTTAGGTCACAGCAACGTCAGTGAGATAACCAGAGCCAGGAGGGCTAAGCCGCTGGCCGGCCAGGCCTGCCTGGGCATTTACCTTGGGCCACGGCCAAGTCCAGTGAGTTCACTGCCCCAAAGTGGCACCCAGGAAGCCACACGATTTTCTAAAAAGTACCAGAGAGGGTGGCACACAGGGGGCCCCAGGCCCCCACGAGGGCCTGGTGGGGCATGCCTGGAAGGTTGACAGACCCACCAAGGGGTCCCAGCTGTGACTGGAAAGGAAGGGGTAGAAGGTTGGGAGCGATGCTTGGAGGAAAGAAAGCGCAGGATGGTGTCCATGCAGGACAGGCCTGTGGGCGGGTATGGAAGCAGGTTCTCCTGGGGGGCTGCCCTATGCAACAGGTGACGGTAACAGGTGAGGAACTGTCGCTTTCCCATAATTATTAAACACTTAATAGCAACTGCCCAGGATTCCACAAACCACACGGAACCACCGCTCCTGTTTCAGCACATTCTTTTCCATCTTTATTTCTGTTCATTTCAATGAGGAGGTCATGCTGTCATCCACCATCAACCATTTCTGATCTGCAAAAACAACCTTTTCCCACAGCTGGACCTCACGTGGGGGCGAGCTCTTGCCAAACTCAATTTTGCATCCCGCCTTTCTGCTGAAGATGTGTCATAAACATTCTGTCAGCCTGTGAAACACACTGAGGAAAGCTTGTACTGTGGCTTTTGTACGGAAGTCTTCTGCAATGGCTGTAAAATCACTTATTGGAGACGACCACTCCTCTAATAGGCTTCCCAGGTGGCGCGGTGGTCAAGAATCCACCTGCCAGTACAGGAGATGTCATGAGAGATGTGGGTTTGATCCCTGGGTGGGGAAGATCCCTTGGAGGAGGAAATGGCAACCCACTCCAGTATTCTCCTGGAGAATTGTCCTGAAGAACTGTCCAGTATTGTCCTGGAGAATCCCATGGACAGAGGAGCCTGGTGGGCTATAGTCCATGGGGGTCGTAAGAAGTCAGACTTGACTGAGAGATTGAGCACACATGCTCCTCTAATGTTGTGTTGTAATGTTTCCTGTGGTTATAAATTAAGCTGTGATGGACACCTGCATGACACACTTCCGATCAGCAACGGATATTCTCCTGGGATAGATCCTTATTAGCAGCTGGGTAACCCTCATGGCCCATTTCCACAGTCTGTTCCCCCCATCACAATGCAGACAGTCTGGAATCTTCCTGATTGTGGGGAAAAAAAGACCCTGTGTTTTCAATGCAGGGGTTGCAGGCTCGATCCCTGGTCAGGGAGCTAAGATCCCACAAGACTTGCAGCCAAAAGAAAAACAGCTCAAAGAGCTCTACTGAGCCAAAAGCACTCTGGTGAGCTGGGGGTATGTGGCCTCCCCAATCAGGGAACTCAGACTTGACACACTTCCCAGGAGAGGCGGGGCCCCCTCTGCACACACCCTTTCTTTCCCCCATTGTCCCTGGGGCCCCTCCCTGGGCTCTTCGGGAGCCCCTGCCCCTCTGTGTAGGGCCCTCCCTCTGTACCAGTGAGACACGCCCTGGCCGTTTGGCCAAGGCTGTGACCTCCTTGAGAGGCTGCCCGCCCAGACTTGCCAGCCCCGTCCCTCCTCACCTGCTGCCTGCTCGGCTTCCCACGCACCTGGCTAGTAGTCCCCATGGCTTCAGGATGCAGTCCTGAGTCCTTGGCCTGCTTCAGACAGACTCTCTGGGATGTGGGCCCTTCCTAGGCCTCACCTCTTGCCACCATGTCCACCCTCGGAGGCCTTGGGGACCCTGGCCCAGGCACCCCTTTGCTTCGCCAGCTTTGGGGCCAGGCCAGAGTCCCTCTGGGTTGCCCTGCCCTGCTTCCCACCCTCAAGGTCTAGGCCTTTTGGTGGTTTCTTTACCCTCCCCCGCTTTCACTGCATCACTCAGGCCTCATTGAACCTTGACCCCCATGAGGGTAAGGGGTGGGTGTCACTCATCTCTGTGTGACATCACTGGCCATCTTTGGGCTCAGGGCACAGCTACACAGGCAGATCTCAGCCCTGCTGGGAAGGTCAAAGGCAGACATCCAAGGGTGAGGCCTGCAGTAGTCAGGTACAAGCCTGTCCAGCCTGTTCTTGGTTGTTTCACTTTAAAGACACGTGGTCACCTTTGCACACTTCTCCTGGGGTCTCTGTGGCTCTCTTGTTACCCTAGCTGACTTGATGAGGACAGCCTCACCCCCACACGGCCCAGAGACACCCCCACCCTTGGGACTGGGCAGACACTCTGCCCTTGCCCTTGGCCCACCTGGCTTTCCTGGCAGGTTTGATTTATTTTTGTTGTTGTTTGGTCAGTTGCTGAGTCATATCTGACTCTTTGCAAACCCAAGGACTGCAGCACACCAGGCTTCCCTGTCCTCCACTATCTCCTGGAGTTTGCTCAAATTCATGTCCATTGAGTTAGTGATGCTATCTAACCATCTCATCCTCTGTTGCCCACTTCTCCTCCTGCCCTCAATCTTTCCCAGCATCAGCGTCTTTTCCAATGAGTCAGCTCTTCCAATCAGGTGGCCAGAGTATTGGAGCTTCAGCTTCAGCATCAGTCCTTCCAATGAATATTCAGGGTTGATTTCCTTTAGGATTGACTGGTTTGATCTCCTTGCTGTCCAAGGAACTCTCAAGAGTTTTCTCCAGCTCCACTGTTCAAAGGCATCAATTCTTTGGCGCTCAGCCTTTGTTATGGGTTTATTTATTTACTTATCTATCTATCTAGGCCATGCTGTGCAGCTTGTGGCATGTGGGATCTTAGTTTCCAGATCACGGTTTGAACCCTGGCCCTCAGCATTGAATGCTCAGAGTCCTAACCACTGGCTCACCAGGGAAATTCCTCCTGGTAGGTTTTAAACCTCTGTGTCTGAAAGCAGACCAGATGGAATCCCACTACCCATTTGGAATTGGGGTGGTGGGCCAGGCCGCCTCTAGTTTGTCAGGGGAAAGAGAGGGAGGGGCTGTGGGTGGTTTTGTCTCTAGCCTTCCAAGATCAGAACCTTGTTTCCCTCGGGCTCCTCCAGCCCCAGAATTCTGAGAGATGGAGGAGGCTCTTTCTACATTGTGAGGTGACCTCTGATTAGGAAATTTTGATGGCACACTACGGAAAAACTTGGGTGCATGGGGAGAAACCACACTCTTCCACGAAAACTGTTCAAAGCTCCTTTTCCTTCTAGGACATCTGGGAGTTAGGGATGCTTTGTGGCGTAAAACATACTCTAACTGGAAACATTCACGTGAGACCTTTATTCTGGCAGAAGTGGGCCAGTCTGTCCCCATTATCCCTCAAGTAGTTTAGCATCATTTCCTCACAGGGACATGATGTGTAGAAAAATATTACTCTGACATTGCTGGGAAAAAAAGAGGCTGGGGTAGGGCAGTCAGGCACAGCTAGATTTTAGTACCCAGTCAGTAGATGTTAATTATGTTAATTAAGCAGCTGGTGTACTGCCTACAGTCAGTTCTTAACATTCTTAATAAACCTTAACTTGAAAGTTTTTTCTGGCAGGGGCGGGGGGGGGGGGAACACTGGCTTAATTATTCCACCAATAAATAAGGTACATCTCTAAATTAATATCTAATGTCAAGATGGAATTTCTCTAAATTATTCTTGTTTTGTAAAGATAAGAGCTACCTAAAGCAAACTGCTATTCGTGAGTCATCTTAAAGAAAAAAAAAAAAAGAACAAAGCAGAACATTCTTGGGCTTAAATCCAGGCAGCTGCATATTATGCTCCTGGAGAAAAATGCAGTCCAAACTCCTTACCTGCACAGATTGCTGGCTGAAAAGAAATGGTCCTCAGGAAACTCAGGTAAGGGCTCATGCAAAAATGTCACCTCTGTCACTGTTATCTGGATTTGATCCCTCAATTATAGTAGAGGAATGAACTTAAAAAAAAAAAAATTTTTTTTTAAAGATAAAATTAAAAACCAGCCAATACTCTTGTCATCATTCACAAATGACTCTGCCCCAATATCTGTTTGCCTGGGTGGTACGCTGACAGCTGTCATCACAGTGAATATACCCCAGAAGGTAAAGAATCCGCCTGCCACTGCAGGAGCCACAGGCTCGATCCCTGGGTTGGGAAGATCCCCTGGAGAGGGGAATGGCAACCCATTCCAGTATTCTTGCCTGGAGAATCCCATGGACAGAGGAGCCTGCTGGGCTATAGTCCATGGGGTTGCAAGAGTCGAACATGACTGAGCACAGCACAGGGCATGGTCTTTGTATCGTTTTAATCATTTCCCTGTAGTCAGATGTCAGAGCCATGTATTTCAATAACATACGCAAGCGTCAAGGGGACAGAATTGCAAAGGCAGAGATTAGAAAACGCTTTATGATTTCAGATCTGTGTCAGTAAACTGCTTCTCCAAATAAATGTACCGACGAGAACAACACTGCAGGAAAATAGGAAAACGGGAGTAAGGAAAGATAACCCTGGGAGGGGACACAACAGACTGACAGCTAGCCGCAGTTGCAAGGGATTGTGGGTATTTCCCCTCATTTTTCTGTTTTCCAAATTCCCTGTGATGGCCATATGACCTTTATAGTTAAAAAAAAAAAGAAAAGGTTAATATTAGGAGGAAGCTGGGTGCAGGGTATGTGGGAAATCTGCACAATCTTATTATTATTATTTTTTTTTGCTGAAGCTGTGAGGTTTATGGGATCCTAGTTCCACCACCAAGGATTGAACCCAGGAGCTGGTGGTGAAAGTGCTGAGGCCCAGCTACTGCACCGCCAGGGAATTTCTACATGATCCTTTTTTTTTTTTTTAGATTTTCTTCAAAGATCTAAAATTATTTCAAACGATTTAGCATTTGGATGGCTGGAGGCTTCTTTAAATTTCTGATTAAAAGGAAATTAGAGAGGAGAGTCTCTACCATAGGTTTGGTTTCAAGCAGGAAACCTGACAAATTTCCATTAATGGAAAGGCTGTTGGATCTATACCAAATGGCAGGCAAATAAAAGTGCATTTATCTACTTTAAATATTGAAGGTCTATGACTTTTAAAAAGAAGTGCTGGGGCTTCCCTAGTGGACCAGTGGTTAAGACTCCACGCTTCCACTGCAGGGGGCTCGGGGTATGAAGAAGAGAAACAAGGAGAAACAAAGTGGGCAGAGCGGGGAGGGGACACTGTCATGGGCCTTTAGAGGTGCCTCGGGTTTATACTTTTTCCTTGAAACTGAAGCTACAGAAAAGTTTATGCATGAGGGTCCTAGATCAGATTTGCCTCTGGAAGTGGCTGATGCAACCAGGGAGCAGTAATGGAAGGAGCCAGGGGTGGAGAGTGCCAGGACTGCTGACACGGGGGATGGGCAGGGGCAGACTCAGGGCAGGGAGAGGGGAGAGGTGGTGACTTTGACCTAGGATGGGAGTCGCCCAAGCTGCTTGGGAGGTCTCAGGTGACAGCTAGATGCAGGAATGGGGCCCTCAAGAGACAGTCCAGAAGAGGGATGGAGACTTGGGCAGACGACAGTACCTGAAGCCAAGGAGTGGACGAGACTCCAGAGCTGGAGAGACTGCTTTGCAGAGCTGCCTGGGGACTGGATGGGGCAAGACATGGCAACGATGGCCCTCAGGGTCCCTGGCTGCTGCATGTAGTGCAGAACAGCGGGCAAAGGGAGTTCATCTCAGAAGCACTGCTTCATCAACTGAAATCCATAGGCTGTTTTCTCACAGGCTGTCATTCAGTCCTCGTTCTCCATCCTGTATTTCCCTAGCTGCTAATTTAGACCAATGGTTCTCATCCTGGGGTAATTTGGCATTTGGGGGACATTTGGCAGCATCTGAAAACAGTCGAGATCATCATCGGGGGTCGGGGGTGCTCCTGACATCCTAGGTCACTACTAAGGATACTGCTCGGCACCCCAACCACAGAGAACCATCCGGCCCCAAATGTCCACAGTGCCCAGGGTGGGAAAGGCCACATGAGACCCAGACATGGAAACTGAAACATTCCTTGCCCTGAAGCCCACCTTGCTGGCTTTAGTCACTGAGACCTGGGGGCTCTGATGACACAGAGATGGGGGCCACCCTAAAGCTTTGATAAGCAAACCTTCCACATCTGTGTCTTTCTAAATTACATGGTAAATGACTGGTCAGGACAGAGCAGAGGATGGAACCCAGGAGCGGTCTCCATCTAATTAACTCACCAAATGTGAGCACATGTGCTCAGTCACTCAGTTGTGTCCGACTCTTTGACCCCATGGACTGCAGCCACCAGGCTCCTCTATCCATGGGATTCTCCAGACAAGAATAATGCAGTGGGTTGCCATTTCCTTCTCCAGGGGAATTAACTTCCTAATTAATGCCCTTTGGGAACTTTCACCCAACTTATTATAAGCCTGGCTAAAGGGTGATTAGCTCAGAATCATCTTAACGTCTCCGTGTACTTCCTTCTACCCCAAGAATGTTGTCTAGAAGCAGATCTGACCTTCCCATCGCCCGGTGTTCCACCCAACTTTCCTGGTCGACTGACCAGACCGTCACCTGCCAGAGGAGGAAATAAGGCTGCTGTGACACCATTTCTTCCCAGGGATGCATGCTGGCTTTAGGGCTTACAACCGCAGCTTTGATGACCCACTCTTCTGGGTGACGGAGGCATGATGGCGGGTCGGCTGTCTCTAGTTGGGGGATGGCCCTGGCCAATCCTTCTGCTTCCTCCCCAGGCCTGAGACCACACTTGCCAGATGCCAGATGCTTCTGCTGGGATGCCCAGAAATGTCAGAGGTCATGGGTATCTGAGACTTGCTTTTAAGTTCTTACAACTCTCTGGTGTCAGGCCCAACTAGCGTAGAGAAGCCTTACGATCCAACAATGAAAAACCAAACGACTGATTCAAAAACGGGCAAAGGGTGTGAATACATATTTCTCCAAAGAACATACAGAAATGGTGCAACTAAAAGACTCCGCATGCTATAACTAAAATCCTGCATGCCACAGGTAAAAGAGCCTGCATGCTGCAACCAAGACCCAGCGCAGCCAAATAAATACATACTTAAAAAAAAAAAAGATATCGAGAAGTAGCCAATAAGCCTGTGAAAAGCAGTTCAACATCCCTATTGTTAGGAAAATGCAAATCAAAACCACGATGAAATGCCACTTCACACCCACTAGCATGGGATGATGTAAAATGACAAGGGTAGGGGAGGATGCAGAGAAACTGGAATCCTCCTACGTTGCTGGTGGAAATGTAAAACGGTGCGGCTGCTTTGGGAAAGTTTGGCAGTTCCTCAAGAAGTCAAACGAATTACCATGCGGTCCAACAATTCCACTTCTGGGTATGGACCCAAGAGAACTGACAGCAGGGACTCCAACAGGTATCTGCACACCCGTGTGCATAGCATCGTGATTCACAACAGCCAGGAGGTGGAAGCAACCCAAGGGTCCGTGAACAGATAAATGGATAAACAAAATGAGATATATCCATAAGATGGAACAGTACCCAGCCTTAAAAACGAAGGAAATTCTCATGCCTGTTACAAGCTGGATGAGCCCCGGGGACATCATGCTCTGTGAAACAAGCCAGTCACAAAAGGACAAATACTGCATGATTTTACATATACGAGGGGCTGAGTGTAGGCAGATTCTCAGAGACACAAAGCAGAGTGGTGGGTAACACAGGCTGGGGAGCCAGTGTTTCATGGGGACAGGGTCTGGGAAGATAAGAAAGTCCAGGAGATAGATGGTGGGGATGGTGGTGTAGCGATGTGAATCTACACTTAAAACCAGTTAGAATGTTTCCTAAGAAAAAAAAAGGCACGACTAGAGCTAGAGGGGCCTTGTCCTTCAGAGTGAGGCTGCAGCTCGGCCATCGTGGATTTCAGCTTCCTCCCACAAACCTGACATCCTGGGCGTCTTTCCTCTCTACTGACAGCTATGTTCCATGATGGACAGGGCCCTGAGAGCTTCCTCAAGAAACTGATTCCGACACCCAGGGAATTGCTCAGGGCTCTAAAAGTGGCCCAGAAGGTCCCTGCTGCCCACTTTTAGTGGTCGCTTCTCAGAGCTCCCTTACCATTTGACAAGGGTGGTTCAGGGAAATAAGGAAACAAAACTGCTATGTTTAGTGTTTTTGAGTCATTCTGATGAACAAGTTTACCCACTGCATGGAGGGGAAGGGGAGGCAGTGGGTAGGGAGGGGGAGGAAGGGTGTCTCTGGAACTTTTTACCAAGAGTAAACTAGTAACTACCATGTGATCCAGCAATCCCACTCCTGGGTACATATCAGGAGAAAAGTTTAATTTGAAAAGACACAATGCAGCCTTATGTTCATAGCAGCACTATTTATAACAGACAAGACATGGAAGCAACCCAAGTCATCAACAGGTGACTGGCTTAAGAAGATGTACACACCCACCCACCCACCCACACAATGAAATATTACTCAGCCATAAAAAAGAACGAAATAATGCCATTTAGAGCAACACGGATGGCCCTAGAGATGATCATACTAAGTGAAGAAAGTCAAACAGAGAGAAACAAACATCATGGGACATCACTTATATCTGGAATCTTAAAAAATGATACAAATGACCTTATTCACAAAACAGAAACAGACTCACAGACATAGAAAACAAACATGGTTACCAAAAGGGAGAGTGCCAGGTAGGAGAGATGAATTAGGAGTTTGGGATTAACACATACACACTGCTGCTGCTAAGTTGCTTCAGTAGTGTCCGACTCTGTGCAACCCCATAGACGGCAGCCCAGTAGGCTCCTCTGTCCCTGGGATTCTCCAGGCAAGAATACTGGAGTGGGTTGCCATTTCCCTCTCCAGTGCATGAAAGTGAAAAGTGAAAGTGAAGTCGCTCAGTTGTGCCCAACTCCTAGTGACCCCACGGACTGCAGCCTATCAGGCTCCTCCGTCCATGGGATTTTCCAGGCAAGAGTACTCAATAAGGATCTACTATATAGCACAGGGAACTATACTCGATATCTTGTAATAACTCATAATAGAAAAGAATCTGAAAAAGAACACACACGCACACACACACACACATAACTGAATCACTTTGCTCTAAACTAACATGATATTGTAACATGATATTGTAAATGAACTATTGTAAATGAACACTTCAACTAAAAAATATTCTATAGTGCTAAAAAAAAAAGAGTAAACTACTAAGAATCACTCCTAAATGATAACACCGACCACCAGGGCGAACAGCCTTCCGACATGAGGATGAAAGGGCAAATCGGGTCGGGAGGACAAAGGTGTGATCGTGATGCTTCGATACGAACATGGCTGGGAAGGACGGGAGGAGGACGCCCCTGCACAGCTCAGGCATGTCCCAGAGCTTATCCGCTTCCCTTCGCTCCATTTCCCACCACTTTCTGGTATTAGGCAAAGAGGCACCTTCAGCCTCATTCACAAGGAATTCAGACCTTAAAAAAAGCATGCACTTTGTGGATAAGTTATTTCATCCCTCTGAGGGCAAGGCCAGAGGCAGGACTGTAGGGGCCCCAGCAAAACCATTCCACCCGCTGAGGCCCCGCTAGCAAGTCGGCAGGCTTTCCTCATTGGCATGTTGTAAACAATTATGCAAATTCAACTGACTGTCCAGAAATCAGAATGACGTGATAAAAACATTTTAATGAAAACAAAGTGATTTTGAAAAGATTAATTCAGGTGTAGCTACGACGCATCTGAAATCTTGCAGAAAACCCCAACTGGCCTGATTATGTAATAGTATTATTTTTCAAACCTTCAATGCGGGAAATAAAGAGCAGACGTCAGCAGACGTGGCTGTGAGGAGGGCAGGGGAAATCAAACACTTGACGCAGGTCAGTGGGTTTCTCTTTCAGTAGATAAAAACCATTCTGTTCAAGGAGGAAGGCAGGAAAGAAAAACACAAACCTACAACGCTAAAAGGAAAAACAAAACTGAACCTTGCTTGCAATGGCCTGGGAAATTATTCAAGGGCACTGCACGTCTGTGAAGAGAACTGAAATGGTGTCAGAGGTTGGGGAGGCTTAGCAAGAAGACCTTTCATGGGGAGTTCCCAGTGCACACACACCTGCCAGGGACTCCTGTCCCCTCTGTAGGTGTGTCCCTCACCGTATTTACAGGATCAGAATCATGGGCCTAGAAAGAGAACAGGAAAAATCAGGAGTCTGTTGTAAAATCAGGTGGTGGCAGACTCTGGCCCTTGGGCCAGCGACCGGTTTTAGTCAATAAAGTTTTATCGGCACCCAGGCCACACCCACTTGTTGTCTGGGACTGCTTTAGCAGGTAGGGCAGCTGTGACCAAGGCTCTGTGGCCTGCAGAGGCTGTATTTACTCCTGGGCTTTTTAAAGAAAAAGAATGCTGAGCCCTGGTCTACTGTATCTAATTGGTTTGTTTTGGAAAGGAGGGCCTATTCCCTGCAATCAACATGCACCCAGAAGGGCTCATGTGATACTCCCCTTTTTAATTCCTGACACACACAGGGAATGGAATAAAGGAAGCAGGGAAGTGGTTTAGCTGTGTGGAGTCATTACTGAATTCCAGAGCCCTGAAACGGCTCATGTTGGTAGCAAACAGGTATGAGGGGTGGGTTTCTGACCATCTCAAGATCCCCACTGTCCTGAGAATGCTGGTTCTAACTGGCTCCTACATTTGGAAAATTCCAGAACCTTGCAAAACCTTCATTAGTATTCCTTTTAGTACTGCAACGCTGTGAGCTTGAATACATTTTAATATATCTCATGTCTCAAGGTCAGGGAGAAAACACTTTTCATGTGCTTATGTAAGCTAGGTGGAGGGCTGGGCAGACAGAACTTTTTTTCCCTCTCTAAGGCAACAAGACTTTTGTATTTAAGAGGGTGGTATCTGAACACATGGAGAAGGAGCAGATTATGCAGAGGACAGGCAAATAGCCAAACATTTTGACCCACTGTAATGTATTAGGCACCAATTTATACTTTACAGCAAATTATACCCACAGAGGATTCAGATTTAGACGCTTCCCAAGCAAGGAACTAGTTCTCCTTAAGGTCAATCTCTTTCCTCTCCTCACTTAAACTGGGCTCCTGAGAGCGAGCTCGAGTCCAACCCTTAATTTTAAAATACCTGGAAGTTACGATGTGTTCTAAAGAATGTACGGATTAAGTACTAGCAACTCCTGTAAGCCTGTTCTCATTTACAAGTCACTGGAAATACAGAGCTCCTGCGGTGGGTGGCATAAAATCCCCCCCAGTTTCATGTCCACCCGGAACCCCAGAAGGTGGCCTTATTTGGACATGGGGTCTCTGCAGATATAATCAAGTCAAGGATCTCAAGATGAGATCATCCCGGATTTAGGGTGGGCCCGAGATCCAAATGATGGTGTCTTTATAAGGGAAAGAAGAGGGATATTTGGACGCGGAGAGACACACAGATATGGAGACAGGCACCAGAGGAGGAGGCCACGTGAAGACGGAGGCGGAAGAAAGGATTAACAAGGCCCTATTGCACAGCACGGGGAACTACATTCAATAGCTGGGGACAAACCATTAGGGAAAAGAAAGTGGAAAAGAATATATAGGGACTTCCCTGGTGGTCCAGTGGCTAAGACTCCACACTCCCAACGCAGGCGGCCTGGGTCTGGTCCCTGGTTTGCGAACTAGATCCTGCATGCTGCAACAGTTCGCATGCCTCAACTAAGACCCAGTGCGGCCAAAATAAATACTTATTTAAAACAAAACAAAACACAGCTAGATCCAGGTGACAACGTGGATGAAGCCTGAAAACGTTACATTAAGTAAAATAAATCAGATGCAAAAGGCTGCCTGTTGTGATTTCATTGACAGGAAATGTCCAGAATAGGCAAGTACATAGAGATGGGAAGTAGATTTGTGCCTGGGGATGGGGAAAAGGGGAGTGATGGCTAATGGGTACGAGATTTCCATTGTGGATGATGAGAATGTTCTGGAATTAAGACAGTGGGTATGATTGCACAACACTGTGACTATATTACAAACCACTGACTCATACGTTTTAAAAGGGTGAATATTATGGTATATGAATTTTCCAGGCAAGAATACTGGAGGAGGAACCATTCCCTTCTCCAGGGGCTCTTCCCAACCCAGGGACTGAACCTAGGTCTCCCTCATCGGGGGCAGATTCTTTACTGTCTGAGCCTCGAGGGAAGCCCCATGAATTATAATACCCCAATTAAAAAAAGGAGCAGCAGAATGGTTGAGCCTGTGAATGGCAGAGCTCACCCCAGTAGGTGGGGAAGTCTTCCCCTTTGATTGAAGCTCTGGGAACATTCTAGAAGAAGGAAAAACACCCCAAGGAAGGTTTTAGCTTCCTGATCATCAGCGGGGCTGGGGTGGAAGGGGGAACCTGGTGACAGATTTGGAAGCACTGATTTACCAGGTGGGACTTAAAATAACTGTTCCTTGGATTTCTGGAGGAGACCACTGTGGTTGCACTTCATTTAAGGAAAAAACTATCCATTTATTCATTTTGAAAGACGTGATTCTTTAAAGTTAAAAACAAAAAGAGCAAAGTTGCATTCACTGTTGCAATTCTAGGACCTGGTTCACAGCAGGTACCGGATAATAAATAATCTGCTGAATGAATGAATGACCGAGTGAGCGAATGAACAAACACACCCAGACGCTGTGGGAGCGCTCCACTAGCAATAACAGCCCTAGGAAGCAAGGAGTGGTATGTTTGTAATGCGATGGACAGGAAACCAAGGATTAGAGAGTTCAGGTAGCCTCCCCAACAGGACAGAAGCAGACCCGAGTGCCCTGCTGTCATCTTTGTGTCCAGGTGCTCATGGTCCTGTGTGCAGAGAAGGGGCCTTGAGGCAGGCCAGCAAAGGAGGACTGACAGTGGCCTCCTGACAAAGGCCTGCAGTGAGAAGGGAAAGTGAGGCAGGGCAGGGCTGTGAGCCAGGGGCTCCCGAGTCAGACAAGAGGAAAACCAGGTGTGCTGTGCGCTCAGTCACTTTAGTTTTGTCTGACTCTTTGCAATCCCACGGACTGTAGCCCGCCAGGCTCCTCTGCCCATGGGATTCTCCAGGCAACAATACTGGAGTAGGTTGCCCTGTCCTCCTCCAAGGGACCTTCCTGACTCAGGGATCGAACTCGCGTCTCCTGCATTGGCAGGTGGATTCTTTACTGCTGAGCCGCATGGGAAACCAGGTGTGCAATTTTACTATTTTGTTTGTGTCAATCTACCACAAACAATGGCTGAGAACAACACAAATATATTCTCTTTTGGTTCTGGAGGTCTGAAGTCTGAAACAGCAGGGTTGCGATCCTTCCAGAGGCTCCAGGGTAGAATGTTTCCTGACCTCTTTCAGCTTCTAGAGGCTGCCTGCTTCCCGTGGTTCGTGGCCCCTTCCTCCATCTTCAAAGCCAGCATCTTCTTTTGAAAAATTTTTTATACATGTTTATTTATTTATTTTTGGCTACACGGGTGTTCACTGCTGTGCACAGGCTTTCTCCATTTGCAGTGAGTTGGGGCTACTCTCTAGTTGGGGTATGCGGGCTTCTCACTGTGGTGGTTCCTTTTGTTGCAGAGCATAGGCTCTAGAGCTCTGAGGCTTAGTTGCATTGAAGCATGTGGAATCTTCCTGGACCAGGGACTGAACCCATGATCCCTGAATCAGCAGGCAGATTCTTAACTACTGGACCACAGGGAAGTCCTAAAGCTAGCATCTTCTAACCTGTCTCTGACCTCTGCTTTGGTCATAGCATCACCTTCTCTGACCCAGACCCTCCCGCCTCCCTTGCATAAAGACCCTAGTGACGACACTGGAGCCATCTAGATAACCAAGGATTATCTCCCCACCTCCAGATCCTTAACTAACTCACACCTGCAAAATTCCTTTTGGCCACGGTAGGTCATCTATTCAAAGTTCTTGGGGGTTAGGACATGGGCATCTTTGGGCCATATTTCCACAGGATCAATGGGGTGGGAGAGGTCCGCTATAGTTCCAGAACAGAAAAGAGATGTAGATGTCTCCTTGATCTCCAGAACCACAACTCTCCATGAATAACACCTTGGTGTGTGTGTGTGTTAGCTGATGCCTGCTGGAAATGGCCAGAAAAGCCTGGAAAAGCAAGGATGGGAAATCAGCCGGCTGAAGGGCATCAGGCTTCTGAGGCTGGTTACATAAGCACACGAGTCAGGTTGCTGTTCTGCTGTCAGATTTCATTTCTGAAGGTTTTCACATCACTTTGCTGCTGGATTCTCCAACTCTCCCCTCCCCCCCCTCCCCCCAACCCCTAGCAGGCAGCGCCTGCTTTCTAAATAGACACCGTGGGACTTTCCTGAAGGTCCAGCTGGCTAAGACTCCTCGCTCCCCATGCAGGGGGCAGGGGTTCCATCCCTGGTTGGGGAACTTGATTCCACATGCCCCAACTAAAGATTGCGAGTGCCATGGGTTACCCTTCTGCCCCGCTCCCCTTCCATCCCAAAGAGCTACAACTTCAGGGTCCCTGGTGGTCTACAGATGAATACTTTTCAATGTTCTAGACCTCTGAAAGACCCTGGGATGGGGTGGAGGTGGGGAGGCGAGAAGAGAGCCTTGATCTGACGGGAGGGCACAGTCTTCCCCAATCTCCAAAGCAAGACAAACTTGGAGACAGCTCCAACTAGCCAGACCAGTGAGGGTAGGCTCCTGGGAGCTGCAGGCTGTGTAGGGAAGCATTCTCCTAGCTGATGACGTTGGGGCCCAGCATCCATCTGGTCACCTCCATCACCCTCTCTCCCACACTACCACCAACAAAGCCCTCACTCATCTACCTGTGAAGCGACCTGAACTCTGTCCTCTTTCTACAGTCCTTGTTTGTTTGGGTTCAACGGATCATCACCTCTCAGGCCACCCTGTCTCCAGCCTCCCCCCTTTCCTGTTCTGCCACCCAAGGATGGAGGCAGCCATTGGGTCCACCCTGGCCTATAAGATACGATGGATGGCACATCATTTCCTGACTCTGAGCCTCTGTACACCATTCTCCCTCTGCTCACAGCCGCTGAGGCCTGGCCTGGCCACCACCCCTCCACAGAGGACTCTCCCGCCTGGGACACAGCCAGGGTGACACTGTGACCCCAAATCTCTGCCTCAACTGGCCTGTCCTAACGGACAGCACTGAGGACCCTAACTGTCTCCCACGTGGCAGGGACCTGAGTCTATAATCTACTTTCTCGTTTAGTCGCTAAATCACATCCGACTCTTTGTGACCCTATGGGCTGTAGCCCACCAGGCTCTTCTCTCCATGGGATTTCCCAGGCAAGAATACTGAAGCAAGTTGCCATTTCCTTCTGCAGGGGATCTTCTTGACCCAGAGATTGAACCCGGGTCTCCTGCATTGCAGGTGGATTCTTTACCACTGAGCCACCGGGGAAGCCCCTCAACAGCTTTCTTGAAATGGAATTAAAATACTACGTAAGTCATCCTTTTCAAGTGTACAGTCCGACGGCTTTCAGTTTATTCAGAGTTGTGTGTCAGTTTCAGAACATTTTCCTTACCCTCAAAAGGAAGCCTGGACCCCTTAGCTGTCACTCACCATTTTCCCCTCTCCCCACCCCAGGCAACCACTAATCTACTTTTCTGGTGTCTCCATGAATTTGCCTGTTCTGGATATTCTGTGTAAATGGAATCAGACCCTATGTGGCCTTTGGGGACTGGCTTCTTTCACTGAGCTTTCACATAGTTTTGAGACTCAGCCAAGTTGTAGAGTGTGTCAATGCTTCATTCCTTTGCACTGCTGAAGAACAGTCCACCGCATGGATGGCCCACATTTTCTTTCACCCATTCTTCCTTTTTTTTTTGGCCACACTGCATGGCTTGCGAGGTCTCAGTTCCCTGACCAGGGACTAAACTGGAGTCACAACAGTGAAAGCCTGGAATCCTGAGGCCACAGGGAACTTCCTGGCCCACGTTTTCTTTATCCATTCATCAGCTGATGGACATTGAGATTGTTTCTACTCTTTGGCTGTTGTGAACAATGCTCCTGTGATGTTTTTGTGCCAATTTTTGTGTAGACCTAGGCTTTGGCACCCCACTCCAGTACTCTTGCCTGGAGAATCCCATGGACGGAAGAGCCTGGTAGGCTGCAGTCCATGGGGTCGCTAAGAGTCCGACACGACTGAGCAACTTCACTTTCACTTTTCACTTTCATGCATTGGAGAAGGAAATGGAAACCCACTCCAGTGTTCTTGCCTGGAGAATCCCAGGGACAGGGGAGCCTGGTGGGCTGCTGTCTATGGGGTCTCACAGAGTCGGACACGACTGAAGCGACTTAGCAGCAGGAGGCTTTCTTTTCTCTTTGGCACATACCTAGGGGTGGAACTGCTGGATCTTATGGTAAATCTAATGTCTGACCTTTAGAGGCACTGCCAGACTGTTTTCACAGTTGCTGCCCTGTTCTACAGTCCTACCAGCAGTGTCTGAGGGTCTCCATCTTTCCATCTTCCTGTTTCTCTTTCAGTTCTTAGACAGAGAGCCCCTGAGGGGATGATGCAAAGGGTCACAAGGATCTGCCATCACTCCCATGTCCTGGCATGATGAGAACTGACTCCCAGATGACCCAGAGCTGACTCCCTTACTGCCATGATGCCCAGGGATGCTCCCCATTGTATCTGGTCAGTTACTGTCCATTTCACTCTTATGAGGGGACGGAGGAGTACACTAACCCTACTGTGGATGACTTCACAAGTTATTCTTCTAAATTCAATTTCCCTCTGAAAATTAATCTCAGCAAATCAGAGTCATCCATGAACAGTGTAACTGTCCTGGTGTGCTGCAGTCTTCGGGGTTGCAAAGAGTCAGACACAACCGAGTGACTGAACAACAAATTGTCCTCATGGGATCACAATGGATTCCAGCCAAGCAGTCTGATGGGGTCCTGCCATCCCTGCACCCCACACTGTGATGGAGGGGGCACCCACTTAGACCCTCTTACTATGGCCTTTCTCTCCTCCTGAAACCCATCTGTAGGAATGACCAGCTGATAAAATGTCCCGGCGGTTGACAGTGGTGACAGTTGTGTGAGCTTGTGAATGTTCTAAAACCCACAGAAAGGCACCCTTTAAAAGGGTGAATTTTATGGTATGTGAATTATGTCTTAATGAAGCTTTTTTTTTTTCTTTTAAAGTGACATGCATTTACAGATGTAGAGAAGAGACTTGTGGACATGAGGTGGTGGTGGTGGTGGTGGTGGTGGTAAGGAGAGGGTGGACGACTAGAGACACTTGCATTGACATTTACACCATTTCCTCCTCCAGAGGATCTTCCTAATTCAGGGATCGAGCTTGCATCTCCTGCACTGGCAGGTGGATTCTTTACCGCTGAACCACCAGGGAAGCCATATACGCACTACCGTGTGTAAAACAGATAGCTAGTGGGAACTGCTGTATAGCACAGGGGGCTCAGCCCCGCGCTCCGTGGGATGGGGGCGTGGGAGGGAGACTCAAGAGGGAGGAGGTATATGTATACAGGAGAAGGCAACGGCACCCCACTCCAGTACTCTTGCCTGGAAAATCCCATGGACGGAGGAACCTGGTGGGCTACAGTCCATGGGGTCGCTAAGAGTCGGACACAACTGAGCAACTTCACTTTCACTTTTCACTTTCATGCATTGGAGAAGGAAATGGCAACCCACTCCAGTGTTCTTGCCTGGAGAATCCCAGGGACAGCAGAGCCTGGTGGGCTGCCGTCTATGGGGTCGCACAGATTCGGACACGACTGAAGCGACTTAGCAGCAGCAACAGCATGGCTGATTCACCATTGTTGTGCAGCAGAAACTAACACAACATTGTAAAGCGATTATATGCCAGTTAAAAAAAATTGACATGCATTCAGAATGTAACCACCTGCAATATGTTAAATATATAGCCCCTTCCTTAAAATCTTTAGAATAATTTTCTCAAGATATGGTGATACTTTGAACAAAACCAACTGCAACTTTTTTTTTTAGATTCGTTTTTTTTTTTTAATTTTATTTTATTTTTAAACTTTACAATATTGTATTGGTTTGGCCAAATATTGAAATGAATCCGCCACAGGTATACATGTGTTCCCCATCCTGAACCCTCCTCCCTCCTCCCTCCCCACAACTGCAACTTTAATCTCAATGGCAACTATGAATCTACTTAAGAACCAAAGCAGAGAAGCAGCATACCAGTTGAATTTAGTTAGCCTGCTTACCTCTGTGTTTAGCTGTGGCTCTCTTTGCAACCGTATGGATTGCAGCCCACCAGCCTCCTCTCTCCATGGGATTTTCCAGGCAAGAATACTGGAGTAGGTTGTCGTTTCCTTGTCCAGGGACTGAACCTGAGTCTCCTGTGTCTCTGGCATTGCAGGTGGATTCTTTACCGCTTACACCCAAGGCAATTTTACCGTTTACGCCCAAGGCAATTTTACTGCTTACACCCAAGGCAATTTTAATCGCACACTCAAAAAAAGCGTAGCTGCAGGGGTCCTTTCACTGAGGCCTCCTGGAGGACATTATTTGAATCAGACTGCCCCTCCCCCGTCAGCCACATTCCTCCTCCAGAAAAATTCCTAGTGGCCGCTCAGGAGCTGTGCAGGGAATTGCTTTGCACCTGGAGAGAGGGTTTACAAACCAAGAGCAGCTCTTCACCACTTTCAGGGGAAAAGTAAAGTTTAAGTCACAAATAATGAAGAAACAGTGACTAGCTGGACCTAACAACGCCTCTGGGCTTAAAATGACTTAAGAGAGCCTAGAGGAAAATGTTTAAAAAGTCATGGGTGGAATTTGCGGAAATGGAAACAGGACCCAGGACGAGTGAAGAAAAATGAAGGAGACCTTGACACGAGGATCAGAAATATGCTAAGCACGTGGAAGGTAAACAGCCAGGGAGGCACAGCTGGTGACCACAGCCCTAGGCCGGGGGTGGGGTGGGGGTGCGCTGGTGACAAGGGCAACTGGCTGTAATCGCTACTGTGTGACAATGAAAAGTATACCAAGGTTTCCACCAGGAACAATATACGTGCTACCACGCTTCCAACGTGGGGGCGTTCTTACCTCCACTGAAGAAGAAAAAAAGAGAAAGAAAAGAGATTCAAAGAATCTCCTTTCTCTCCTTCATGCCACTGAAGCGGGAAGTAAGCGATACACAATGCAAACAAGTTACACTGACCAGAATTAAAAAAACTACCCCACTCCTTTATTTTTGGGCTGAGCTGTGCTGCATGCAAGATTTTAGTTCCCTGACCAGGGACCAAACCTTTGCCCTGCAATGGAAGCACAGAGCCCTAGACACTGCACCGCCGGGGAAGCCCCTCTTACTCGTTTTAGCACAGCTTCTTCCACCCCCTTAGAAGGGCTTGACCCACAGAACTAGAAAACTACTGATAAAACGTAAATTGCAACCCAGTCCAAACAACAACTGAGATGCTCACATTCTCCAGACTCTTTATTACTCGGAATGTCGACTGAAAAATATGGGCCTGAGATTTAAAAAAAAAAAGAAAAAAGAAATAATGCCATTTGCAGCAATATGGATGGACCTAGAGTATTAAATGAAGTCAGTCAGAGAAAGACAAATATCATATGGTATCATTTACAGGTGGAATCTAAAGAAATGATACGAATGAATGTAACTACAAAACAGAAATAGACTCACAGACATAGAAAACAAACTTAGGGTTACCAAAGGGGATGGCAGGAAGATAAATTAAGAATTTGGGATTAACATACACACACCTGTTGTTTACCTGTTTATATATAAAACAGGTAAACAGCAAGGATCTACTGTATAGCACAGGGAACTATCGTGTAAAAAACTATAACAGAAGAGAGTATGAAAAAGAATGTATATATGTGTGTATATATACATATAGGAATATACATATATGGGAATATATTTGTATATATGGAATCCCCGGTAGCTCAGCAGTGAAGAATCTGCCTGAAATGCAGGAGATGCACATTTGATCCCTGGGTTGAGAAGATCCCCTTGAGAAGGAAACGGCAACCCACTCCAGTATTCTTGCCTGGGAAATCCTATGGACAGAGGAGCCTGGTAGGCTACAGTCCATAGGGTCACAGAGTCGGACACAAGTTAGTGACTAACCAACAACAAATATATATATGTATCACTGAATCACTCTGCTGTACACTTGAAAGTAAAACAACATTGTAATCAACTATATTTCAGTAAAAATAAAAAATTAAAATACAGACCTGGGGGCATACCACATGCACAGAATATATAACATTTATTGAGCATTCACCATATGCCAGGGGCTGTGCTTCCCACCTTACATGTATTACCTCATCAAATCCACAACTGATCCTCATTCTGGGTTTAAAGATGGGGAGACTGTGACTTAAGTGGTGGAAACTGGGACCAGAAGAACCCAGATGTGATTTGACACTTAAGCCTGTGCTCTTGACACTTCTCCATACAACTCCAGAATTAATCATTCACCCGGATACCTGCAAAACCATCCCCACATCGCCCTTGGCCATAGGGCTGTTCACCTGTCCTGAACTTTCTCTAGTCAACAAGAAGAGACCTGCCCGTCTACGATCCTGGCTGGAGTTCCACTCTCCCCCAAACGGAGACAAAAGGAAGAAAAGTTGTGTTCTTCATTTCCGAGGTAAAACTTCGCCAACGCTTTTGATCCCCTGGGCCAGCCATCTCTTCTACCACTTCGATCTCAACAGAGAACCAGGTAGAAGAGAGGAGGAGAAGACAGCTACAATAAACCATGCAAGGACCAAGGGCCTCTGATTCCTGCACCGCACCATCTAAATTCTCCCACAAGAAAGAAACTGGAGGGAGAACTAAAGACCCAAAGCACACACACTTCCTATGATTTTGTGACCCTAACGATCAACTGGCAGGAGGACGTGGGCTCCACGGAGTGAGCGATGCTCGGGGGCTTCAAGTCCCCCAGTGCTGAGTTATCACCACATCTCAGGTCCTGCCCCGGGAGCTCCAGATCCCGGACGCCGAGTCCTCTCCCTGTTGAACCAGGGAGGTTGCACTGCCCAAGGGCTGGGGCTCGGCCGGAGCCGGCGGGCATCGTCTGAACTGTGCCTTCTCCAAACAGAGCCTGCATGCACGGAAGGGACAGCCTGCACTGCAGGATCCACCCACCAGTTTGGACGAGCCCACGGGGGCCGGCCCCGAAGCCGAGGCAGCCTCGGGGGTCCTGCGCCCGAGGCCACCCGCGGGAACCGACGACGCCTTCGTGGGGCCCGAGGCCTCCTCCCGAGCCTCGTTCTCCTCAGACCTGCCCCGCCGCCCTCACCTCAGTCCGCCGCAGGTCACTCGCCGCCCGCAGCTCCGTTAGCTTCCCCGCCGCTGCTGCCGCCCGGCCTCCCGGGGTCCACGGCTGCCCTCGGCTCGGAGCCGGAAGCGGGAAGCCACGGGGGTGAGATGCGCACGCGCGGCCTCGCCCCCAAGGGCGGATCAGAGGGTGTGGACCCGGAAGGGGGCGTGACTCGAGGGTCGGTGGGTCGCACGAACCTGGGACATTAAGGCTCATCCTGGTGATGCAGGCAGGGGTCTTTAGCTCGAGCTTAGGCAAGGCGAAGGGACTGAAAGGTACTTTCGAGGAGGGTGAGGGCGATCCTTGAGGGGCGGGTCAGTCGGGCAGAGGGGCGTCTAGGGGAGGGAGGTCATGAGAGGAAATCAGCGGGGTTGGGAGCCGTTTGGGGGGAGGCGGTCAGTGGGGCCCCGAGGTATTCGCGGGACTGGGAGGCGCTTAGAAGGAATCTTAAGGAGAGATTATTGGGGTTGAGGGAAGTTTTGTGGAGTCATCGGGGACGTGGGTAATTAGCAGGTCTGGGAGGGGTTTCCTGGTAGAGGATAGCAGGGCTGGGCGGGGGGCGACTTGGGGAGTTAGGGGTATCTAGAGGCAGAAAGTGGGGTACAGTGGAAGCCTGGGGACATCAAAGGGGGATTAACCCCGGGGGAGAGAAGTTTGAGAGGGGAGGATGCAAGAAATGGAGAGAACAGGTCTGTCTCCTGTGAAGAAGTGGCATCCTAGGTTACAGGAAGTGAAAATTTACAAGTCTTGAAAACATGAGTTATTTATCTCTCAGGTGATCCCAGACACTGCAACATAGATACCACCGGATACCCCAAACACATTTCAGAAACCCAGGCAGTTACCATCAGATACTCAAAACTCACTTTCAGGCATGGGAAAATAGACACCCCTTGTAGATCCCTTCTCACGGAGAAGGCAAGGGCAACCCACTCCAGTACTCTTGCCCAGAAAATCCCATGGACGGAGGAGCCTGGTAGGCTGCAGTCCTTGGGGTCGCTAAGAGTTGGACAAGACTGAGCGACTTCACTTTCACTTTTCTCTTTCATGCATTGAAGGAAATGGCAACCCACTCCAGTGTTCTTGCCTGGAGAATCCCAGGGACATGGGAGCCTAGTGGGCTGCCGTCTATGGTGTTGCACAGAGTCGGATATGACTGGAGCAACTTAGCAGCAGCAGTAGGTCCCTTAAATACCCCCAAACTATTCAGAATCTGAAAAACATGCCAAATATCTCAAAAGTACTGGACACCTTCATCCAGTAGCCATCAACTACCCACAAACAGGCTTTCAGACACTCTGGAATATATCAAAGCCCCACATGGAAACTTCTAGATTCCCTCCAACACAGATGCTATTAGAAACCCCCAAAGGGGTGTTCAGAGGATGAAACACATGCTGGACACCCCCACAGAGGTGTTTTCAGACACCTATAGACATGCCAGATGCCCCTCCATGTGCCAGCATCCCCTCAAATACCATCAGCCACCCCAGTTCTGAGATTTGTCTAATCCAGGCCCTCCATAGGTGAAGAGGGTGGGTAGGAACGAGGAGAGGAGCCAAAGAGCTTTCACCTAAGGTTGAAGCTAGTCAACCAGGTCAAGATCGCCCCCAAATAATCTTACTTCAAAACACACACAATCAGGATGTCCCTAGTGATCCAGTGGCAAAGACTCCATGCTCCCAATGCGAGGGGTCTGGGTTTAATCCCTGGTCAGGGAACTAGATCCCACATGCCACAACTAAGAGTTTGAATGCTGAACTAAAAGTCCTGCATGCTGCAACTGAAAGATCCCACGTGCCTCAACCAAGACCTGGTGCAGCCAAATAAATAATAATAAAGCCACACACAATCTGTGTTTGACAGCTCTCAATTTAGAACCTGGGTGGCAGAGTCCCCAAGTGACCTGCCTTCGGTTTAAATCCAGACTTCATGATCAGGAGAGGGAACATGTCTAGGGAGTTGGAGGGTCCAAAAGTGCAAGAATCCCACCCCAGTGGAGGTCATCAGACACCCACCCCAGTTGAGGTCAGAAGCCCAGACACAGGTACTTTTGAGGTCTCGATGGATCTGTAAATGATCACTCTGAATGCCCATAACTTTTGGACTTTATCCCAAAGGCAGTGGGGAGTCACTGAAAGATTTTAAGCAGGAAGAGTGGCATGATCCTTATATCTAGAGCTCCCTTTGTTACCTTCAGGTTGACAAAGTTCTCCCCTAAACCCTTTCAAGGGGCCTGTCAGAAAGAAGAGGCATCTCTTGTCTTCCTCTTATCCATCTAACCATTTCCTGCTTTTACTGAGTCCTTATCATGGGCCAGGGACTCTGCCAAGAGCTAAGGATCTGTGTTTCTCAGTTTTGCTACTAATGACAGTTCATGCTTGTGCTCAGTCACTCAGTGGAGTCTGCGACCCTATGAACTGTAGCCCCACCAGTTTCCTTCAGTGCATGAAAGTCCTCTGTCCATGGGATTCTCCAGGCAAGAATACTGGAGTGGGTTGCCATGCCCTTCTCCAGGGAATCTTCCTGACCCAGGGATCGAACCCAGGTCTCCTGAGTTGCAGGCAGATTCTTTACTGTCTGAGCCACCTGGGAAGACCATAATGTCTGCAGACATTGCTAAATGTTCTTCAGGGGGGACACAGTGGCCCTTGGCTGACAGCCATTGGAATTTAAAGTCACCTCATGCAGGCTTTAAAGTCACCCCATGCAGGCTTCCTGGGGGAGGTGGCCTTGCTCTTTGTCTTAGAGAATGAGTAAGAGTTAGGTGGTGGAAGGAGTTCCAGGAAGAGCACTGAATGAGCAAGGCACATGTGACCGGCACGAGTAGCCACGAGACTTCAGGGTGGCCGGGCGAGGGGATCTTGGGGGTTGAGTAGTGGCAGAGAAGGGTGGAGGGCTAGGTGGGGTCAGACCACGGAGGGGCCCCAAAGGTCAAGGCTAGGAACAGGACTATCAGGAATGGCACTCCACCAGCGGAGCTGGTCACTGGGAAAGCATCTCAGCTTTACCCTGGAGACACTAATTACCTGGAACATGATTCACTTCCTGTTCTGTTCAACTTACAGTGGGGCTGTTTCCTTAAGGGGACAGTCAGTCACATCTAGCTTTGAATATCTGTGATGGGAGGTAAGCTTGTGGCGACTTACACCTGGGTGGTGCCTGCTCTCAGCCTGCTGGAGTGAGACACAGGTGTTCTGGCCTCACGTTGCTCCCTTAGACAGGTGTGGGGCTGTGGTCAGAGCCTAGGGTTAGGGTCTGTGACTAAAAGGCTAGCTTTGCCTCCATAACAAGAGCTAGCACTAGGACTTCCCTGGTGGTCCAGTGCTCTGAGAATCCTGTCAATGCAGGGGACACAGATTCAATCCCTGGTCCAGGAAGATCCCACATGCCATGGAGCAAATAAACCTGTGTGCCACAACTACTGAAGCCCACCTGCCTTAGAGCCTGTGCTCCGTAACAAGAGAAGCTACTGCAGTGAGAAGCCCATGCACCGCAATTAAGAGAGTAGCCCCCATTTGCCACAACTAGAGAGTAGCCCCGATTTGCCACAACTGGAGGAAGTCCACTCAAAGCAATGAAGACCCAGTACAGCCTATAAATAAACACTACAATGTAAAAAGAGAGATATTGCCAAATGACGATGACAATAGGTGCTACCATTGCCCGTATGTACCCGGCACCATGTTGAGTGCTCATCATTTCTGTGACATGAACTCCAGTCTCCCTTGATCTCAAAGGGTTGTCCTGAAAGTCAAATATTGTCTCCAGAACATGGAATTTGACTCCTGCCATCCTGAGAGTAGGCTGGATTGAGTGACCTGCTTCTAGAGAATAGAGAAGAGAAACGGGAAAAATAGCAACCTGGCAGTTGTTAACCATACCCCGGTGATAAAGATTAATATTCTCAAGGATGTCATGTCGATAGCACTTACCCCCTTATCTGATGAGGCATAAAGGTTCCCCAAACCCATAGCCCCTCTACAATTTTAAGAAAACACCAGGACTTCCTTGATGGTGCCGTGGGAAAGAATTCACCTGCCAATGCAGGGGACACAGGTTTGATCCCTGGTCTGGGAAGATTCCACATACTGCGGGACAGCTAAGCCCATGTGACACAACTGCGCCCCGTGCTGCAAATACTGAAGCCTGAGAACCTAGAGCGTGTGCTCTGCAACAAGAGAAGCCACCGCAACGAGAGGCCCATGCCCTGCAACACAGACCCAGTGCAGCCAAAAACAAATAATAAATAAATTTTTAAAAAGGGCTTCCCTGGTAGCTCAGATGGTAAAAAAAACAAAACCCGCCTGCAATGCGGGAGACCTGGGTTTGATCCCTGGGTTAAGAAGATCCCCTGGAGGAGGACATGGCAACCTACTCTAATAGTCTTGTCTAGAGAATTCCCATGAACAGGGGACCTTGGCGGGCTACAGTCCATGGAGTTGCAAAGAGTCAGACATGACTGAGCGACTAATGCTATGCTATGCTATGCTATGCTAAGTCGATTCAGTCGTGTCCGACTCTGTGCGACCCCATAGACGGCAGCCCACCAGGCTCTGGCATCCCTGGGATTCTCCAGGCAAGAATACTGGAGTGGGTTGCCATTTCCTTCACCAATGCATGAAAGAGAAAAGTGAAAGTGAAGTCGCTCAGTCGTGTCCGACTCTTAGCGACCCCATGGACTGCAGCCTACCAGGCTCCTCCGTCCATGGGATTTTCCAGGCAAGAGTACTGGAGTGGGGTGCCATTGCCTTCACAATTAAAAAAGAAAACATAAGACATGGGAATTCTCTGGGCGTCCAGTGGTTAAGAATCCGTACTTTCCCTACTGAGGACATGGGTTCGAGCCCTGATTGGGGAGCTAAGATCCCACAAGCTGAGAGGCATGGCAAAAAACAAACCCATCAAAACCCCAAAACCAATAATGATAACAACCTCCCCCAAAACATCAGGCAAGCCCAGATTAATGGACCTCGTACAAGACACCTGGCTAGCATTTCTCTGGATTGTCAAGGTCATGAATAGTAAGACGAGACAGAGAAACCCTCACAGACCAGAGAGACTAGGAAGACAGGACGATTGAAGAGAATGTAGTATCTGAATTGGATCCTGAAACAAGGAGAATACTAATGAAAGAACCAAACCAAACCTGGTGAAATCTGAATAGAATCCAGAATTGAGTTAATAGTACTGGACCAATGTTAGTTCCTAAGTTGTGACAAATGTATCGAGGTCCTGTTGAGAGTCCCTTGGACAGCAAGGAGATCAAATCAGTCAATCCTAAAGGAAATCAACCCTGAATATACACTGGAAGCACCGATGCTGAAGCTGAAGCTCCAATACTTTGGCCACGTGATGCCAAGAGCTGACTCACTGGAAAAGACCCTGATGCTGGGAAAGATTGAGGGCAGGAGGAGAAGGGCACCAACAGAGGATGAGATGGTTGGATGGCATCACTGACTCAATGGACATGAGTTTGAGCGGACTCCGGGAGATGGCGGACAGGGAAGCCTGGCGTAGTGCAGCCCATGGGGTGGTAAAGAGTCAGACACGAGTTAGTGACTGAACAACAAGACATTAACATGAGGGAAAACTAGGTGAAGTGTATATGGGAGCTCTCTCTGCACTTTTCTGTAAATCTAAAATGAAAAGTTTCCAGGAGGACAGGGGTCTGCCCCTCACTGGAGGGGTAGGAGAGTCCTCAAATAGATAGTTGTATACTCTAAGTTGCTCCCCCAGGTGGCTCAGTGGTAAAGAATCTGTCTGCAATGTAGGAGACCCAGGTTCGATCCCTGGGTTGGGAAGATCCTCTGTAGGAGGAAATGGCAACCTGTTCCAGTATTCTTGCCTGGAGAATTCCACGGACAGAGGAGCTGGGGTTCAGTCATGGGGTCGCAAAGAGACACGACTGAAGCAACTGAGAATACTCCAAGTTAGAGTCTATTGCCAAAATGCAGCAAAACACTTCACTTCCAAGTTACAGATCTGGTCTCTTTGAAGTCTGATCTTTAGTCTTACTCTAATGGTAAAATCCCTAAGTAAGCATTGGTTTCACCATAGTATTAGCATGGATTCTTTTTTTCCTGCAACAACAACAACAAAAAACCATTAAGCTACCCCTTCTGCCTGTCTTGCATTTTATTCTACACGTGGTTATTTGCTGGTTTATGCTAGCCAAGGACAGCAATCCACAGAGTTCCATCCTTACATCAAGGAATGGAATCTGATCCTGAGCGTCTAGTATTTTGCCTGTAAATCTACTGATAAAAGATTGTTGGAAGCCAGTCATAGAATCTGAAGATAAACTCTAATCTCTCCTTTGCTATTTTGGGATTTTCACAGAAGCCAAGAACTCATTGCAAAACATTTTTTCGAGTATGAGTGCTTATATTCCATCCAGGAACAATGCATTTTTGCTTGGTTTAGAATTACTGGTAGCTCATTTTAAAGCAAAGGAAAATCCACTGAGTGCGTGTTTGCTGTCTTTAGAACTGTTTGCCAAAATATGGTATGAAGATGTTTTCATCTTCCTACTATTTTAAATATTATTGTACAGAGCCATTATCGATGCCGTTTTTTTTTTGTAGGAAAAAAGCCTTAAAAAGTGCTCCAATTATTGACATTAAGTGCATCAAACAAAGTGTCTTTGGCATATTAGACTTTTGCTCTTCTGTAATTTAATTTTCTTTTAAAATATAAAATTTTGCCTTTGTTGTTGTTCAGTCACGCATTCATATCCAACTCTTTGCCACCCCATGGACTGTTGCACGCCAGGCTTCCCTGTCCTTCACCATCTCAACTTTAACCATTAACATTAACCATTCACCATCTCAACTCTAACATGAGTCTGCTCAAACTCATGTCCATTGAGTCAGTGATGCCATCCAACCATCTCATCCTCTATCATCCCCTTCTCCTGCCTTCAATCTTTCCCAGCATCAGGGTGTTTTTTCTTTGCATCAGGCATTGGGGCTTCAGCTTCAGCTTTAGTCCTTCCAATGAATATTCAGGATTTCCTTTAGTATTGACTGGTTTGATCTCCTTGCTGTCCAAGGGACTCCAAGAGTCTTCTCCAGCACCTCATTTTGAAGGCATCAGTTCTTTAGCACTCAGCCTTTTTATTGCCCAGCTCTTACATCTGTACATGACTACTGGAAAAACCATAGCGTTGACTATATGGACCTTTCTGGGGAAAATAATGTCTGCTTTTTAATACACTGTCTATGTTTGTCATTGCTTTTCTTCCAAGGAGCAAGTGTCTTTTAATTTCATGGCTGCAGTCACTGTCCATAGTGATTTTGGAGCCCAAGAGAATAAAGTCTGTCACTGTTTCCATTGTTTCTGCATCTATTTGTCGTGAAGAGATGGGACCAGATGCCGTGATCTTAGTTTTCTGAATGTTGAGTTCTAAGCCAACTTTCACTGTCCTCTTTCACCTTCATCAACAGGCCCTTTAATTCCTCTTCACTTTCTTCCATAAGGATGGTGTTATCTGCATATTTGAGGTTATTGATATTTCTCCTGGCAATCTTGATTCCAGCTTGTGCTTCATCCAGCCCAGCATTTCATATGATGTACTCTACATATAAGTTAAATAAGCAATATGACAATATACAGCCTTAATGTACTCCTTTCCCAATTTTGAACCAGTCCATTGTTCCATGTCCAGTTCTAACTATTGCTTCTTGACTTGCATACAGGTTTCGCAGGAGGCAGGTAAGGTGGTCTGGTATTCCCATCTCTTGAAGAATTTTCCACAGTTTGTTGTGATCTACACAGTCAAAGGCTTTAGCATAGTCAATGAAACAGAAGTAGATGTTTTTCTGGAATTCTCTAGCTTTTTCTGTGATTCAACAGATGTTGGCAATTTGATCTCTGGTTCCTCTGCCTTTTCTAAATCCAGCTTGAACATCTGGAAGTTCATGGTTCACGCACTGTTGGCTTGGAGAATTTTGAGCATTACTTTGCTAATGTGTGAGATGACTGCAATTGTGCAGTAGTTTGAATATATCTGTGTATTTATTTAAAAATACTCAACTCTGCATCAACATGGATACATTTCTCTACTGGATCAGTACTGGCTCAGTTCTGGATCTCTGCCCTCACCCTTCCTTCTGCCAACTTCCCACCTGCACCTTGAATTTGCTGCCTGAGATAGAGCCCCTCAGGGCTTGATCGTGGCCTTCCAGGGAGGTTCCAGTATCCAGCAGACCTCACCCCCACCCCTCCCAGATGAAGAGATAAGGAAGTCAGCAGAAACAAGAAGTCACTTGCTGGTCAGGAAGATTCCCTGGAGGAGGGCATGGCAACCCACTCCAGTATTCTTGCCTGGAGAATCCCATAGACAGAGGAGCCTGGCGGGCTACAGTCCATGGGGTCACAAAGAGTCAGACACTACTAAAGCAAATTTAGCACGTACCTGCTGCTTAAAAGGACTTTAAGATGCTGAAGACTTTGCAAAGCCTGGGTGGCTTCTGCTGGAGAGCGTTCACAGGGTCAGAAAGCAGGTTGGATATCTTTGGAGAGAAAGCTCCAAATGGGTCCACTCCTGACTGCAGCAGCCAACAGGCCCGCCGCCAGCAAAAACTACTCCGGAAAACGGGAGGAATGAGGAAGAAGGAAAATGCCCACGTGTGGGGCCAAGCAAGGCAGAAAAGCAAAACCTGTGGCTCAGGTCTTGAGGAGGCACCTGCCCCCAGGATGGAGGGACCGCTGTCACTGTATGGCCCACCCTGGGGCCAATTCTCTGTTGTACTCGCCCACTGATTCTCACCTGGGCAATCCTAGCCCCCAGGGGACATTTGGCCACATCTAGAGACATTTTTGGCTGACATGACTCATGGGGCAGGTGTTAACAGCATCTAGTGGGTGGAGGCAAGGGATGCTGCTCAGTATCCTGCAGTGCACAAAACAGCCCTCCCCTCCCTCAACAAAGAATGACCAGGCCTCAAAGAGCAATAGGGCCAAGGTGGAGGAACCCTGCAGCAGCCGGAATTTGCAACTAGCATGCAGTTGCCAGTGCCTCCTCTCTGCCCCTTGTCAAAAAAAGCAAAGTTCTAAATCTCATAAAAGACCAGAGTCATCTCCCTCCAAGGCCTTTGGAACCCAATACTTTTTCCTGATTTCTGTGTTGGGTTTCCCAGTGGTAAAAAAAAAAAAATCTGCCTGTCAATGTGGGAGACACAGGTTCAATCCCTGGGTTGGGAAGATCCCCTGGAGAAGGAAATGGCACTGGGAAATCCCATGGATGAGGAGCTTGGCAGGCTGTAGTCATGGGGTCACTAAAGAGTCCGTACATGGCTTAGCGACTAAACAAAACAAACAAAATGTTTTCCTGAGCAGAGACTGTTCTGGGAGGCAGGAAATTGCCTGTTAATGGGCTGATCCTGCCTCCTCCTCTCTCTCTCCCTCCAATTCATATATTACAGACCTCACCCCTTTCACTACATCATGCCTGCGTGCATGCTAAGTTGCTAAATCATGTCTGACTCTTTGCGACCCTACAGACTATAGCCTTCAGGGCTCCACTGTCCATGGAATTCTCCAGGCAAATATACTGGAGTGAGTTACCATTTCCTCCTCCAGGGATCGAACCCAGTTCTCCTGCATTGGCAGGCAATTCTTTACCACTGAGCCGCCAGGGAAGCCCCATCAGGGCATCATAAGGTGGCCTTATTAGCTAATGTATTTAGTTCAGTGAGGTCATACTGAGTTAGGGTTGGCCCCTAATCCTCAGGCAAAGGGGGATTTGAGGCATGAACATGAGTGTGGGGAAAATGCCACATGAAGACCATAGTTCTTCTGGCACAAACCATTGGACTTCCGGAAGCCAGGAAAGACACTTGGGATGGACCCCTTCCCAGCACCTGTAGAGGGAGCTGACACCTCGATCTTGAACTTCTCCAGAACTCTGAGACAATGCATTTCTGTGGTTTAAACCAGCCAGATTGTAGCTAACTAATACACTGCCTGAGTCTGGATTTTGCCAACAACGAAAGCGAAAACTTAAAGGGAATCTGGGAGTCCCAAACTTCCCTGGTGGTCCAGTGACTAACACTCTGCACTCCCATGGCAGGGGACCTGGGTTCCATCCCCGGTCAGGGAACTAGATCCCACATGTTGCAACTGAGAGTTCACATGCCACAACTAAATATCCTGCATGCTGAAACGAAGATTGAAGATACTGCGTGCTGGACCTAAGATCTGGTGCAGCCCCATAAATGAATTAATAAGCACTTTAAAAAAAAAGGAACTTGTGTGGGGCAGTCCAAGCTAACCAAATACCCCTGCTCTTAGGGATGGATTCCTGGTGACCTCCAGCAAGCCATGGTTGGCCTGAGCTGGAAAGGGAGGATGCAAAGATGGAAGGAGGCCATGGGAGCAATTTAAGGGAAGTAAGGCAGAGAAAGTGGCTGCCATCCAGGGCGACGGGCTAGGCCACCGGACTCACCAGAGCTCAGAAAAGGTTTGCCGCACATAGGGCAGCTGGAGTGGCCAGAGAAGTTTCCTCGAGCCAGCTGGTGCCCGTTGATACATTCTTTCCTCTCTCGCGCATCCTGACCTTTGTCCTTCTGATGCACTGGGGTCTTCCCCTGTTGGGGACAGAGGTGGACCTTAGAATGCCCTGTGTGTCCCTTCCCACTTGGAATCACAGGGCTCTGGGACCAGGGACATCCTGGCAAGCTGGAGAAGGCAGAGAGGGTCCCCCCAACCCCTGGCCCAGCCCTCTGACCTTCTCCTTCTGCCTGGTGACTCGATTTCGCAGGGAGCTCAGGCTGCGTTTCACCTTGGTGCCCCTGTCGCTTCTCTCCGTCTTCCCCATGCTGTCCTCACTCCTAAGGGGTGGAGAGTTTGGTGAGGAGGGTTACAGCAGACCCAAAAGGCCCTTCTGGCCAGTTCTGCATGTCACTCCTGGGATCCACCTGGAATCTACCTGAGGCCCCTCTATCCTGTTCCACCCTTGCTGTGGTCCTGAACTCTCTCTCTCCTCTCACTCACTTATTCACTCAAAACACATTTACTGGGCTTCCCTGGTGGCACAGTGGGTAAGAATCTGCTTGCCAATGCAAGAGATACAGGTTCAATTCCTGGTCTGGCAAGATCTCACATGCTGTGGGGCAACGAAGCTGGTGTGCCACAACTACTGAACCTGTGCTATAGAGCCTGGGAGGCACAGTGACTGAAGCTCAAGCACCTAGAGCCCACGCTCCACAACACGAGAAGCCACCGCAGTGAGACGCCCGAGCACCTCAACTAGAGAAAAGCCTGTGCAGCAACAAGCAATGAATGCAATTGTATATATATACAGACATATATATAGGTATAGTATGTATATACTATAGTTTGCATACAGATATAGTATGTATAATATATAGATGTATATATAGAGAGATAGATATAGATATCTATCATATATCGTATATATATATATAGAGAGAGAGCTTCCCTGGTGGCTCAGATGGTAAAAGAATCTGCTGCAATTTGGGAGACCCAGGTTTGACCCCTGGGTCGGAAAGATCTCCTGGAGAAGGGCATGGCAACCGACTCCAGTATTCGTGCCTAGAGAATTCCACGGACAGAGGATCCTTGTGGGCTACAGTCCATGGGGTTGCAAAGAGTCAAACACGATTGAGCAACTAACACTTTCACTTTCATATTCATATATAGGGCTTCCCAGGTGGCTCAGTGGTAAAGAATCCACCTGCCAAGCAGAAGACCCAGATTTGATCCCTTGATCAGAGAGATCCCCTTGAGAGGAGAATGGCAAACCACTCTAATGTTCTTGCCTGGAAAAATCCCATGGACAGAGAAGCCTGGCAGGCTACAGTCTACAGGGTCTCAAAGAGTCAGACCCGACTGAGTGACTGAACACAGACACACACACACACACACACACAACATTTATGGAGGTTTGCAAAGTTCCAGCAGACTTGGGGACTGGGTTTGCCTAGGGGAAAGTGACATGGTCTCAAGCTTGAGGTACCTTGATGGACCTTGTCCATCTCTGCCTCCTTCCTCTGATTCACACCCCCTTCCTATCTTATCAGCCTGAAACTCTGTCCATTCTTCCCATGGGATGTCTCTCAAATCCCCCTGCCCTCTTCCCACCCAACACTCAAGCCTTAGATCTTACCTCTTCTGGATGATCAGCGTACTCTCATTTAATAAATAACATATTAAGTCATTGCATGTATTTATTATAATACATATAATACAAAGAACCCCAACCCCTGCAGAATCGAGTCCCTGGAGGGAGATTCCATGCCTCTGGTCTGCACCCTTGATGGTGCTCACCATCACTGGTCACCACAGAGCTGTGGACTTCTGCTTCCCAGCAGCAATCTGGCCTTTGCTGACTCCCCTCCCCTCCTTCCAGCCCCACCCCGACACCTTTCCTGTGGAAGGCACCCAATTCTTTTCCCCATCTCATCTCAGCATACCGGCAAACTCCTACTTTTCCATTGGAAACCAGCTCAAGCTGTCACCTCTTCTGAGAAGTCTTCCCCTGCCCTGCCAGGGAGTATGAGGAGCCCCCTGCCACCCCCACTGTTTCTCTGGTGATTCCAGTAAGAGGATGGGGCCCCAACCCCTCATCCCATCTCAGGTCCCTGCCCTCTCAATTCAGTGCCTGCCCCGCCCACAGCTCAGTACTCACTCAGACAAGAACTCAAACCAGGTGAGGTTCGAAGCTGCTCCTCCGGGGCAGACCGACAATCGAGCCCTCTGCCGGGCCCTGCAAGGTCAAAGGGGACAGACAACAGGGTCGGCAGCCCTTCCCCTGACCCCTAGCGGCCCCCTCATCTGTCCCCTCTCTCCCAGGGCTCCTGTGGACAGGTGTGCAGCCCATGACCAGGGATCCTGTCATCCCTCCACGTGTGGGCTTGGATACATGGTCATTGTGATGGGTTTTCCAGCAGAGGGTAGTAACAGGTCTTGGTCAAACAAAGTTAACATGTTGGGAAGATTTTTCCAACAGACGGCAGCATTTTGGGAAAGGGCCGCCTTTTCCCATTTGTGCAAAGGTACAGCGTGGCTAGCGGCAGCTTGCTCCTGTGTCCTGTCCTTCCCCACACCTGTGCCTCCTCCCACCTCTCCAGTCCTCATTTTCCTCCCATTCCTCCCCATCCTCACACATGTCCCCTCTACCCGTCCACTCTTCCACCTGTCCCCACACCTGTCTTCCCATATCCGTTCCCTGCTTGCGTCCCCCATCCCTGTCCACCGTCCCCCTACACCTGTCTTCTACATCTGTCTCACACACCTGTTCCCCCACACCTGGCCCCCTATCCACTCACCCATGGTACTGTCGGAGTTCTTCAAGCACCTGCTGGACAATCAACCTGAGCGGGGGGGTTGGATAAAAATAGTCCACAGTTGCCCCCAATGACAGACATTCCCCCAAACGAGCTGTGAATGCCTGACCCGGCCCTGGTCCTGATGCAACCCTTAACTGGAAGGCCCAAACCCTCTCCTGATACTGTCGAGAACCTTCTGAGGTGCCGGGAGAAAGTTGGTGTGGGAGAGGAGACTGAGGTTATTAGAGGGGGACTGTGGCTGGCCCTCAGAGAAGGCAATGGCACCCCACTCCAGTACTTTTGCCTGGAAAATCCCATGGACGGAGGAGCCTGGTGGGTTGCAGTCCATGGGGTCGCTAGAGTTGGACACGACTGAGCGACTGCACTTTCACTTTTCACTTTCATGCATTGGAGAAGGAAATGGCAACCCACTCCAGTGTTCTTGCCTGGAGAATCCCAGGGACGGAGGAGCCTGGTGGGCTGCCACCTATGGGGTCACACAGAATCGGACACGACTGAAGCGACTTAGCAGCAGCAGCAGTGGCTGGCCCTGCTCACTTTTATGGGCAACAATGCTACATCCCTGCATCCCTCTTCCCCAAACCTTGACCCCCTTGGCTGTCCTGGGGGTCCCTCCCCCACCTAAGGGTCAGACACTCACACATGATTCGGCTCCACATGATCCTTTTCCATGCACTCCAGCACCGGGGGGTCCAGGCCTGGAAGCAGCCCCCACCCCAGGAGACATAGGTGTGAAAGGTGCCCTGGGGCAGGACCAGCCTGGCATACAACTCCTGAACGCACCCCTGTAGACCTGGAGCCGGTCCAGATGGGGCTTGCCATCCTCGGGGCGAGGGAGAGTTGTAAACAGGACAGACAGCCAGGGATGGAAGCGTCCCGGGTGTGTCATGAGCTCACAAAGGGCGAAACGCTTTACACATATTAGGTCAGTGGACTCTCAAAGTGACACTAAGAAGATACTCTGATTGTCTTTCTTAGCGACAAAGTGGAGGAGGTTCAGAGACTTGCTAGAAAGTGGTAAATTCCTGGACTTCCCTGGTGGTACAGTGGTTAAGAATCTGCCTGCCAATGCAGGGGAGATTCTGGGAAGATTCCACATGCCTCGGAATGCCTCGTGTGCCACATCTACTGAGCCTGTGTTCTAGAACCCTCGAGCCACGTGCCAGAACTGCTAAAGTCTGTGCACCCTAGAGCCTGTGCTCCACAACAGGAGAAGCCGCTACAATGAGAAGCCCATGCACCGCACTGAAGAGTAGCCCCTGCTTGCTGCAACTAGAGAAATCCTGCACACAGCATGAAGACCCAGTGCAGCCAAAAAATAAATTAATAAATAAAAATTTTTATAAAAAGAAAAAGAAAGTGGTAGCTTCTGGTTTGGCCTGTAGGTCTTTCTGATACCAGAGGAACACAAGCTCTTCAGATAGAGATTCAGAGAAAAAGAAGGAGACAAAGAAAGACACAGAATCAGAGGAGGAAGAGAGTCTTGGAGGTCATTCCAATATTGTGCCCACCTTGGCTTGAGAGTCCCCTGGGAGGGTGAGGGGGAAGGGCAGATGATGGAGGAGCCATGTCACCCCTCCCCCAGCATTCTGCCCAATTCCTGCCGAGGGGATCCTAAGCCTCCTCCACTAGCCCCAACCAGGGGACCCTCCAGCAGAAACCCCCTACCCCACTTGTTTGAATGAAGGAAACCCCCAGGCTGGGCTACCTTGAACAGCTGGAGGTGGCACTTCCAAAGCTGGAAAGATTTCCAGGGAGCTGATCTCATCGAAGGACACAGGAACAGACCGTGACCTCACTCTTTTCTCGGGGCTGTCACATTCCTGCAGGGAATAAGCATCTCGCTAAGCCCGGAGGCAGCCTGGGCTGCAGGCAGTTTCCCTGGGTTGAGGGTCCCCCACCTCCAGCTGCAGACAGGGGCTACCCTCAGCCTTGGGGCACAGGAGTAGGGATGGGTCTCCACAGCAGCCGAGGGCTGGAGCCAAGGACCGTACCAGCCAAGGACCACCCCCCAGCTGTGGGCTGGAGTTCTGGAATTTTGAACCACAAATTCCAGCCATGGCCAGAAACTCCCCACCCAGTCATGGTCAAGGGCAGAGATGCCCCAGGTGGAAGCTTCAGCTCCGAGTGTACATTCTCCAGCTTTGGGCTAAAATCCCAGACCTGAGATGAGTTCTTCTCCGTTGCAAAGTTCAGTCACAGACAGGGCTTCCACCCAGCTGCAAAGATTCAGCGACAAGCCTGAGTTCCCTAGCCCAGGGGATGGCGCTTACAGCCAAGGATCTCAGGCCAGCAAAGGACCTTCAGGCTTGGTCTGAAGTCTTAGGACCCAGCGACTTCTCTGTCATGGGTGACACCTGCCATGATGGGTTGGTCCCCCCAGCTATGTGTAAGGCACCCCAGGGTCCCACAGAGGCAGCTGCTGGGCGCATAGTTGTGTTATTAACTGGGGTGGTTGGGGGTTGCACCAACCTTGCTTGGTTGCTCTGCGGGGGTTCCACCCCCAGGCAGACACCCTTGGGTCCAGGCCTGCAGGCCCTCTCCTGGCAGGTTCAGAGCGAGGCTGGCCAGTGTCCGAGGCAGAAAGGGCCCCTCATTCACAGCTGAGGATTCGATGCTGAGCCTGGTGAAGATCAAGAGGGAGTCAGGTCTCTACCACTGGGCTGTCGCCCCAGCTCCAGCATTCGAAGCACAGGGGCTGGGGGGAACCCTTGGGTGGTCCTGTGATGGGGGCAGGGCACAGACAGTGTTCCAGATCTCCCAGCACCAGGGGGGTGGACAGGAAACCTGGCTAGAGGAGTTGATGCTGAAGTTCCATTTGCATCACAGGTCCACTGCTCTTTTTACACAGACTAGATGAATATTTGGGGAAAACTGTGAGGGGTGGGGGCTTCCCAGGTGGTGCAATGGTAAAGGATCTGCCTACTAATGCAAGAGACATAAAAGACTGGGTTTCAGTCCCTGGGTCGGGAAGATCCCCTGGAGGAGGACATGGCAACCCACTCCAACGTTCTTGCCCGGAGAATCCCATGGACAGAGGAGACTGGTGGTCTACAGTCCATGGGGTTGCAGAAGAGCCAGACACAGCTGAAGTGACTGAGCACACAAGCATGTGAGGGGTGGAGGGAGAAAGAGGGGTGGGGGGAGAGTTGAGGAGGGCCCACAGCTAAAGCACTCCACTGTTTCAGGCTGCCCCTGCACTGTGTGGGTGGTGCCAAGCACCTATCTGTGTTTCGAACAGAAGTGCCTCTGTGGTTCTGTGCTCACATATGCAAGGGACACATTTAGGCGTCTCTGGGTTTGAGCAGGAGGAGGGTGCATGCCTGTGTGTGGGCATGTAGCCCCCGTGTGCAAGGCCAGGTGTGCTCATCTGGGTCCAAGCGTGCCTGCCGGCTTCATGCAGCCTCCAGGTTGACCTGGCAGACGCTCCTTCAGCGTGTGCTTGCTCACCCGTGCACACAGATGCATGTGCCCACACGCATGTGTGCACCTCCGGAGGGGGTCTCTGGGGCTGCCTCTGATAGCACAGACACCTCTGGTGGCCCTTGAGCTAGGTGACCCAGAGGTGGTGGTGGGGGGTGAGGAGCAGCGTGTGGCCGCCCTGGAAGGTGTGTCCCGGAAGGCGGCGGCGCAGTGGGCGGCTGACCTCTGCCGGCTCTCAGAGCAGCTCCTTGACCTCTCCCAGCTGCGTCTCCGAGCAAGGCCCTGGGACCTCGCAGCGCTGGAGAGGGGCGTTTCTCCTCGGGGCGTTTCTCCTCGGGCTTCTTCACTAGGGGGGCCACTGTCTCTGGCTCCCCCAGGCTGGCTGTGTGAAAGGACTTCGAGGCCCAGGTCCTGGAGATACTCACTGCCCTGAAGGGCCCCCAAATCCAGGCTGAGGTCCTCTGAACTCTCGCTACCGCCGAGCAGCCCTGGGATTCCATCCTCCTGGAGACAGATGCGGAAAAGGCCTTGACCCACAGGCAGCGAAGACCCCCACATCCAGACCCTCCACACCATCCCCTACTTATCCAACCTGGGCTCTGGGCCCAGCTCTTGGCAGGTGGGGTAGAATGAGGGTGGTCCCCTCAGTGCAGGCCTTCAAGGCCTTAGTCCTCAGAAAAGGGGTTGGAAATTAGGGCTACTGGCCCCGACTCGACCTCCATTGTTGAGTTTCTGTCTGATCATCTTATGAAACAGGCCACGTAAATCCTGTCCTCTGTCCTCTCTCCTCTGTCTGCCGGCTCACCCAGCTTGCTTTAAGCCTCTTATAAGATCATGTGTGTGAATGCAATTTGTACAAGTGCCGTACTCCATAATTTGGCCACCTGATGCAAAGAACTGATTCATTGGAAAAGACCCTGATGCTGGGAAAGATTGAAGGCAGGAGGAGAAGGGGACAGCAGAGGATGAGATGGTTGGATGGCTTCACCAACTTGATGGATGTGAGTTTGAGCAAACTCTGGGAGTTGGTGATGGATAGGGAAGCCTGGAGTGCTGCAGTCCACGGGGTCACAAAGAGTCGGACACGACTGAGCAACTGAACTGAACTGCACGCAGTATCCTTGATGCTACTGGCTGAATTTCAGGCAGTATTGTGGCTCCTAGGCTTTCCCCAGGGCTGCCCTTAGGGGTCTCCTAGACCCTAAGTCTCCCTCCCAAGCCAGGATGAGAGTGGAGCAAGTGAGGAAGCCACCTCGGGCACAAAATTGTAGGGGGTACCCCCAAACTCAGAGATCAAGAAAAGCGTATTTTCACACTTTTTTTTTTAAGTTTGTAATTTTCATTTTTTCTTTTTCCTTTCTTTTTTTGTTTGGCCACACCTCATGGCATGGGAAACTTCCCCCACCAGGGATCGAACTGGTGCCGTTGTAGTGGTAATGCAGTCTTAACCACTGGACCACCACTAAGTGTAAGTAATTCAGTCGTGTCCAACTCTCTGCAATCCCATGGACTGTAGCCTACCAGGCTCCTCTGTCCGTGGGATTCTCCAGGCAAGAATGTTGGAGTGGTAGCCATTTCCTTCTCCAGGGGATCTTCCCAACCCAGGGATCAAAGCAGGGTCTCCCGCATTGTGGGCAGATTCTTTACTGTCTGAGCCTCAGGGAAGAAGCCCTAAGGACCACCAGGGAAGCCCCTAATACAACAGTAACAAAAAACCCAACAGACTTCAATATAGTGCAGAGTTCCATGATGAACAAATCATCAAAGTGTTACGACATGACAGGGACTTCCCTGATGGTCCAGTGGTTAGGACTTGGCGCTTTCACTGCTGGTCTAGGAACTAAGATCCCACATGCTGTGTGCTGGGGCCAAAATTTTTTTAAAAGGCGGGGCTTCCATGGTGGCTCAGAGGTAAAGAATCCGCCTGCCAATGCAGGAGACACAGGTTCAATCCCTGATCCAGGAGGATCCCACATGCCTCAGAGCAACTAAGCCTGTGCGCCACAACTACCGAGCCTGTGCTCTCGAGCCCTTGAGCCACAGCTACTGAGCCAACGTGCTGCAGTTATTGAAGCCTGTGTGCCCTAGAGCCCATTCTCTGCAACAACAGGCCACCGCAATGAGAAGCCTGTGTACTGCAACTAGAGAGTAACCCCTGTCGCCACAACTAGAGAAAACCTGTGTGCAGCGACCAAGACCCAGCATAGCTAAAAATAAATACATAAATAAATAATTTTTAAAAATTAAGACATGACAGTATTGGACTCTGCACTTCGCTCACCTCACCCTATTTCCAGCCCTCCGCTCCATTGTACCAGAGAGTAGCTTGGAACCTTTGAGCTCCTAAATCCCTTCCGATACCTTCCCCTCCCTCCTCAGCCCGGTATTTACAAAGGGCTCCTGGGTCCACCGCCTCCTGCTTCCAGCCCCTCTGCAGCCTCACGTTCCCACCCACCCAGGAGGCAGCTGTTAGACTCTAAAAATACATAGAGGTAGATGATAACGCCACATCCACCAAAGCACCAACCAGTTGCCTCCCCAACAGTTATTCAAGGGCCTTATTCTTAATCCCATTGCAGCTCTTACCAGGGGGTGTTGTTGTCCCACTTCCCAGATCAGGAGGCTGAGGCTCAGGGAGGAGAAAGGACTGTGCAGCCTCGGGTCACACAGTTGGTAAATGGCAGAGCCAGACTCAAACTCTGTGGGATCTGTCTGGATCCAAGCTCTATGCTCTTTCTTGCTCTACTTCCTCCTCTATTTCTTTTCCTAGTCTTTTCTTTGCCCTCTCCTCTCCCTGTCATTCATCCCCCTTTTTTTTTTCTTCCCAGCCAGGGCACCTGTTTTTTCCTTTCCCTGGAGAATCTCTTCTCCTAGGCCATCCAGAGGCAGTCTGGTGAACTCCTATTCCTCCTTCAAAACCCACCTTGGGCATGCCCTCCAGGCTGCCTTTCTGACTCTTCCAATCTAAATAAGGTGTCCCTCCTCTGGGCTGTCAGGGTCTGCAGGATAAGCACTATTCCTTTCCAGACTGTTGTGACGCTGTCCTCAGACAGGGTTTGGTGGGTAGGTGGGTGGTCCGCCCCCCATGCTACAGGCAAAACCAATCCTGAGATGTGGCCTTAGGCATCTATGTGAGCTCAGGCAGTCCTTGATGGACTGTCCCGATTGGTGGCCTAAAGGGCCCACTGAGCAGACCTGCCACCCTTGATGGTTTCTACAAGAGGCTCCCAGGATAGAATTGCCAGATAAAATACTGGACACCCAGTGAAATTCGAATTTCAGATAAACGACTTTTTTTTTTTCTAGTGTAAATAGATTACAAACATTGCAATATTTGGCAATCAGTTCTAACTGGGCATCCTGTAATTTTATTTGCTCAATTTTGCAAGCCTACCTATCCATGGGCCATTTGGCCGGTCGTGGGCAGTCTTTACTAGGAAAGGGGGAACAGGGAGGTCCCTACTAATGCTTGGTGAGGGGAATTTTCAGAGAAGCAGCCAATTGAAAGTGGAAAATACCTGGACTGCCCCGGTGGTCCATTGGATAAGAATCTACCCGCCAATGCAGGGAACATGGGTTCAATCCCTGGTCTGGGAAGACCCCACATGGTGTGGGCCACCTCAGCCTGAGTGTCATTACTACTGAGCCCACGCAGTCTAGAGCCCACACTCTGCAACAAGAGAAGCCACCATAATGAGAAACCCATGCACACAACTAGTGAATAGCCCCTGCTCGCTGCAAATAGAGAAAGCACATGTGCAGCAATGAAGACTCAGCATAGCCCAAAACAAGCAATAAATATATAACCAAAATTTTTAAAAGAGAAAGAGGAAATACTTGCCAGCCAAGAGCCAGGCATTTGGTTGGCTGGGGATCTTGGCTGGTGGGAGGCAGGTAGCAGTGTCCATACCTGTCTTGAATGAGGTTGGAAGAACTAGGGTCTGGCTTTTTCTCTGACCTTCCCCACTTGGAACTCTACAGTTTTGATGCCTTATAGTAAAATATAAATGGGGCTTCCCTGGCAGCTCAGTGGTAAAGAATCCACCTGCCAATGCAGGAGACTGGGGGGGGGGGGTCAGGAAGATCCCCTGGAGGAAGAAACGGCAACCCACTCCAGCATTCTTGTCTGGGAAATCCCATGGCCAGGGAAGCCTGGCGGGTTACAGTCCATGGGGTCTCAAAGAGTCAGACACAACTTAGTGACTGAACAATAGCAACAAAAATATAACAGAATTCACCATTGTAACAATTTTGTGTACAACTCTGTGGCATAAACTACATTTACTCGATATGTAATCATCATCACTCTCCATCTCCAGATAAACTTTTTTTCATCTCCCCCTAAGGAGGGTTTGTCGGAGAAGGCAATGGCACCCCACTCCAGTACTCTTGCCTGGAAAATCCCATGGATGGAGGAGCCTGGTAGGTTGCAGTCCATGGTGTCGCTAAGAGTCGGACACGACTGAGCGACTTCACTTTCACTTTTCACTTTCATGTATTGGAGAAGGAAATGGCAACCCACTCCAGCATTCTTGCCTAGAGCATTCCAGGGACAGGGGAGCCTGGTGGGCTGCCGTCTGTGGGGTCGCACAGACTCCGACACGACTGAAGCAACCTAGCAGCAGCAGCAGAAGGGTTTGTACCCAGTAAATAGTAACTGCTTATTGTTACCTCCTCCAGCTTCTAGTCACCTCGACTCTACTGTGTCTCATTGGATTTGCCTATTCTCTGCTGTTGTTCAGTCGCTAAGTTATGTCTGATTCTCTGTGACCCCAGGGACTGCAGCACGCCAGGCTTCCCTGTCTTTCACTATCTCCCTGGGTTTGCTCAAACTCATGTCCTTTGAGTCAATGATGCCATCCAATCATCTCATCCTCTGCCGTCCCCTTCTCTGCCTGCCCTCAGTCTTTCCCAGCATCAGGGTTCTTCCCATAAGGCTTTGGCCGCCTGCCTATTCTAAGCACCTTGTTTAAGTGGGATCGTACAGTGTTTGTCGTCTTGTGTCTAGTTTATTTCACTTAGCTTAATGTTTTCAAGTTCATCCGTGTTCTAGCACAGGTCACAGTTTCCTTTCTTCTTAAGGAAGGATAACATTTCATTGTATGGATGGAACCACACTGCGTGGATATAAGCAAAACTGCATTTTGTTTATCTATTTGGTCTTTGATGGACAATTGAGTGGCTTCCACCTTTTAGCTCTTGTGGATTTTGCTGCTATGAATCAGTTCAGTTCAGTTCAAGTCAGTCGCTCAGTCGTGTCCGAGGTGTATAAATGTCTGAGTCTCCATATTTACCTCTTTTGGGTAGATCTGTAGAAGCGGGGTTGCTAGATCATACAACAATTCTCTGACTGGCTTCTGGAGCCCTGGCCATATTTTCCATGGTCTCCTCTCTTGAATTTCTCCTTTACACCCACTAATCTGTTTTCTTTTTTTTTTTTTTGGCTGCTCTGTGTGGCATGTGGGATCTTAGTTCCCCGACCAGGGATCGAACCCATGCCCCCTGCAGTGGAAAGCATTGCGTCTCAACCACTGGAACACCAGGGAAGTTCCTGCACCCACTGCTCTGGTTTCCCCAACCTGCCTGGCTGCTCCTTCTCTGTCTGCCACTTCCTCCCTGTGCCTTTCATACACCAGGGTACCTCTCCTTCAGTCTCTATCCAAAAAACCCACCCCTCTGGCCCGGCTGGTCCGGGTTCCCCTGATTCTCCTCTGACTTCCCCAGCCGCCTTCCTGAAGTCACTCCCATCCCGTCCCGGGTGTCTGGACAACCTCTACCAACCCCGTCTTCCTCTGCCACAGCCCCTAAAGTTTCCTCGCATCTCTGGTTTTCATCCTCCTGTAAATATAAACACGTCAGGACAACCTCTTGGCCTGGACTGGGTCCCCCCTCCTCTGTCTCCTGCATCTGGCCTCCCTCACAGGAGGCAGAAGTGGGAACCCGGCCAGGTCTTTGGGTGGAAAGGGAGGGTGGACGGCTGTGGCAGGTACAGCGAGGGAGAAGGAGGGAGGGGGCTTCGTCCTTTGCTGGGGAACTTGTATCTTTCCTCCAACATTTCCTGGGTGAGAAACGGGAACCAGCCCACTAGGAGCCTCCCCGGGCATCTGCCCAAACATAGGTATGCTGGCCCTGACACCCCAGAGAGCGTGCCATCAACTCAGACTCCTGCTCCCTGGACCCTGGGGAGCCTTGGGGGATGGGTGCCTCCCCGCCCCCGCAGACCCAGAGGCGAGATGCCCCAGGAATTTCCACTCTATAAAAACGGCTAGCTGTGTGCAGATTTAAATAGTACACAGATCAACGTTTTTTTAAAAATGTAAATGGCTATTTATCTCCTTGTACTTTAGGAAAAAAATAGCACACCAGAGCAACTTCGTGTCTCTGGTTCTGTTTCATCATGTAAAACAGGGAACGAGTTTCAAACAAGAGAGCAGAACAGGGACAGAGGGTTTTCTGGTGGCTGGAAGGGTAGAAAGGCCTTCGTCAGGGTTTGCATCCTTGATGTAGTTTTTGTTGGCTCAGTGTGACCTAAGACAAATTTCTAAGCCTCTCTGGGCCTCAGTCTTGTCATCTCTAAAATGGGTGTTATGTTGCCTTCTTTTTGAATATATTTTTATTTGCTTATTTAGTTATTTTTGGCTTTGCTGGGTCTTCATTGCTGTGCGGGCTTTTCTTACTTGCAGCGCTTGGGCCTCTCGCTGCAGTGGCTTCTCTTGCTGTAGAACACAGGCCCTAGGGCGCTTAGACTTCAGTAGTTGCGGCTTGTGGGCTCTAGCGCACAGGCTCAATAGTTGGAGCACACGGGCCCAGTTGCTCCGCAGCCTGTGGAATCCTCCCAGACCAGGGATCAAACCCTTGTCTCCTGCATTGGCGGGCGGATTCTTCACCACTGAGCCACCCAGGGAAACCTTATGTTGCCTTTTTGTAGGATTGCTGGGCAGGTGAAATGAGATGATATTTACATCTTGTAAGCCCTTGATCTGGAGAAGGCAATGGCACCCGACTCCAGTACTCTTGCCTGGAAAATCCCATGGATGGAGGAGCCTGGTGGGCTGCAGTCCATGGGGTCACTAGGAGTCAGACATGACTGAGTGACTTCACTTTCACTTTTCACTTTCATGCATTGGGGAAGGAAATGGCAACCCACTCCAGTGTTCTTGCCTGGAGAATCCCAGGGACGGAGGAGCCTGGTGGGCTGCCATCTATGGGGTCGCACAGAGTCAGACACGACTGAAGTGACTTATCAGCAAGCCCTTGATCAGTGGAAGCAGATATGGGGTTGGCCAAAAAGCTCATTTGGGTTTTTCTATAACATCTTACGGAAAAACCTGAGCACACTTTTTGGCCAAGCCCATATTATGGTGGTTGTTTTTAATACTTCAGGAATCAGGGATCTTCCTCTGGGGCCCTGCCAGATGGAGCTAATTGGAGTAGACCAATGATTAAACCCTGCAATGACAATCAAGTATGAGTGAATGTTCTAGAAAGTAGAAAGTGGGCTAGAAAGAACAGGAGGGGACAGTTGACTCTGGAGGGACAAGAATTCTGGACTGGAGTTCTACTTAGGAAATCCCTTTTTTGTTATTATTTTTTAAAACTTAATTTTTTTAAGTTTGAAAAATTAGATTTATTCTAAGCCAGATCATACAAAAAATCCCTCTTTTAAAATGGACAAACCACTGGGGTAATCACTGGTGTGCAAAATCTACTAAGGATAACTCAATTAGGACAGGTTAGACCATCTTTAGACAGCTTCCATAACCAAAATTAAGCCCCCAAACTGTATTTCCAATCACATAGTGTCTATGTGACAGGTAAGTGATTTCTTGAACTGGCTATATAGGTCAATATATATAGCCAATTGCATATATTTTAAAATAATCTATATCTTACCTGTGTATCCACTCCAGTAAAGAGGAGCCTTGTAGGCTACAGTCCATGGGGTAGCAAAGAGTCGGACACGACTGAGCTACTTCACTCACTCTACCTGTATCACTGCAGATGGTGACTGCAGCCATGAAATTAAAAGATGCTTACTCCTTGGAAGGAAAGTTATGACCAACCTAGATAGCATATTCAAAAGCAGAGACATTACTTTGCCAACAAAGGTTCGTCTAGTCAAGGCTATGGTTTTTCCTGTGGTCATGTATGGATGCGAGAGTTGGACTGTGAAGAAGGCTGAGTGCCGAAGAATTGATACTTTTGAACTGTGGTGTTGGAGAAGACTCTTGAGAGTCCCTTGAACTGCAAGGAAATCCAACCAGTCCATTCTGAAGGAGATCAGCCCTGGGATTTCTTTGGAAGGAATGATGCTAAAGCTGAAACTCCAGTACTTTGGCCACCTCATGCGAAGAGTTGACTCATTGGAAAAGACTCTGATGCTGGGAGGGATTGGGGGTAGGAGGAGAAGGGGACGACAGAGGATGAGATGGCTGGATGGCATCACTGACTCGATGGACGTGAGTCTGGGTGAACTCTGGGAGTTGATGATGGACAGGGAGGCCTGGCGTGCTTCGATTCATGGGGTCGCAAAGAGTCGGACACGACTGAGCGACTGATCTGATCTGATCTGATCTGATACATACTTTTCATTAAAATGCATGCATATTTCAATGAGAACTCCTACTAAATGTAAAAAAAGAAGAAGGAAGGAAGAAATCGGGAGGGCTTCCTGGAGGAAGTGACAATGAGGGACACCCTGAGCAATGAGTAGGAGTTAGCTAGGCGGAGGCTCTGGGTGAGGGCATTCCAGGCATTAAGAGAACAGGATGTTCAGAAGCCTGGATTGGCAAGATTTGCTTTTGGCTGGAGGTGTGTGTGTATGTGTGTGTGTGTGTGTGTGTTGGGGTAGGGGGGATGGAGCTGTATCAGCAGGCCTGGGAGCCCAAGAAAGGATTTAATCTCTAAGTTCCCAACAGTAGTGGTAGGGAGGCTGGGGGAGAGGAGGTGGTGATTCCCCTTCAGAGAGATGACGCAAGATGCAGAGCCCAGATGGGCTTGAAGCAGCGAAGATGCCTGTGCAGATCACCTGGGTGAGCAACTATGGTGGCCTCCACCAGGGCAGCGGAAAGGCAGGGACAGACATGGATAGCACTGAGAGCTGTACAGGTCTGATGCTATACAGGGCTTTTGGACAGAAGGGGCAGGGACATCGCCATCTGCTGCCTCCAGCTCTGGTGGCCAACAAGATGAGGATGAGGATGTGGGTGGCAGGGCTTCTTTGGAGGTGGTAGGTGCTCAGCGAGCACACCCAGGGCTCCCTGCTTCCCCAGATGCGTGGTCTTTCCATCACCATCCTAGCTGCCCAACTGCCTGCTGCCCACGGTCCCTATTCCAATATATACAGAGCCCTGGAAGGCTCTAGGGCTAAGCCTGAGTCTCAGGTCTCTCTTCATTTACTCTGGACTCTTCCCAACACCGAGGCAAATTCTCTCCCTCTTGGACCCCAGTGTGCTCTTCTCCAAAATAAGGGGTGGACTTCCCTGGTGGTCCAGTGGTTAAGAGTCTGCCTGCGAAAGCAGGGGACACAGGTTCCATCCCTGGTCCAGGGAAGATTCTGCCTGCTGTGGGGAAGCTAAGGCTGTGAGCCACAACTACTGAAGCCAGAGCACTCTAGGGCTCATGTTCTGCAGCAGGGAAGCAATGAGAAGTCTGTGCATCACAACTGGAGGGCAGCCCCCAGTCACTGCAACTAGAGAAAGCCCACACGCAGCAATGAAAATTTAGCACCGCCTTGATCAATCAATCAATAAAATTTAAAAAACAATACCAGCAGATACACAGAATTCCCTGTATATGGTTTGACTATAATGAAGCCTCTTTCCTTAGTGTGGTGGGTGGTCCAAAATGCCACCCAGATTCCCCCTTTGGTGAGGATGTGTTGCCCCAGATGCTAAGGGGTCGGTGGCTATCAGCAGACGGCTGTCAGCTGTCAGCCTCCTCCCAGGAAGTCATATCCCTTCCTGGGCAGTCCACAGGCCATGACTTATTGGTGTGGAGATGCAATGGCTTGGTCATTTCAGCCTAATTTGGGATGACTCTGCAGGGATGTTCTAGCTCAGAGCTCCTCATGGGAGCTTTTCCTTCCTTCTTCATTGATCCATCTACCCACCCATGCACCCATTTAGCCACCCTTCCCTCCTCCCTCTCTTCCTTTCTTCCCTTGATTCTTCTATCCATCCATCCATCTCTTCTGTCAGTCCTTCCATCCATCCATCCACCCATCTATCCATCTGTCCATCCATCCATCTCTTCTGTCAAAATGTCCTTCCATCCATCCATCCATCATCCATGTCTTCTGTCTATCCTTCCTTCCTTTCCTCCTTCCAGCCATCATCCCTCCACTCTACTCATCCCGTGCTCCCTCTTCTTGTTCCATAAAGGGTTCATTTCCTCACCTGTGGAATGGCATAATAACCACTCTGCTATGTTTTAATAATTCCCTGAAATATTGCACACAAGTGCCTGGTAAAACCCAGGTGCTAAACAAAGTGTACTTGCTCCCCTGGAGTCATCAACTCCTGCCCATCTCAGCAGTTGGACACCTGCCTGCTCATCCTCCATAGTGGAGAAGTCTGGGTCCTCAGGCCTCCAGGGTCCACCGCTGCTCTTGGTGGCTGAATCTGCAGCTCCAGAGTCAAAGGGCTGGACACATGGCTTGGGCTCAGAGCCTGTGGGAAAGGAGGGACAAGGTGTTAGACCTGAGCTGTGAGGCCTGAAGAGTTGGGCCCCAAATGCTGCATCTGGGCCTCAGTTTTCTCATCTGTAAAATGGGGTTGCAGGGGAGGATGGTACTGATGATCTGTAAGCCAACATACATGCCACCACTCCCCACCACTCATCCTGAGCCTGGAGCAGACATTTCTGTTCAGGCACATGGCTCTTTCCTCCTGAGCCATGGCCCCCTCAGAATTCTTCCCAGTGCATTATTTAAAAAATTTTTTTATTTATTATTATTTTTGGTTGCACTGAGTCTTTGTTGCCACATGTAGGCTTTCTCTAGTTGCAGTGAGCAGGGGCTTCTCTTTGTTGCAGTGGTCAGGCTTCTCATTGCAGTAGCTTCTCTTGTTGTGGGCAACAGGCTCTAGGCACGTGGGCTTCAGCAGTTGCAGCTCGGGGGCTCACTGGTTGCCGTGTGAGGCTCTAGTACATATGGGCTTCAGTAGTTGCAGGCCACAAGCTCAGCAGTTGTGGCTCGAGGGCCTTACAGCTCGGGCTTTAGTAGTTGTGGCACATGGGCTTAATCACCCCACAGCATGTGGGATCTTCCCAAACCAGGGATTGAACCCACGTCCCCTGCATTGGCAGATAGATTCTTAACCATTGGACCACCAGGGAAGTCCTGGACTGAGCCTTTTGCTGAGGGAGACACAGGTGTCCCATCTCTCTCCCTCTGCCCCTTGCACGGCTTCTAGAGCATATCGTGCCTCCCTATTCGAATCCCCATGGAGGTGCCCCACCACCTGGAGGAAAAAGGTCGAATGTCTTGGCTCAGCCACCGATGTCCACCAGGATCCTCCTCTGCGCCTTGTCTCTGCCCCTTAGGCGGGACCCACTGCCTAAGAGCACCCCGTTCCTGTTCCAGGGCCACCTGCCTGAAGACCTCATCCTACTCACTGCAGAAATGTCCATCCACCCTCCTCCCATGGTGCCTCTGTCCTGGGCATTGCCCTGCACTTCATTGCACCGCATTATCTTGACCCCTGGCCTCCTTTCATGCCTCCACGCCCCCTGCCATGACATCCCAGGTCCTGTTGAAACTGGGGAGCTGAGAGAAGTGTGCGTGGAGGTGACAGTGGAGGAGCTGGGTGAAGGTGGAGGCAAGGAGAGACCAGTGGAGGTGGTACTTGGAGAGACGGACCAGCACGTTTGCGGTAAGAGCCAGTAAGAGCCCCGAGGGGCTGGGCTGGGGTGGGGAGTGGGATGGCGGGGTCCTTGGGCAGTGCCAGTTAGGGCCTCCTTCATTCCTTAGCTCAGGTCCTCTGTGGCTGGGTGATCCCATCTCCTGGCTTGCTGGACACAGTCCTGGTTTATGCTGCTGAGTCAAGTAGTGATGAACATTATGGGACTTCCCTGGTGGTCCAGGGACTAGGACTCCATGCTCTCAGTGCAGGGAACCTGGGTTTGATCCCTGGTTGGGAACTAGATCCCACATGCCACAATTAAAAGATTCTGTGTGCCACAACTCAGACCCGGCATAGCCAAAGAAATAAATAAAACAAAACCTCCCACAGTACCACGCTTTTGCCCTCCAAAGGGTACCAGTGGGGTGGCTACTTTGTGGCCACTCCACCTATAACCACCGTGGCCAGCAGATGAGAAGAGATGATGCTGTCTTTTTCTATCCCAAAGTAGGATGAGCTGTCTGTAGCCACTTACCTTCCTTCTCCTCCCAGCTGTGTATATACCAACACTGCCCTACGTTTTTGGGGGCATGACACTTGTATAATTTGGAGGGCTATTTTTTTTTTTAAGAAAAAGAGTATGAAATTATGAATGCAAAATTACTGGGAAGTAGCAAGAACAGCAGAAAACAGCCAAGACAGGAATAAACGCATTCCATAAATAGATGAATGAAAAGCTATTACATGGGTGTGAAAAACTTAAGGAGTTTGGAAAACATTTTGGCAGTTCTTCGAAAACTTAAGCATACTATGGCTCAGGAAGCTCAAACAGGGGCTCTGTATCAACCTAGAGGGGTGGGATGGGGAGGGAGATGGGAGGGAGGTTCAAAGGGAGGGGCTATATGTATACCTGTGGCTGACTCATGTTGAGGTTTGACAGAAAACACCAAAATTCTGTAAAGCAATTATCCTTCAATAAACAATAAATAAATAAATATATAAATAAAAACTTAAGGACCTCCTATGTGGTCTAGTGGTTAAGAATCTGCCTGCCAATGCAGGGGACACAGGCTTGGTCCCAGGTCTGGGAAGATCCCACACCCTGCAGGGCAACTAAGCCCATGAGATGCAGAACTACTGGAGCCCACACACCCTACAGCCTGTGATCCACAGCAAGAGAAGCCGCTGCCATGAGACACCCGTGCACCGCAGCTAGAGAGTAGCCCCCACTTGCTGCAACTGGAGAAAGCCTTTGAGCAGCAACAAAAATCCAGGGCGACCAAAAAAGAAAAAAAATGGTGGAAACAATCCAAATGTTCATAAACAGATGAATAGATACACGAAATGTGGTCCATCCATACAATGGAATGTTTTTCAGTCATAATAAGAAACGGGGGGGAGTTCTGGGAATTCCCTGGAGGTCCAATGGTTAGAACTCAGTGCTTTAACTGCCGAGGTTAGGGAACTAAGCCCCTGGGCAGGGAACTAAGATCCCACAAACAAACAAATAAACAAAAGAAGAATACAAAAGGGAATGGCGTTTTGAAACCTATTATACCATGAATGAACCTCGAAGACAGATATCATGTGACGTTGCAGAAGTCAGTTCACAAAATATCCCATGTTAGTGGATTTCATTTATATGAAATGTCCAGAACAGGTGTATCTATAGGGGCAAAAAGTAGATTAGTTGTTGTCTAAGGCTGGGGACGGAGAAGGCAATGGCACCCTACTCCAGTACTCTTACCTGGAAAATCCCATGAGCGGAGGAGCCTGGTGGGCTGCAGTCCATGGGGTCACTAAGAGTTGGGCATGACTGAGCGACTTTACTTTCACTTTTCACTTTCATGCATTGGAGAAGGAAATGGCAACCCACTCCAGTATTCTTGCCTGGAGAATCCCAGGGACAGAGGAGCCTGGTGGGCTGCTGTCTGTGGGGTTGCACAGAGTCGGACACGACTGAAGCGACTTAGCAGCAGTAGCAGCAAGGCTGGGGAGAGGCTTCCCAGGTGGTACTAGTGGTAAAGAACCCACCTGCCAATGCAGGAGACACGGGTTCGATCCCTGGGTCAGGAAGATGCCCTGGAGAAGGGGATGGCAACCCACTCCAGTATTCTTGCCTGGGAAATCCCATGGACAGAGGAGCCTGGCGGGCTACAGTCCATGGGATTGCAGAGTCAGACACAACTGAAGCGACTTAGCATGCAAGGCTGGGGAGAAATGGGGAACTTTGGAGTGATGAATAAAGGATTCAGATTTCTTTTGGGGGTGATGAAAACCTTCTAAAATTGATTGTGGTAATCATTCACAACACTCCTATTTTTTTTTTTTTTTTTGACCATGCCACAAGGCTTGTGGGATCATGATTCCCAACTAGGGAATGAACCTGGCCCCCAGCAGTGAAAGTCAAAGCACCGAGTCCTAACCACTGGGAAGCTGGGGATTCCCATCACGGTATATTCTAGAAACCACCGCTGCTCTCCTAGCTACTATCCCAAGCTGGGTTAGGGCCTCTGTTCGGCTGCCCTCATTCAGCCCTGCATCTCCCACAAGGCAGCTTCTATGACTCGGGGAGATGTTGGAATAAAACAAGCAGGCTGTGAAGGACGAGAAAAGCCAGATGTGGGGGTGAGTCCTGGAGGCTGATGGCAGCTTGAAAAAAGAGGGAGAGACTCCCTGAGAGGCAGTTCCATCCCTTGGCCAAGATCCCAGGGGGCCTCAGGACAGGCTGCTGGGTGTGCCTGCTTTCCTGGATGGGGGCTTCACAGAGGCTTGAACCTCATCCTTGCATCTGTGACCCTGCAGGTCTGGGACCCAAAGGCTGAAGGTAAAAGTTGATTCTTTGGATGGATGCTTCTGACCCAGGAATGTGTGGCTTCCCTGGTGGCTTAGATGGTAAAGAATCTGCCTGCCAATGCAGAAGATGTAAGAGATGTGGGTTCCATCTCTGGAGGAGGGCATGGCAACCCACTCAGTAACTACTCTTGCCTGGAGAATCCCATGGACAGAGGAGCCTGGCGGGCTATAGTTCACGGGGTCACAAAGAGTTGGACACGACTGAAGCAACTGTCACTTCACGTCATTTCTGACCCAGGAACAGGCTGAGCCTGACCCTGAAGACAGAGTCCATTCTGATCTCTGCATCACATGCTGAGCCTCAATCTTTGGGTCACAGACTGAATCCCTGTCCCAGTGTCATTGACTGAACCTCGGTCCTGGCATCATACTCTAAGCCCTGATTGTGGTGTCATAGACTGAGTCCCAGTACTGGAGTCATGGACTGAGTTCCCATCCTAGAGCTTCAAGCTGTACCCCAATCCTCATCACACACTAAACACTGATCCCAGGCACACACTGAGCCCTGACTCTGAAGTCACACTCTGAGCTTGGTTCTGGTGACAGATTCTCTCAAGCTCCAGTCTTTGTCTTCAGTGGCCTCTGGTCACCACTGCCTGATCTCCCCACCTGCACTCCAACCTCAAGCTGTTAAGACCAAACTCCTTGTCTTCCTTTCTCCTTCGGGGTCTATGTATCAGTGTGACTGTAGTGTCTCCCCAGTGACCCCCACCAGAAACCCGAACTCGAGCCTCGCCTCCTCCCAACCCCTCAGGACACCAAGCCCTGTCAATTCCCCACCCCTCTTTTTTAAAAAAACTTCCATTTCTTTAGCTTTATTTACTTACTTGGCTGTGCCAGGTCTTAGTTGTGGCATGCAAACTCTCAGGTGCAGCAAGTAGGATCTAGTTTCCTGACCAGGGATTGAACCCAGAGCCCCTTCACTGGGAGCACAGTCCTAACCTCTAAACCACCAGGGCAGTCCCTCCGTCCTTCTTTGGTTTTGCCTTTGATATGATCTTAATATCAGCCTCCATTATGCTCTATCTGGGTTTCCCAGATGGCTCAGCATTAAAGAATCTGCCTGCCAATTCAGGAGACCTGGGTCCAATCCCTGGGTCAGGAAGATCCCCTGGAGAAGGGAATGGCAACCCCCTCCAGTATTCTTGCCTGGAGAATTCCATGGACAGAGGAGCCTAGTGGCTACAGTCCACGGGGTCGCAAAAAGTCGCATACAACTTAGTGACTAAACACAACAGTGCTCTCTCTACACAACCACAAGTTTTTTTTCTTTTTGGTCATGCTATCCAGGCATGCAGGATCCTAGTTCCCCAAGCAGGGATCAAACTCATGCCCTTGGCATTGAGAGTACGGAGTCCTTAACCATTGGACCATCAGGGAAGTCCCTACAATCGCAACTCTCATTGGGATTTTCCTGTACAAACCATTGCCAACAATAGTTGGCTTCTTCCATCCCAGTAGAAGAAGATGTGTCTTCTTGGCATGACATTTCAGAGTCACCCTCCTTCGTCTGGTCCCCACCCCATAGACACCAGTCCCCTTACAAGGACATTTGAGCACTTTTCAGTCCACCCGCTCAACTCCCCCCAAATGCCTGAGCTCCTAACTCACCATTCTCCTGTGCACCTCTGTGCAGTTCCCACCACTCTTTCCCACTCTTCTGCCTGGCAACCAAGGGGTCCCTCTGATCCTCTGTAGACGGTCTTAGCCAGAAAACTTTGGATTGGTTTGCTAGTGGCTAAGAACCCCTGGGCCAATGCACGAGACATAAGAGACTCGAGTTCAATCCCTGGGTTAGGAAGATCACCTAGAGGAGGGCATGGCAACCCACTCCAGGATTCTAGCCTGGAGAATCCCATGGACAGAGGAGCCTGGTGGGCTACAGTTCATGAAGCTGCAAAGAGTCAGACATGACTGAGGGACTAAGCATGCACGCACGCACCCCTTTTCTGCTTCTGGATGTACTTTAATTGGACTGCTTGTTCCCTTCTAGACCAGGAGTTTCACAGGCCAATTCTGGCTCAACACCTGATTTTGTAAATAAAATTTTAGTAGCACACAGCCACACCCATTCATGTGCCTTGCTGTCTGTGGCTGTCATCATGCTACAATGACAGTGTCCAATAGTTGCATCAGAGACCATATCACCTGCAAAGCTGGAGGTATTACTCCCTGGCCCTTTACAGAAAAGGTTTTCTGACTCCCACTCCAAGGTCCATGGGGGCAAGTTCTGTATCCAACCCACTTTTACATCCCCCAAGTCTCTTGATCAGTTCCAATATGTCTTGCTTCATGCTAAGTCTGTCATGTTCTTTCCATTCTTCTATCTTAACAACAACCCTCTGAGTCCCCACATTATGGAAGGAGAAACTGAGGCTCAGAGAGGTGTACTGACTTGTCCAAGGTCATACCAGGCTGTCAAGAGGCAGAGCTGAGATGGGAAGCCAGGTATTTCTTATTCCAAAGCAAGGGCTCCTAACCACAGAGCTATTCTGTGGTGAGCTGATGAATGGATAGATGGGTGGATAAATGATTGGATGGAAGGGTGGATGGATGAATTGGATGAATTGTTGGATAGATGGTTGTTGGATAGCTGGTTAGTTCATTGGCTGGCTGGCTGAAGGGAAAGTTGTCTGGCTATACGGTTGGATGAATGGATGTTTAGATGGGTGGATGGTTACCTACATGGATTAATGGGTGGTTAGAGGGAGGGAAGAATGTGTAGACGCATAGGTGGATGGTTGACTGGCTGGCTGGTTGGATGGATGAATGAGTAGACGTTTAGATGGATAACTAGTTGGATGGGTCTTTGGATGGATAGGTGGATGGATGCATAGATCCAAGGATGCATGGATAGATAGTTGGCTGTCTCTCTGTTGAGTAGATGAATGGGTAGATGGTTAGATGGATGGATGGATGAAAACATGGATACATGGAGGCATGAATGGATAGTTGGCTACCTGACTGGTTGGACGGATAAAAAAGTGGATGGTTAGATGGATGCATGGATGGATGAAAGGACGGATAGTTGGGATAAGTTGTGTGGCAGTGTCCAGTGGCAGTGATTGCTCTGCATTCTGGAGATGGTATTCTTAGGGGATGAGTGTGGGGAGAGCTCTAGATGGAAGGAGGCAGGACTGTGGCAGAGAAGCCAGGCAAGAAGGAAACCAAGTTGAGACACAGAATGTACTCATGATATACATGCTTATCATATACTAGGGAAAAAGTGGAAAAAGTGTGGCCAAAATGAGTAACTGAGCAACCGAGGGAAAGGGCCAGTGGGGCTCTGCCCTGCTGCAAATCCCAACCCCCCTTCCCTAGCCTTGTCTGGCTCCCCACATCTACTCCATTATTTTCCCAGGAGGCCCCGTCTGGTGCCCAGACAGCCAGTTACAGAGCGTAAGAGGAGGGCACAGAAAGGCTAGAGACGGGAAGGACACGGTTAGGGAGCCCCTCTCTGTGCCGCACCCCCAAGCTTCTCTCTAAGGAGCCGCCTAGCAGCTTGGATTCAGGTTCTAGGCAGCCTCTTACACCAGCAACCCCTGCAGCCCTGGCCATAAAAGGGTTTAAGAGTTGCCACTGGTTCCCACAGCTCACTCCCCCACCTGCCAGCCTATAAATCATAGCTTCAACCTGCCTGGGGTGGGGAGACAGGGTGGGCTGGGTGGCCAGGAGTGGCTAGACCTTCATAAGGATGTGGACATCTTCGTGATCCATGGCTGATATCCTAATTCTCTAGCATAGCCATCCACTGGTGGATTTAAACACTCTCTGCAAGCCCCCCCCTCCCCACTCACACTGGTAGCTTCCTTCACTGCCCAGAACACACTCCAGAGGTGGCCTTGGAACAGAATGGGTTTCAAAGCATGGGTCTTTCAGTATATACTTGCTGTGTGACCTTGAGTTCATCACGCCTCCTTTTTGAGTCCGGCTTCACAAGGGCTCAACAGCTGGCAGCAATTTCTACCACTATGACTGTTCTTCTATTGCATCCCAGTCCCCAGGCCACCCTCTCCCTCCCCAGCCCCAGCCTCCAGGTCCCCTGCTAGCCCTATCTCCTCCAGCAGAGTGCCTGGCACACTACAGGTCCTCAACCAGAGCGTATGTCATGAAGAAGCGAATGGGTCTTCTCCATGGTTCGTCTCCTGCACGGAAACTCACTCACTAACAAGTACCCAGCTTAGGCAAGGGGTAGGGGGAGTTCCTATCACACAATCCCCCTGTGCCCCATGGCCTTGGACACTATCTGGCTATCTTCCAGGACTAAACTCTTGCTGAGATTTAAGAAGTGCCTCTTTGCAAAAGCAATTCACCCAGACCTTGGGGGGATATGATACAAGAGTCTATCCAGCTCCCAGAGGTAAACTGAGGTCCTGGGACCCGGTGTGGGGGAGTGCTACCAGCCAATGTGTATGTGTGTGCATATTCCAGGGCATGTCTACTTGAATCTCTGGATGTCTCAGACCTTCCTCTTGCTGCCTCTCTGAGCCTCTGTCCTGCACCCACCCGGGGAACAAGTAGCATCAGGAACCCCCAGGAAGCCACCAGGCTGCCCCAGGTCTAGGGCGAATTGTCCATCCACAAATTTACCTTCCGAGACAACCTCCTGGCAGAGCTTGGGGAGACATCTCCTCTGAGACAAGAGGGACCCCACAAGTCTGTGATGTTCCATGGGGGCCCTGGGGAAGCAGAGATCATCTGGGGCTGATTCAGGCAGTGTCTGTACCCTGAGCTGAGAAAAGGCTTGGAGTGGGATGGTGGGCAGCAGGCTGTCCAGGGAGCCTGGGTGGCCAGTGCCCACTACTCACTGCATGCCCCCTTACCTCTCTTAAAGGCCCACCGCTTCAGCCAGAACTTGGAGAGAGCCGGCCAGGAGTGGTTGAGCGCCGAGCTGGCCATGGGGGCCGTGCGTGCGAGCGTGTGAGTGAACGGCAGGATGAAGAAGGCGCTCGGCTGGGAAGCCCTGCCAGGACAGGGCTGCCAGCGAGAGGGGCGGAGACTGTCTGCAGGGGCTGCCAGACACATCAGCTGATGGCAGCTGGGGACTGGGGCGGGAGACGGGGGAGGCAGGACTGCAGCCTTGGGGGAGGCCGAGCACTTAGCACTACCCCACACCTCCCTTGCCCTCTAGGCCTCTTGCTCTGGCTGTATTAATACAAGACATTCCCAGGAGGAGCAGAAGAGAGCAGTGAGAGAGTCCTCAGACCACAGGTATAGACTGGGTCTTGAGGTCGGTGGGCTTGGGTATGCGTGAATGTCTGAGTGTTTGTGTATGAGTGTTTGTCATTGTCTCTGCTTTTGAGGGCTTCCCTGGTGGCTCAGATGTTAAAGAATCTGCCTGCCATGCAGGAGACCTGGGTTTGATCCCTGGGTCAGGAAGATCCCCTGGAGAATGGGATACCACTCCAGCATTCTTGCCTGGAGAATTCCATAGACGGAGGAGCCTGGTGGGCTACAGTCCAGGGGGTCACAAAGAGCTGGACACGACTGAACTCACTGAGCATGAACACACTATGCTTTTGACAGTGCATTTGTGTGACAGCTTCCCAGGCGATACAGTGGTAAAGAATCTGCCTGCAATGCAGGAGGTGCAGAGACCTGGGTTTGATCCCTGGGTCCAGAAGATCCCCTGGAGGAGGAAATAGCAACCCAATCTGGTATTCCTGCCTGGGAAATCCCATGGACAGAGGAGCCTAGTGTGCTGCAGTCCTTGGGATTACAAAGAGTTGGACACAACTGAGTGAGTGTGAACACAAAGTCCTTTTGTGTGTCAGCACATAGCATGTTTTTAAATCTTGAGTGTCAACTTGTCTATGGGGGTGTGTGTATATAGGGGTGTTTATATCAATGTTTCCTCCTAGTTTCATTGAGGTATAGTTGACTGACATCACTGTATAAGTTTAAGGTTTACATCATAATGACTTAATATATTGTGAAATGATTAGTGCAGTAAATTTCGTTAGCATCCATCAACCCATAAAAAGTGAAGTTGCTGAGTCATGTCCGAGCCACCAGAGAAGTCATCAACCCATATAGATACCAAGAAAAGAAAAAATATGTTTTTTTTTGTTGTTGTTCTGATGAGAACTTGTAGGATTTACTCTCCTGGTTGGTGGTTGGTTTAGTTGCTAAGTCATGTCCATCTCTTGGAACCCCGTGGACTGTAGCACACTAGGCTCCTCTGTCCATGGGATTTCCCAGGCAAGAATACTGGAGTGGATAGCCATTTCCTTTTCCAGGGGATCTTGCCAACCCAGGGATCAAAGCCACATCTCTTGCATCTCCTGCACTGCAGGTGGATTCTTAACTGACTGAGCCACCAGGGAAGCAAATACACCATATAGCAACATTAACTGTAGCCATCATGTTATACGTTACATCAAAGATTTACTCATCTTACAACTGGAAGTTGGAACCTTTTGACCAACTTCATCCAATTTCCCCACCCCACTCCCTGTCTCTAGTAACCACAAATCTGATCTCTTTTTCTATGAGTTTGGTTGTCACCGTTTATTTTTTTTTTTTTTAAGTTCTACATATAAATGAGATCATATAGCATTTGCGTTGAGAACTTATTTATTTCATTAGCATAATGCCTTTAAAGTCTATCCATGTTGTTGTAACAGGCAAAATATCCTTTTTTTAAAAAATGGCTGAATAATATTATCTATGTGGTTTTTAAAATCTCTGTGATCCTCTGTATGTATTTGTGTGAATGCCCATATCTGTGGGATGGGTTCTACATGACTCACCTGGGACTTGGGGAGATCTGCTTCCAGTATTTGGGGGGAGAGCTTGGTATTGGCCTGTGGTTTCCTTGTGTCTACAAGTCTGTTGCTTTATCTGTATGTGCATCTGTGTGGATGCCAGCCAGCGCTTGTTCATACAAGTGCTGCCCCCTGGTGGTGGAATCTTCCTCACTTCAGTTCAGTTCAGTTCAGTTGCTCAGTCGTGTCCGACTCTTTGTGACCCCATGAATTGCAGCACGCCAGGCCTCCCTGTCCATCACCAACTCCCGGAGTTCACTCAAACTCATGCCCATTGAGTCGGTGATGCCATCCAGCCATCTCATCCTCTGTCGTCCCCTTCTCCTCCTACCCCCAATCCCTCCCAGAATCAGGGTCTTTTCCAATGAGTCAACCCTCCGCATGAGGTGGCCAAAGTATTGGAGTTTCACCTTCAGCATCAGTCCTTCCAATGAACACCCAGGATAGATCTCCTTTAGAATGGACTGGTTGGATCTCCTTGCAGTCCAAGGGACTTGCAAGAGTCTTCTCCAACACCACAGTTCAAAAGCATCAATTCTTCGGCACTCAGCTTTCTTCACAGTCCAACTCTCAAATCCACATATGACCACTGGAAAAACCATAGCCTTGACTAGATGGACGTTTGTTGGCAAAGTAATGTCTCTGCTTTTCAATATGCTATCTAGGTTGGTCATAACTTTCCTTCCAAGGAGTAAGTGTCTTTTAATTTCATGGCTGCAATCACCATCTGCAGTGATTTTGGAGCCCCAAAACATAAAGTCTGACACTGTTTCCCCATTTATTTCCCATGAAGTGATGGGACCAGATGCCATGATCTTCGTTTTCTGAATGTTGAGCTTTAGGCCAACTTTTTCACTCTCCTTTTTCACTTTCATCAAGAGGCTTTTTAGTTCCTCTTCACTTTCTGCCATAAGAGTGGTGTCATCTGCATATCTGAGGTTATTGACATTTCTCCCAGCAATCTTGATTCCATCTTGTGCTTCTTCCAGCCCAGCATTTCTCATGATGTACTCTGCATAGAAGTTAAATAAGCAGGGTGACAATATACAGCCTTGACGTACTCCTTTTCCTATTTGGAACCAGTCTGTTGTTCCATGTCCAGTTCTAAATGTTGCTTCCTGACCTGCATATAGGTTTCTCAAGAGGCAGGTCAGGTGGTCTGCTATTCCCATCTCTTTCAGAATTTTCCACAGTTTATTGTGATCCACACAGTCAAAGCATAGTCAATAAAGCAGAAATAGATGTTTTTCTGGAACTCTCTTGCTTTTTCGATGATCCAGCAGATGTTGGCAATTTGATCTCTGGTTCCTCTGCCTTTTCTAAAACCAGCTTGAACATCTGGAAGTTTACAGTTCACGTATTGTTGAAGCCTGGCTTGGAGAATTTTGAGCATTACTTTACTAGCATGTGAGATAAGTGAAATTGTGCAGTAGTGTGAGCATTCTTTGGTATTGCCTTTCTTTGGGATTGGAATGAAAACTGACCTTTTCCAGTCCTGTGGCCACTGCTGAGTTTTCCAAATTTGTTGGCATATTGAGTGCAACACTTTCACAGCATCATCTTTAAGGATTTGAAATAGCTCCACTGGAATTCCATCACCTCCACTAGCTTTGTTCGTAGTGATGCTTTCTAAGGCCCACTTGACTTCACATTCCAGAATGTATGGCTCTAGGTGAGTGATGACACCATCATGAAGTCATGTTATCTGACCCAGTTATCTGGGTCATGAAGATCTTTTCTGTACAGTTCTTCTGTGTATTCTTGCCACCTCTTCTGAAAAATTCCTGGCTGTTCCTTCTCTCTTCAGTGACCTCTCAGCCTCCACCCTGCCTTCTCAAAGGGTCATCCACACTTCTGTCTTTACCGACATACACCTACTTGACTCCACCACCCCCTGAAGTCTTATTTCCATCCCTTTCAGTCTTCTAGCTCTCTCTGTGGCTAAATCTGTAACAGGCACTTTTCAGTCTCACATTCATGGGACAGGTCTGACCACTGTCTTCCTGAAATCCATCCCTCACAGGCCTCTTGTTTCTCTGTCTGTTCCTTCTCAGTCTCCCTTCTTGACTTGGTTCCTCTTCCTGTTTCTGCCTGACCTTTGAACTCTATATACACAGGGCTCTGTCCTTGGTCACTTCTTGCTCTCCCCACTGGCCTTGGTGACCCTCATCTGCACCTCCCTCATCACTTCCACTATCCTATTGAGTAGGTGGCACCTGAATCAACTACAAAAATACATAAAAATACACTCTACAGATGTAACACACTGGTAGTCCAGTGGTTAAGACTTTGCCTTCCAGTATAGGGGATGAGGGTTGGATACCTGGCTGGGAAACTAAGATCCCACATGCCTTATGACTAAAAAACCAAAACATAAAGCAGGCAGTATCGTATTAACAGCAAACTCAATAAAGACTTTATAAATCCACATCAAAAAAAAACTTGAAAGATACCGCACCATACTCGATACACCAACACTTCCCACTTCCCAACACACTCTCCAGCACTTGCAGACAATGGCAAACACATACACATAAGCAGTCAGACATATGTTAACAGATGGCTCAGTGGTAAAGAATCCACCTGCTATTGTGGGAGATGCAAGAGACACGAGTTTGATCCCGGGGTCGGGAAGATCCCCTGGAGTAGGAAATGGCAACCCACTCCAGTATTCTTGCCTGGAGAATCCCATGGACAGAGAAGCCTGGCAGGCTACAGTCCATGAGGTCGCAAAGAGTCAAACACAACTGAGTGACTGAGAACAGTTATACACAAACATCTAGATGCTTACACAGAAATCCAGAGGAAAACCCAAGGAGATTTAAAAAATTACCTCCTCTGCTGTGCTCCAGGTTTTAATTCCTCATCTCCCATCACTTTCCCTGGACAGACTGCAAATGCCTCTTGGATCTTCCAGACCTTTGGGTAGACAGCAGATATGAGAACTTCAGGGAAATCAAAGGCAGTAAGAAGTTAGGAGGGGCCTTCATCGAACTGGTGGTAACAAAGGCAGGGACCCAGGAGGCCAGAAACAAAGAAACATGGTGATCTGAGCAGAGTTAGAAATGGAGGCTTGATAAAAATCTTATGTTAAAAATACAACAGGAAGGACTTCCTTGGTGGGTTAATGGTTAAGAATCCGCCTGCCAATGCAAGAGACACAGGTTCGATCCCTGGTCCACGAAGATCCCACCTGTCATGGAGCAACTAAGCCTGTGAACCACAACTACTGAACTTGTGCTCTGGAGCCCAGGAGCCACAACTACTGAAGCCTTCATGCTCTGCAGTGAGAGAAGCTGCTGAGCTGAGAAGCCCGTGTACCACAACAAAGAGTAGCCCCCGCTAGCTGCAACTAGAGAAAAGCTTGCACGCAGCAGCAAAGACCCAGCACAGCCAAAAACAAATGAGTAAATAATTTTAAATACTTAGAAAAAATACAACCGGGATAACTATTTCTAGTGATGGCAGGCTACCTCATTGCAGATTTACCCTTCCACCAGAATCAGCTTTTTTTAAAAAAAACTGGATAAAATCAGAAGGCAAAAAAAACACCTTCAGTATCAAGGTGTTGTCAAACCAGGATATGAGAGGTCAGAATCCTAGAAAGGTGAGTAGACATGATGCAGTGCTGTTTCCTCCCACCCTCCCCTCGCAAGCAAGTTGTTGATTTGAATGCAATTCTTCGGTGCAAAGCAGGCCAGAGAGAGGCTGAGAAGCTGAATTCTGAATTCTGGCAATCTTCTGGGGCTGGAGAAATAGACCCTGGAAAGATGGGGTCACCAAAAACTTCATTCTAGGAGCAGGGAGCAACGAGAAACAGAGCAACCTTCACCCAGACTAAAATTCAGCTTCAACTCAGCTTAATTTCTGATTAGACTGAAATCACCTGCCTTTGGGGGCTTCCCAGGTGGCGCAGTGGGAAAGAAATCCACCTGCCAGTGAAGGAGATGCAAGAGACACAGATTCCATCCCTGAGTCAGGAAGATTCCCTGGAGGAGGAAATGGCAACCCACTCCAGTATTCTTACCTGGGAAATCCCATGGACAGAGGAGCCTGGCGGGCTACAGTCCGTTGGGTTGCAAAGAATCAGATATGACTGAGCAACAGAACATGCACGCAACACCTGCCTTTACTTTCACTATCTGCCAGAAGCAAAAGTAAAACCTCTCTGGAAGGAAATAGCACCATGAAGAACCACCAGAAATATCTACAGTTTTTCGTAAACGGTATCTGGCAGTCAATCAAAAGTTGAGGCACATCAGAGAATAGTATCTCATGAACTAAAAGTAGAAGAAAAACCGACAATAGCAACAAACCCACAGAAGATACAGATACTGCAAAGGAAAGCAAGGTAGAATATGGGCCAGGGATGGCTTGGTCTGGTGTAAAATGTCACAGGGAAGGGATATTTTCAGGAATCCCCTCCACGGACAGGATCAGGTATACCTACTTAGTACAAAGTTATGATGTACGGCCATCCCTCTATAACCTGTGTGGGGTTGGTTCCAAGACCTGTCATGAATACCAAAATCCTCCAGTGTTCAAGCCCCACAGTTGGCTCTCTGCATCTGTGGATTCAACCAACCCCAGATCATAAACATAGCAGTCCACAGTTAAATATTGAGCTGTTGGGCTGGTTGTGATGTTGTCAGGGAGGAGGAAGGCTGGGTTGATTTGTGTGGTGGGGGCTAGTCATTGGAGGCAGAGGGCCAATGACCTTGAATGTCTCAAGTTAAAGTTGTAAATAGCCCTTTGGCCTGCCAAAGGGTGGTCTTTTGGTTCTAGACGTTAAAAGATGATACAAAGATCTGGAAGAGAGTCTGGATGGGGGTGAAGGGTATGGAGTGTGTTCCATCTTGATGGACGTAGCTGCCATCTTGGTGGGGATAGCCTCCATGTTGGTGAGGGCATCTAGCATCTTGGTGAGGATCTCTGCCATCTTAGTGAGGTCTTTTACTATCTTATTGATGGTGATTGCCATCTTGTTGATGGTACCCTCTCTTGACACAATGGTGCCCTGACATCTAGAAAGGGCAGATTCCAGAGACACCTCCATGACAGCGTGTCCCATGGATCCATTAGTGAGCCCAGCAGAGATTGGCTGAAGCTGGAAGAACCAGCCAGCTGGTGTAGGGTTAGGTAAGCTGATGGGCATTCAGAGGGAGTGCCAACTAGAAGGCCATGTGTGTGGGTCATGCCAGCGCAAAGGCCGGGGATGAAGTAATAGCACACAAGCTAACATTTAACAAGCGCTTATGTCTTGCCAGCCACCACTCCAAGGTTTTACGTCAATAATTCTTTTACTCTTCACAATCATCCTATGGTGGCATGATGCTATTGACGCTTCCAGCATTCCCGTTGTTCAGGTGAGGAAACCAAGACGCAAAGAGGGTAAGTAACAAACATCTTAAACACAACTTCTTCCCAAGTCATATCCATCCCCTCATTAAAGCTGAAATCAGCATGTTGTCCTGGATTCCCCATGGGCTTGAGCCATGTCTAGAGTCACCAAATGGTCCCCAAGTCTTGTCTCCAGTCCTCTTCCATATGTATACGAGGGGATACATATATCCCCTCACTCTTGAGCCTCCCTCCACCCCCTCATCCCACCCCTCTAGGTCATCACAGAACACTGAACTGAGCTCCCTGTGCTATACAGCAGCTTTCCACTAGCTAGCTACTTTACACCTGGTACTGTATATATGTTGGGCTTTCCTGGTGGCTCAGTCGTAAAGAATCTGCCTGCCAATTTTGATTCCTGGGTCAGGAAGATCCCGTGGAGAAGGAAATGGCAACTCACTCCAATATTCTTGCCTGGGAAATCCCATGGACAGAGGAGCCTTGGGGGCTACAGTCCATGGAGTCACAAGAGTTGGACACAAGTTAGCAACTTAACAACAACAATGGTGTATATGTCAATGCCACTCTCTAAATTTGTCCCAGCTTCTCCCCCTGTATCCACAAGTCTGTTGTCTATGTCTGTCTCTATTACTGCCCTGCAAATGGGTTCATTGGTACCATTTTCTAGAGTCCATATATATATATATACATGCATTCATATGTTGCTGTTCAGTCAATAAGTCATCTCCACTCTCTGAGACCCCATGGACTGCAGCACACCAGGTTTCCTGTCCTTCACCAACTCCCGGAGTTTGCTGAAACTCATGTCCATTGAGTCGGTGATGCCATCCAACCATCTCATCTCTGTTGCCCTCTTCTCCTCCTGCCCTCAGAAGTTGCTTTCTGCACTTCATAATAACTTTAGAAGGACCAGAGCTCCAGGTCTGCTTTACAACTCACAAGCTCCCTCAGCAACAGAGTAGACCTTCCTTTCCCTGAAAGAACACTGTGCCTGAAATTTCCTTACTATACCTTGTGACAAATACCGATCTAACTAATTCACCAGAGCAGGTGCAGAGAGTCATTTTGTGAATTCATCAACTTATTTAAGAACATTACCTTACTGTGGGGGCTTCCCAGGTGACTCCGATGAATGAGGTGACTCATTCATCTATCAATACAGAGACTCGAGTTTGATCCTTGGTTCAGGGAGATCCCCTGGTGTAGGAGATGGCAACTCACTCCAGTATTTTGCCTGGGAAATCCCATGGACACAGGAGCCTGGTGGGCTGTGGTCAATTGTTTTTGTTTAGTTGCTCAGCTGTGTGACCCCGCCAGGCTTCTCTGTCCATCACCAACTCCCAACTTGCTCAAACTCATGTCCATCGAGTCAGTGATACCATCCAACCATCTCATCCTCTGTTGTCCCCTTCTCCTCCTGCCCTCAATCTTTCCCAGCATCAGGGTCTTTTCCAATGAGTCGGCTCTTTGCATCAAGTGGCTAAAGTATTGGAGCTTTAGCATCATAATCAGTCCTTCCAGTGAATATTCAGGGTTGATTTCCTTTAGGATTGACTGGTTTGATTGCCTTAATTGGCTGCCTTAATATGTGATATTTGTTTTCCTCTTTCTGACATACTTCACTCTGTATAACAGACTACTCCCTGCACGCTTGATGGAGATTGACACCCATGACTAGTCCCTCTTTCTAGATGTGACTCACAGAGTTTCTACAGATGCACACGTGTGGCATGGGTGGAGAGTGCTCAGGATAGCCAGGCTGTGGGACAGGGACAAAATATGAGAGAATGGGCAAGGTGGACAGTGTTTCAGAGTGCCTACTGTATGCTGGGCACTGAGCCATGCTCTCACATGCAAGATCCACAGCACAGCACATTCTATGGAGGAGCACAGACAAAGCCAGAGCAGTGCGGACACTTGCCTACAGCCACGCAGACACAGGGGAGTGCGGCTCTGAACCCACAACTGGCCGACACAGCCATCCTTCCATCCGCAGCAGTACTGAGCGCTGGCAGGTGTCTGGCCCTGTGTCGGAGCTTGGGGGGTGGAGTGGGGGCAATGTCCCAGACCAGATGCACTGATGGGTTTGAGATTGATATCCCACGGGTGCTTCAAGGTCCAGTGAAAAGCCTGCCTCTGCCAGGAAGTCCTCCCAGATGGACTCACTCACTCCAGTGGCTGGGGAGCTCAAGGTGCTTGAAAGCGGGGGAAGTGCTCCCTTGGCTGCCAGTGGTTGTCAAGGTTTTCCTCAGAACCACGGGTGACCTGGCCAGTGGAACTCTCTGAGGAGCCTCCGCTCTCTGAGTGCAGCATTCGAGGCCTTTTTGATGTGCCCCTAGCCTAACCCCACCAGCTCCATCATCCCTGGCTCCAGCCTTCCACTCTAAATCCATCCCACTCCTGGCTGCTTCTGGGCCACCTTCCCAGACCCTGATGGCTGTGTTGGCACTGGGGCCGGGAGGAAGCAGCAGGCCTGGGTGTGCCCTTTCAGAAACCACATCCTTTCTACCCAACCTCACCCCACCCCAGGCAGCTGGGTGTGAAGGCTCCCGGTGGAGGGCCAAGGTGGGACCCGGGGCGCCTCCCCAAGTGGAGGGCTCCAACCAGGAGGGCTGCTTGGGTGGTGGGACCTCCTTCTTTGATGACCTTGGAAGACTAGGATAAGGATGTCCTTGGTCATCAGTGGGAGTTTGTTCTGAAAGTCAGACTCCGCCAACGCCACTATCTGGATTATGTTTCAGGGAGGTCTGAGACCTCTCTGGGGCTTCCAGGGTGGCTCAGTGGTAAAACAATCCATCTGTCAATGCAGGAGATGTGGGTTTGATCCCTGGGTCAAGAAGATCTTCTGGAGGAGGAAATGGCAACCCACTCCAGTATTCTTGACTGGAGAATTCTATGGACAGAGGAGCCTGGTGGGCTGCAGTCCGTGGGGTTGCAAAGAGTCGGACATGACTGAGCGACTAAGCACAGCACACACATAACCTCTCTTCTCACCCCACATCTCTAGTTTAAGAACAAAAGCATCTTTGACTTTGCCTCAGGGAGCCTAATCCCATCTCCCAATTTATCCCCTGTTCCTTGTCCCCCGAGCAGACTTTGGCTACAAGGGGGCCATCCTTCTCTCTTGCTCTTATTGATTATGGACCCCAGCCCGCTGAGTTGACTTCTTAAAACCACAGACATTTGCAGAGCAAAGACTCAAGTCAAACAGCCTCCCCAACCCACTCAGGAAGCGGGCTGACTAGAAGGTGGAGAGAAATTGTAGATGGGCTCTCTGCTGCCCCTGAGGCCCCCCTCCCACCGCTGTTCATCCATCTGTCCCGCACTCCCCAGGGATGGTCACTCACCAGATGGAGCCTTGTCCTCGCTGCTGTGGGTGCCCCAGCTTGGCGTACTAGCTCCCGCAGCCCCCACGACCCTTGGCTAGGGCTTTGAGCTGGCCCCAGGGGAGCATCTGCGGGCCGGAGCCCGGGTTAAGCCACAGGGTGACCCAACTCTGCCCCAACTTCCTCTTCCTCAATCGCCTGCCTGCCTGCCTGGCACCTCTACCCCCCTGTCGTGGGCTGAGGCACGGATGTGAGTGCAGCACAGGACAGGGTTTTAAAAGAGGGAGCTCTCCCCCCTCCACTCAGCAACACCCCGCCCCGTGCATGCAGGCATCTTGAGGTGGGGTAGCAGACTGGGGATGTGGAGGGCAGTCTCAGCACTCTCCCCAGCCCCCACTTCCTGTGGAACCCACTGCCAAAGAGGTATAGAGGGCTGGGGCCTCCCCCCAGCATGTGGGACACGCCAGTCATGTGTATCCACAGCGACACAGGCACTCACATACACGCATGGCAACACGAGCATACACACGGTTACATGGGGCATACGGAGGCACCTGCGTCCCCAGGGTGCACTGGTAAAAGGTGAGTAACCACCTCTCTTGACCACACACACACACACAGACACATACACTCAAAGCTGTGATGCATAGCATTTGTTGATTTTGTAGGGGCTTCCCTGGTGGCTCAGTGGTAAAGAATCTGCCTGCCAACGCAGGAGACAAGGGTTCGATCCCTGGGTTGGAAAGATACACTGGAGGAGGGCATGACAACCCACTCCAGTATTCTTGCTTGGGAAATCCCATGGATAGAGGAGCCTGGCAGGCTACAGTCCATGGGGTTGCAAAGAATCGGACATGACTGAGCGAATGGGCATGCAGCTGGCGTGTGGTGTAAATACTCCCATCATGACTGATTTCAACTGCCAACCTGATGTCATTCTGCATGGGGTGAGGAAGAGATGCTCAGGCTTGCCTCCGGCATGCCACTAGAGTGGACACCTGGGCACTTGGATTCTTACAGAGAGACATGTGCCCCCAGGTTTGCAGGTGTGTAGGTAACTGTGGGTCCCCAAGATGCGGGAGTGTGTGGACAGAGCAGTCTGCCCACAGACACCCCTGGGTGCATGCAAGTTACACGCGGGCTCCTTGGCACTCAGAGACAGGTGGTGTATAGACACAGACGATATACTCATGCAGACTCAGGAAAACTCAAGCGTGGGGACATGCACCTGGAAGCTAAGGTTAGAAGGAGCCCATAACAGCACAGAGACAGGCAGAGCCAGTGGTCCTGGCTCACGAAAGCCCATTCTTTAAAAAACACATGTAAAAGTTATTATTTATTGGTTTATATTTGGCTATACTGGGTCTTTGCTGCAGTGCTTGGACTTTCTCCAGCTGAGGCTTGGGCTTCTCATTGTGGGGGCTTCTCTTATTGCAGAGCACAGGCTCTAGGGCATGCGGGCTTCAGTAGTTGCAACACACGGGCTCAGTAGTTGTGGCATGCAGACTTAGTTGCCCTGTGGCATGTGGGATATTCCCAGACTAGGGATGGAACGTGTGTCCCCTGCATCGGCAGGTAGATTCTTAACCACTGGACCACCAGGGGAGCCCCATATTCTAAAATGTTTAGGAATTTCGTGAGCCGGTTGTTAAATGCAGCTATCATAAAAATTTGATGATTTGAATTGACAAAAGTAATAACACCACTTAAATCTGTCATCATGTACTTAATGCTCCTGAACTGCATGCTTAAAAATGGTTAAGTGGTACACTTTGCATCACGATGTTTTACCGTAATAAAATTGAAAAGAAACGCATCACTTCCTAATTATTTTGCTCCATTTTCCTCTTACTCATGCTTTTGAGGTTATTTATGGCTACTGAGCGACTTCACTTTCACTTTTCACCTTCATGCACTGGAGAAGGAAATGGCAGCCCACTCCAGTGTTCTTGCCTGGAGAATCCCAGGGACAGAGGAGCCTAGTGGGCTGCCATCTATGGGGTTGCACAGAGTTGGGCACAACTGAAGCAACTTAGCGGCAGCAGCAGCATGGCTACTGAAACTGCTTGATGGAAACAGTATATAAAGGCATTATATACTAGTCCATATCTATATATCTGTATGGAAGTATCTCTCTATTAAGGTATATATTTGTATACTGGACTACATCTTTGTAATTCTGTGTTTGGTGACATCACATTGGTACTTTGAAACTGAGGGTATTTATACCATGCAAATGGGCAAATCAACACTTTCCACCCAAGAGCTGGCTGTTAACTATTTACCAGCACACCACTGCACAGAGTGTGCACATCTGCACGTGTGACATTGCATGCATGAATGCAGGAGCCTACAGGGGCACACACCACACACCAGAGACACACACAAGCATGACAGGCTCCTGGACACCTGGAAACAGGAACCTGTAGAGACTCACTCAGAGAGGGGCATGCAAGGAGACACAAATACAGACCCCTGTGTTCATGTTGTGAACAAATAGCTTACAAATAGCTGTGAAAAGAAGAGAAGTGAAAAGCAAAGGAGAAAAGGAAAGATATAAGCATCTGAATGCAGAGTTCCAAAGAAGAGCAAGAAGAGATAAGAAAGCCTTCCTCAGCGATCAATGCAAAGAAATAGAGGAAAACAACAGAATGGGAAAGACTAGAGATCTCTTCAAGAAAATTAGAGATACCAAGGGAACATTTCATGTAAAGATGGGCTCGATAAAGGACAGAAATGGTATGGACCTAACAGAAGCAGATGATATTAAGAAGAGGTGGCAAGAATACACAGAAGAACTGTACAAAAAAGATCTTCACGACCAAGATAATCACAATGGTGTGATCACTGACCTAGAGCCAGACATCCTGGAATGTGAAGTCAAGTGGGCCTTAGAAAGCATCACTATGAACAAAGCTAGTGGAGGTGATGGAATTCCAGTGGAGCTATTTCAAATCCTGAAAGATGATGCTGTGAAAGTGCTTCACTCAATATGCCAGCAAATTTGGAAAACTCAGCAGTGGCCACAGGACTGGAAAAGGTCAGTTTTCATTCCAATCCTAAAGAAAGGCAATGCCAAAGAATGCTCAAACTACTGCACAATTGCACTCATCTCACACGCTAGTAAAGTAATTCTCAAAATTCTCCAAGCCAGGCTTCAGCAATACGTGAACTGTGAACTTCCAGATGTTCAAGTTGGCTTTAGAAAAGGCAGAGAAACCAGAGATCAAACTGTCAACATCTGCTGGATCATTGACAAAGCAAGAAAGTTCCAGAAAAACATCTATTTCTGCTTTATTGACTATGCCAAAGCCTTTGACTGTGTGGATCACAATAAACTGTGGAAAATTCTGAAAGAGATGGGAATAGCAGACCACCTGACCTGCCTCTTGAGAAACCTATATGCAGGTCAGGAAGCAACATTTAGAACTGGACATGGAACAACAGACTGGTTCCAAACAGGAAAAGGAGTACGTCAAGGCTGTATATTGTCACCCTGCTTATTTAACTTCTATGCAGAGTACATCATGAGAAATGCTGGGCTGGAAAAAGCACAAGCTGGACTCAAGATTGCCGGGAGAAATATCAATAGCCTCAGATATGCAGATGACACCATCCGTATGACAGAAAGTGAAGAGGAACTAAAAAGCCTCTTGATGAAAGTGAAAGAGGAGAGTGAAGAAGTTGGCTTAAAGCTCAACATTCAGAAAACGAAGATCATGGCATCTGGTGCCATCACTTCATGGGAAATAGATGGGGAAACAGTGGAAACAGTGTCAGACTTTATGTTTTGGGGCTCCAAAATCACTGCAGATGGTGACTGCAGCCATGAAATTCAAAGACACTTACTCCTTGGAAGGAAAGTTATGACCAACCTAGATAGCATATTCAAAAGCAGAGACATTACTTTGCCAACAAAGGTCCGTCTATCAAGGCTATGGTTTTTCCAGTGGTCATGTATGGATGTGAGAGGTGGACTGTGAAGAAAGCTGAGTGCTGAAGAATTGATGTTTTGAACTGTGGTTTTGGAGAAGACTCTTGAGAGTCCCTTGGACTGTGAGGAGATCCAACCAGTCCATTCTAAAGGAGATCAGTCCTGGGTGTTCTTTGGAAGGACTGACGCTGAAGGTGAAACTCCAATACTTTGGCCACCTCATGCAACGAGTTGACTCATTGGAAAAGACTCTGATGCTGGGAGGGGTTGGGGGCAGGAGGAGAAGGGGACGACAGAGGATGAGATGGCTGGATGGCATCACCGACTCAATGGACGTGAGTCTGAGTAATCTCCGGGACTTGGTGATGGACAGGGAGGCCTGGCGTGCTGCAATTCACGGGGTCACAAAGAGTCGGACACGACTGAGTGACTGAACTGAACTGTGTTCATGCACACATGGTCACACTTGAGCAAGTGCCATCACGATGGGGCATGACGGACACACACACATTGAACACCTCTGGACATACAGGGGCCATGCTGTGCTTCGTTGCTCAGTGGTGTCCAATTCTCTGCAACTCCATGGATTGTAACCCTCCAGGCTCCTCTGTCCATGGGGATTCTCCAGGCAAGAATACTGGAGTGGGTTGCCATGCCCTCCTCCAGGGGATCTTCCGAACCCAGGGATTGAACCCAGGTTTCTCGCATTACAGGCAGATTCTTTACCATCTGAGCCACCAGGGAAGCCCAAGAATACTGAAGTGGGTAGCCTATCCCTTCTCCATGGGGATTTTCCCGACCCAGGAATTGAACTGGGATCTCCTGCATTGCAGGCCGACTCTTTATCAGCTGAGCTAAAGGAGATCATGCAATGACTCACACATACATGCACACACAAAAGATGTAGGCACTGGGCACCCATGAGAACATGCATGGAGACACAGACACACTGCTTATCCTGTGACATCTTCCCCAAAGCCACCAACACGTGGACCCAGGGGCCCTTCAACACGAACCCTCATTGATCCAGAACTTCACTCTTGTCCTCAGGGACACACGTGGGACCGTCCACAGAAGACGAAACACCCGAGACACAAGGAGACAGGAAAGCACACAGATTCACATGCACCACCCATTCATTCTGCAACCGGTCGATTATTTGTTTAATGCAACACACATTGACTGAGCGCCTACTGTATGCCAGGCACTTTTGTGGGTGTGGGATTACCATAAATAATACAGATGCAGTTCCTTCTTGGGGTGGGGGGAGGCTCATGGTTCAGTGGGGAAGGCAAACTGTGAATCAGGAAACAGACCCGCGAGGTAACTTCAGATGGTGTTCATTGCTGTGACAGGAAGTAAACCTTGTTATGTGACCGAGACTGGGTGGGGGTGATGGCCGCTTCAGCGAGGGTGGGATGGGGGAGGGGAGGTCAGGGAAGGCTCTCGGAGCTGAGACCTGATTGCCCAGTGGCCAGGCATGGAAATGAAGAGCTGTGGGGAAAGGGCATTCCCGGTGGTGGGAACTGCAGGGACAAAGGCTCAGAGGCAGGTCTGAGCTTTGGCATGTTTGAGGAGTAGGAGGAGGCCCGCGTGACTGGGGGGAGGCTGGCGGTGACAGAGGCTGTGAGGCTGCTGGAGTTTGGGGGAGCCTTGGGGGACCAGGTTGTAGGTGTGATTGCTGGGCACCACTAGAGGGGTTCAAGCAGGGGATGAATTGGAAGCGGTGGGGACAAGGTGACTCAGGATGAGGGAGCCCAGAGAGTCCCAGAGATGGTCACAGTGTGGTGCTGGGAGGGAAAGTGGGTTCAGGATCCTACAGCAGAGAGGGAGCACTGCTCTCTGCCTCTGTCCATCTTTCTCTCATTTCATCTTTATCACAGTCTTTCCTCCTCTCTTTCTCTCCATGCCTCTCTGTTCTTGGGCTTCCCAGGTTGCACTAGTGGTAAAGAACCTGCCTGCCAATGCAGGAGACATAAGAGACACAGGTTCAATTCCTGGGTTGGGAAGATCCTCTGGAGGAGGGCATGGCAACCCACTCCAGTATTCTTGCCTGGAGAATCCCATGGACAGAGGAGCCTGGTGGGCTTCTGTCCATGGGGTGACAAAGAATCAGACCAAAGCAATTTAGCACAGCACACATTCTCTCTTTTTAGTCTCCCCTTCCCGGGCTCTCCCTCCCCCAGAATTTAAGCTCTCTCAAGCTTCTCCGCTGACTCTACTGTCCCCTTTCTGCACACCCCCCCACCCCCTGCTGCGCCACCTCCAGGTCCTGCTCTTCCCTCTTATGGCCAAAAGTTTTGAGAGTGCTATTGAGACTCTTAATCCGGGCTTCCTCACCAGATGCACTCTGGTCTCCACCCCCCAGAGACCCATTGCCTCCCTGCCGAGGTCCCCACCTACTCCTGGAGGCTCAACCATGCACGTTTGGCTCCCCTCTCCCCACCCAGAACCAGGGCTCACCTCCACAAGGCTCCCCCCAGCCCCTGCCTGCACTACCCTTTCCCACTTTCCTTGTTGGTGAAATATACATGACATAAAATTCACCATTCTAACCATTTTAAAGTGCACAGCTCAGTGGTATCAGGTTCCTTCCCACTGTTGCTCAACCATCCCCACCATCCATCACCAGAACTTTGTCATCTCCCCAAACTGAAACTCTGTCCCCAGGAAGCACTCACTCCCCATCCCCTCCCCCAGCCCCTGGCCCCACCATCTACTTCCTGTCTCTGTGGATCTGACTCCTCCGGGGACCTCCTGAGGGTGGGATCTCACAGCATTTTGTGTCATATACTTTTGTGTCATGTTTATTTCTCTGAGCATCATGTCCTCAAGTTTCATCTCGTTGTAGCACATGCTGGAAATTTCCTGAATATTCCACCACGTGGATGGATCACGTTTTGTTTGTCCATTTATCTGATGATGGACACTTGAATTGTTTCTACCTTCTGGTTATTGTGATGATGCTTCTGTGGACACAGGTGTACAAATATCAGTTTGACTTCTGATTTTCAATCCTTTATCTTCTGCTGGTGAGTTTTAAACCCAGACATGGGAAGGGATCCTGGCTCATGACATGGATCATGTCAAGATCTTCATGACCCAGGACATGAGCTCCAGACATCTGGCTCTAGGTGAGCTCCTTGCTGCCATCATGGTTATCTGGGTCATGAAGATCTTTTTGTATAGTTCTTCTGTGTATTCTTGCTATCACTAGGACAGAAATGCTGCTGCTGCTGCTGCTAAGTCGCTTCAGTCGTGTCCGACTCTGTGCGACCCCAGAGACGGCAGCCCATCAGGCTCCACCGTCCCTGGGATTCTCCAGGCAAGAACACTGGAGTGGGTTGCCATTTCCTTCTCCAATGCATGAAAGTGAAAAGTGAAAGAGAAGTCGCTCAGTCGTATCTGACTCTTAGCGACCCCATGGACTGCAGCCTACCAGGCTCATCCGTCCATGGGATTTTCCAGGCAAGAGTACTGGAGTGGGGTGCCATTGCCTTCTCCGTGGACAGAAATGGTACGGACCAAACAGAAGCAGAAGATATTAAGAAGAGGTAGCAAGAATACACAGAAGAACTATACAAAAAAGATCTGGCATATTGAGTGCAGCACTTTCACAGCATCATGTTTTAGGATTTGAAATAGTTCAACTGGAATTCCATCACCTCCTTTAGCTTTGTTCGTAGTGATGCACATCAGACGTGGCTTTGCCAGGATGTGGCCTCTCCTGAGATGAAATGGGAGCCGCTCAGCAGTCCTCCGAAGAGATAGCAGCTCTTGTTCCTAACCCTGACGTGGGGCGGGCACAGAGGAGCCAAGCCTTAGCACCTTCTTGTTCTGAGGAGGCCCTCGTGAGCCCCATCAAATTCCCCAGTCCCAGGTCATCCTGAGAGGGGCCTGCTAGCCCCTTGCTCCTTGCTGCGTGTCCCTAGATCCCTGGCACTCCCTCCACGTGAGCCCACTGGCCATCCCTGATCATACCCCCTCCATGTGGGGGGGATCCTCAGCCATCAGCACCCAGCCCAGATGCCCGCCTCTTCTTCCCAAAGCTGTTCTGGCCCCGACCCCCACCTGGACTCACCAGGTCAGCCGAGCTGGCACCATGATCGAGACCCTGGCTCTGCCTCCTGGGGCCTGGGGCCTGGGGCCCTGGGCGGGCCTGTGGGTCAGGCACTGGCGGGAGTGCATGCACACGCATCCTCATCCTCGTGGAGCTGAGCACGGTGCAGGCACAGCTGTCTGCTGAGGTGGGTGCTGCCCCAGACCCAGGGACGGGGTCCTTGTGCGGAGCCCTCTGTTTCCCTGGGCAGGTCCCCGTTCCCACCTGTGTTCTCACGCACAGGTCAAACAGGCAAAGCAGCTGGACTCAGTGATGCCAGCGACCCTTTGCAGCTGCAGAGCACAGGCCAAGCTGCTTCCGGGTGCCAGAGGCTCTAGTGGGAGCAAGATGAGGGGGCAGCTGGGATCTGTGTGCCCAGGGTGGAAGGCAAGTGCCTTTCCTGGCCACTGGGGAAAGGAGAGGGATCTGGCAGGAATGGGCTGTGAGGCTGGCATGCGCCCAGCAAAGAGGTTGCCAGGGCACAGGACACAAGGAGCCGACGAACAGCTTTATCTCCAGGCTGTAGGTGCTATTACTGAATTAGCCACTAGAGGGCAGTGCTTTCCTGGGGCTTCTCGGGCTAAATTAAGACCACAGTGAGATTAAAAAAGGGAAAGCCAGGTCAGGGATAGGACTTCCAAGGCGGAAGGGTTAAAGCCATGGCTTGAGTTAGAGAGGAAGGTAGGTATGGAGGGGCTTCCCAGGTGGCGCTAGTGGTAAAGAACTCCCTGCCAGTGCAGGAGACAACAGAGAGATGAGTTTGATCCCTGGGTCGGGAAGATGCTCTGGTGGAAGGCATGGCAACCCACTCCAGTGTTCTTGCCTGGAGAATCCCATGGACAGCGAAGCCTGGCGGGCGGCAGTCCATAGAGTCTCAAAGAGTTGGACACGACTGGAGTGACTTAGCATGCATGGGTATGGAACACAGATGGACTGTTTACCTTTCTTTCTCCTACTGTTCATAGAGATGTGACGGGGCGAAATATTTCTGTGTTACAAGGGAAAAAAAAAAAACAAACAGAAAAGTGAAAGATAAAATGTAAAAAAACAAGAGCCCCCACCCCCAAGTCAACATATGTGGTAGAATGAATTTCAAGGCTACGTTTACAACTTAGGCTTAAAAACCTGTTTTTGTTGTTGTTGCTGCTGTTTTGGTTTTTAAAACTAAGACAGTAAACTTGGAAGGCATAAATGAAAGAAATATAAGATTATATATAAATCTACAAAATCTTAGGGAAATAATATTATAAATAAAAGCAACAAGTAAAAAATCAATTAGTAGGTACTTCCCTGGTGGTCCCGTGGTTAACAATCCTCCCGACAATGCAGGGGACACAGGTTTGATCCCTGGGGAAGTTCCCACATGCCTTGGGACAACCAAACCTGTGAGCCACAATTACTGAAGCCTGAGTGCCTTAAAGCCTGTGCTCTGCAACAAGAGCAGCCCCTGCCTGCCACAACTAGAGAAAGTTGGTGCACAGCAATGGAAACCCTTTTGGCTAAAAATAAATTTAAAAATCAATTAGTCTGAGAAGAGTTAGTACCTTCATATATAAAGAGTTTCTACACATTGATAAGAAAAAGACAAAGAACATAAACAGGACATTTAGAAAGGATATGAGCAGACACTTCTCAGACCCTAAAGCCAAAGAACATGTTAAAATACATCCCCCAGGAGCCCAGAGAGTGCAAATTTCAGTAATGATGAGCTATCACTTCACACCCAAGCAAGTGGCAAAAATAACAGTCAAGAAGAGGGAAAGCATGTATTTCATGTTCCCCTGGAGAAGGGAAAGGCTACCCACTCCAGTACTCTGGCCTGGAGAAGTCCGTGGATTATATAGTCCATGGGGTCACAAAGAGTTGGACAGAAATTGTAACAGAAATCATAAAGTTTGTGAAATCCTACATGTTTAACTTGTCCATCACATTGGAAATCTGGTATTTTCTAAAACTGAGCAAAGAAACTCTTGCAAGCAATTATCATAAATTTAAAAATTTATTTTTAAATGGAGGGCAATTGCTTTACAATGTTGTTCTGGCTCCTGCTGCACAACAATGTGAATTGGCCATAAGTATACACATATCCCCTCCCTCTTGAGTCTGCATCTCACCCCTCTGTATCCCACCACTCTAGGTCACCGCAGAGTACTGAGCTGAGATAAAATATTTTAAAAAGTGAGGAGAAAACATGAAAAATTGGCAACACCTGCTGCTGACAGAGATGAAGAGAAAGGGGTACTGGCACATCTTATCATATACCAATATTTAGTTATTCTTCCTCTAACATGTATAAACCAGAAACAGTCACAGGTGAGGCTATCTGTGTGAAAATTAATAAACAGAAGGCTCATTAAAAATGGAGTAAGATAGAGAACAGACATATGGTTGCCAAGGGGATGGTTGCCAAGGGGGTAGGGGTGGGGGAGGAATGGATTGGGAGTTTGGTAGGCACCTTTTTTTCCCTAACCCTGAAAATCACTGATATCTTCTCTGTCTTTATGGTATTGTTTTTCTTCTCTGTCTTTATGGAATTATTCAGCTTTTTTTTTTTTTTAAAGGCAAAACAAAACCCACTTATTTATTTAATTTGTTTCTTTGGCTGTGCCAGGGTCTTAGTTGCAGCATGCAGGATCTTTAGTGGCAACATGTGGGATCTAGTTCCCTGGCCAGGGATTGAACACACCCCCTGCACTGGGAGCAGAGTCTCAGCCACTGGACCACCAGGGAAGTATCAGAATCATTCAGTGTTTTAGCCTTGAGTCTGACCTTTTCTGCTTGTGCATTCAAGATTTGTCTCTGTTGCTTGTGTATTGATGATTCCTTTCTGTCTCTCAGCATTATATGATATATACGGCTGCCTGCTTACCCATTCACCCACTGAAGGTCATTTAAAGTGTATCTTGGGACTTTCCTCGTGGTCCAGTGGTTAAGAATCTGCCTGCCAATGCAAGGGACACTAGTTTGATCCCTGGTCTGTGAAGATTCCACAGGCCGTGGGGCAACTAAGCCCATGTGCTGAGGCCCGCACACCTAGAGCCCATGATACACAATGAAAGAAGACGCTGCGGGGAGCCCCACACCGCAGCTGGAGCGTGGTCCCTGCTCGCCGCAACCAGAGGAAGGCCGTGTGCAGCAGGGAAGACCTAGCACAGTCAAAAATAAATATATATTTTAAACAACTGTATCTGGTGGTTGGTGATTATGAATAATGCCACTATAAGCATTTGTGCTGAAGGTTCTGTGTGACACAAGCTTTCATTTCTCTTGGGACAGTATCTAGGGACGGCATTGCTGGGTCATATCTGTAAATGTGTATTTACCTTGGTAAGAAAAATGTAAACTGTTTCACAAAGTAGTGTTAATAACGCACAATTTTGCATCCCTGTCAGCAGCATTTGAGAATTCTAGTTGCTCCAAACCCTTGGCAACACTTAGTGTTATCGTTTACTAATTTTAGCCATTCCAAACAGTGTGTCATGGTCTCTCATTGGGTTAGGGTCCCTTTATAACATCAGAAAAAATTTTAAAAATAGTTACATTATTACCAAAGCTGATTTCCTTCTTTTTAAATTGAAGTATAGTTGATTCACAGTATTATGTTAGTTTCAGGTGTACAACATAATGATTCACTATTTTTGTAAATTATACTCCACTTAAAGCTACTATAAAATATTGGCTATATTTCCTGTGCTGTACAATATACCCCTGTAGAGTATTTATTTTTAATTTTGTTTTATCTATTAACATGCTTTTAACTTAAAATTTTTCTTGTTTAAAGACTTTTTAAAAAGTATTAAATTTGTTATAATATTCTTTCTATGTTTTGGGTTTTTGGCCCATGTGTGATCTTAGCTCCCTGACCAAGGATGGAGCCCACATGCCCTGCATTGGAAGGCGAAGTCTTAACCAATGGACCACCAGAGAAGTCCCGATTATTTATTTTATACATAGTAGCTTGTGCCTCTTAATCCCTTACCCCTCTCTTACCCCTCCTCTCATTCCTTCCCTCCCTCTGACTAGTAACCACTAGTTAGTTCTCTATATTTGTAACATCAGACAATTTGAATGATTACTCTTGGGTCTTTTAATATCCCTGGATGGAGAGTGAAGGTAATAGAGTCTGCAGGGGCTAAGAGTGTGGAATCTGGGTTCAACTTCCAATCCTGCCAATGACTTGCTGAGTGGGCAAGTGCCTATATCTGTCTGTCCCACAGTACCCCCCACCCCATAACAGAGGTTTTGATGAGGTGATGCAGGTAAAGCGCTCAGAACAGGATATGGTTCACTGTAGGTATCAGGTTGGAGAAGGCAATGGCACCCCACTCCAGTACTCTTGCCTGGAAAATCCCATGGACCGAGGAGCCTGGTGGCCTGCAGTCCATGGGGTCGCTAAGAGTCAGACACGACTGAGCGACTTCACTTGCACTTTTCACTTTCATGCATTGGAGAAGGAAATGGCAACCCACTCCGGTGTTCTTGCCTGGAGAATCCCAGGGACGGGGGAGCCTGGTGGGCTGCCGTCTATGGGGTCACACAGAGTTGGACATGACTGAAGCGACTTAGCAGCAGCAGGTATCAGGTAGGTTTCCTCGCCTTTGCTGCCAACAGCCTTCTAACCTCAGGGTCTCTGCACCTGCAGATCCCTCTGTTGGACTAGTCCTCTTCTGGTGCCCTTTCAACTACATAATTGTGTGTGTGTCTGTGTGTGTGCGCGCGTGCAGGCACATGCGCACGCAGGCAAAGAGCTAAGATGATTTCATCAACATCTTTAATCCATTTGTATTTTTAAAACAAGGCAGCACCTGCCCTCATTATAAAAATAGACCTACCTATATGCAGGACACCTTATTTATTCATACAGGAGAGGGTCCTTTGCACAACTGTAGACTCAGGGCTTCCCTGGTGGCTCAGATGGTAAAGAATCCCCCTGCAATGCAGAAGACTTGGGTTCAGTCCCTGGGTTGGGAAGATCCTCTGGAGAAGGGAATGGCTACCCACTCCAGTATTCTGGCCTGGGAAATCCCATGGACAGAGGAGTCTGGTGGGCTGCAGTCCATGGGGACCCAGAGTTGGACATGACTAAGTGACTAACATTTTCACTTTGTACTTTTAGACTCAAGCTTGCTAGATAAAATAGAAGTTGCTAGATTCTGTCTCTCTCTTTCTCCACGTATATGAATACATGTGCGTGCTAAGTTGCTTCAGTTGTGTCTGACCCTTTATGACCCTATGGACTGTAGCCTGGCAGGTTCCTATGTCCATGGGGATTCTCCAGGCAAGAATACTGGAGTGGGTTGCCATGCCCTTCTCCAGGGGATCTTCCCGACCCAGGGATTGAACCTGCATCTCTTACATCTCCTGCATTGGCAGGCGGGTTCTTTACCACTACTGCCACCTGTGTGTGTGTGTGTGTGTGTGTGTGTGTATAATATATTTAGGCTGTAGGATCTTAGTTCCCCAACCAGGGATCAAACCTGCGCCCCCTACATTGGAAGCATGGAGTCTTTTTTTTTTTTATTTTTAAACATTTCCCTGACTTTATTTACATTTTCTATTAAATACAATTTATTTTTTCTAGATCATTCAGAACTGTTGTATCAGTGATTACAGGCACCCCAAGTAATCACCCTTGCTTATTTGGAGAAGCAAGGAGTCTTAACCACTGGAACACCAGGGAAATCCCCAGACATCTTATAGTTTTATATGGCAGCCCTACTCACGGAACGTTTTGGGGTGACTCCTCACCCGCCGGGGGGCTGGATTCCGAGTTTAGACAGCAACACCAGGTGGGAGGCTGGCTGGGCCCCTTCTTGTGCCCACCCCTTACTGAGAACCCATTCCTTCCCTTGTTGTTGAACCCCCAGAGAAACCACAGAGGACGCGAGAGGCTCCAACAGGAAAACCACATCTTAATATAACCCAAGAACCCAATGTTCTCACAATGAGATGCCCACAGAAGCACAGCATGGTTTCTTTACATACTTCCAGTTGTAAGATGAGCCTGAAGTAGCTGGCCCTGCCTGTCTCCGCTAGTAACCTGGACTCAAGAGTCCTTCAGCTTCTTTCAGCCCAAGCTCCCTCTTGAGGTGTGTCTACCGTCATGACAGGGGGCAGGGGTCATCCTCCACTGCTGGGTGGGGCACACAGAGGCTGGAAAAAGATGGTTCCAAAACCTGCCTTCACACAACTGAGGTTGTCCACGGTGAGAGGTAGTGAGCCTCCCAACACCAGGGCTAATCAAGGTCATCCATGGTGAGAGGCAGTGAGCACCCCCACACCAGGGTTAATCAAGTCCCCTTCTAGGCAAAGTTAGGCTTTGAACTTTTAGATGCTGATTCTTCCCTTAAAAACTTCCTTTTCAAGAAAGTTTTTCTTTTTTGGCCCATTAAGCTCATCTTGGCTAAGAGAGCAGAGCAAGGGATCACCTATGTCCACCTTCCGGGTGAACCATGAGGAACAGCTTGTAAGTGCCTGGTAACCACCTAGCCCCATCAATCATGGAACAGTGGTTAGAACAGCAGCAGACTGTCCCCTGCCAGGCACAGTCAGCTTGAAACCCACCTTCCCATACAGTATATCTTGTGTTACCTATTAAGCACCTATTTTAAAGCAGATACTGTACCAGGTGTGGGAGACCCCTGCAGAACTCGAGTCTGCTAAGGACACAGAGATACAGGTAAGAACCAAGCTATATGGACTGAGCTGTAGCGGGAGTCGGGTGAACTTGGACTTGGGAGTCCAGGAAGGTGTCTTCAAGGAGCCATGCTCAGCAGACTCTTAAAGAATGGGGGAGACTGGGGGATGCTGGGACAAGCTGCAGAGGAATCCAAAGTGAATTCACCTGTCTGCCACCAGCAGAACCACGAGGGGGAGAGACCATGATGAAGGATGCTAGAGACAGAGGCCACAGTGGGCTGGGCTGGAGGAGGTGGGGTTTTAAAAGTTTAGGTTTGGCACTAAGGGCAATGGGGAGCCATAGAAGGCTTTATCCAGGGGGCAGGTGGCAAGGTCTGGGGCTTGTTTAGAAATCCCTCTAGCTTGGTGGGGGCAGAATGGATAGAGGTTGCCCCAGCAAAGTGGAGAACAGGTCGGGGGAGGGCTATTATCCAGGGGATAGTGGGTGGTTGCTTAGTGGGGATGCAGGAGGGAGAGAAGTGGGTGGTTTTGAGGGGCATTCAGGCGGCAGAATGAGCTGGTTTTGGTGTAGAAGCCTGGTAGGGAAAGAGGGTGCCTCCTGGCTTTCAGCCTGGTTCCCTAGCAGACAGGCCCTGGGGGAGGCTCCGGCGGGGAGCGGGGTCGGGGGTCGGAGTCCAGTATCTCCACGCTTGGGATGCAAGGCTTCAGTTCCCGCCAGTCTATGGGTATAACGTCCCTGCCTGCTTCCCGCCATCTGCCTGTTTGTATTTCCCGTGCTTGGACTTTTCCAGCAACCCCTCTGGTCACCCTGGAAGGGAGGGGGCTGGGAAGAAGTCCCCCCTCCAGCGGCCAGCCCACTCCACAAGGCAGCGGCTGCCCTGGGCTGACGTTCTTCCTTTTCCTTCTGGTGGGGAGCCCGTGGCAGGTGTCTGGGAACCCTGGAGGAAGGGCAGGGCGTCTCAACCATGGGCCCTCTCTTCCCGTGCACTCATGGACTCAGGGGTCAAGGAAGCCGGTCTGCGTGTGGGGCTGGGGAGCTGGTCATCTGGCCAAGTGCACGCTGTGCGTATTGCCCTGCGGGAGGGGTCCTTACCTGCTGGAGCCTGCGCCTCTGCGGTGTGCGCTCCTCCTTCCTTCATTTGCCATCACAGCTGGAACTGCAGTATAGCACCAACCTGAGTTTGGTTTTTTTTTTTTTTTGGTGAGAAATTGAGATTTATTTTGTCTTAAGTGAAATCTTTTTTTTTTTTTAAACAATGAAGATAGCAGACATTTGGCCTTAAAATCTAACATTTGTCATTATTGTGAAATTTGCACATGAACAATTTTTCTTTTTCAAATTTTTGCAATGTTTTGTTGGTTTCTGCCATACAACAATGTGAATCAGCCAAAATCATACATATATCTCCTCCCTTTTGAGGCTCTCTTCCCTCCTCCATCCCACCCCTCTAGGTCATCACAGAGTGCCAGACTGGGCTCTGTGTGTTATATACGGCAGTTTCTCACCAGCTATCCATTTTACACATGATGGTGTGTATATGTTGATGCTACTTTCTCCATTAATCCCACTTTCTCCCTCCTCCCCCATGTCCACAAGTCTCTTCTCTACATCTGTATCTCGATTCCCTTCCTGCAAATAGGTTCATCAAAACCATTTTTCTAGATTCCACATGTGTGCGTTAATATATGCTATTTGTTTTCCTGTTTCTGACTCACTTCACTCTGTATAACAGGCTCTAGGTTCATTCACCTCACTAGGACTGACTCAAATACGTTCTTGTTACGGCTGAGTGTATTCCATTGTATATATGGACCATGTCTTCTTTGTCCATTCTTATATCGATGGCCATCTAGGTGGCTTCCACGTCCTGGCTATTGTACATTGTACCAGCCTGACCTAAAGATGGATTCCCAGCTTTCAGCTATTCTGTCTCTCCCCAGCTCCCTCTCCAAACTCTCTTCCTGTTTCATTTTTTCTGCTGTCTGCATTTTCTTGCCACTGTCTGAAATCATTTATTTCTCTTTTTACATCTGATTTACATTTATTTTTTTAATTTTAAAATTAAAAACTTTAAATTGGATTATAGTTGATTTACAATGTCATGTTAGTTTCAGGTGTACAGCAAAGTGAATCAGTTACACATACACATATATCCATTCTTTTTTTTTAAAGATTCTTTTCTCATACAGCTCATTACAGAGTATTGAGTAAAAGTCCCTGTGCTATACAGCAGGTTCTTATTAGTTATCCATTATATTGGCACCCCACTCCAGTACTCTTGCCTGGAAAATCCCATGGACGGAGGAGCCTGGTAGGCTGCGATCCATGGGGTCACTAAGAGTCAGATATGACTGAGCGACTTCACTTTCACCTTTCACTTTCATGCACTGGAGACGGATATGGCAACCCACTCCGGTGTTCTTGCCTGGAGAATCCCAGGGATGGGGGAGCCTGGTGGGCTGCCATCTATGGGGTCGCACAGAGTCGGACACGACTGAAGCGACTTAGCAGCAGCAGCAGCATATATATAAATATATAAATTTAAAATGTTTTATTAGAGTGCAGTTGGTTTACAATGTTGTGTTAGTTTCTGCTGTATCTGAAATCATTTCTTGCTCTGCACACGTTAACCTGCCTTCTGCATGTGAATGCAAGTTTTGGGGGAGCAGGGGCTTTATGCCTATTTCCTTCGCCTGCTAGGCATGCTGGAGAAGGCAATGGCAACCCACTCCAGTACTCTTGCCTGGAAAATCCCATGGACGGAGGAGCCTGGAAGGCTGCAGTCCATGGGGTCGAGAAGAGTCGGACACGACTGAGGGACTTCACTTTCACTTTTCACTTTCATGCACTGGAGAAGGAAATGGCAACCCACTCCAGTGCTCTTGCCTGGAGAATCCCAGGGATGGGGGAGCCTGGTGGGCTGCCGTCTATGGGGTTGCACAAAGTCAGACACGACTGATTCGACTTAGCAGCAGCAGCAGCTAGGCTTGCACTAGGTGCTCAATAAATATTTGATAAAAGAAAGAAGGAGACTTCCCTGGTGGTCCAGTGGTTAACACATCTGCCTGCCAATGCAGAGGATGAGGGTTTGAGCCCTGGTCAGTGAAAATCCCACATGCCACGGGGCAACTAAGGCCACTCACCACCACTGCTGAAGCCCATGTGCCCTACATCCCCTGCTCTGCAATGAGAGATGCCAGCACAACGAGAAGCTCAAGCACCAGAGAAAGACCCCGAGCAGCAACTGAGAGCCAGTGCAGAAAAAAATAAGTGAAAAGAAAGGAGAAACCCTTTGTCCCCAAGGGAGTAAGAGATAGATACTAGATAAGTTAACAACAGAAACAATATTGTCTAATATTTACTCAGCTTGAACAACAACAAAAGATAATTATGGAACCCCTACTGTATGCTGGCACCATTTAGAACTGAGACACCAACAGAGCACGAAGCCCACAGACATTCTTGTCTGGAGTGACCTTTCGGGTAGTAGGGGAGAGAGAACAGAAATGAAAACTGAAGGAAGTTAAGGGAGCGAGTCAAGATATCTGAGAGAAGAGCGGTCTGGACAGAGGGCACAGCCTGTGCAAAGGTCCTGGGCAAGGACCTGGCCTGCCGTGCTGGAGGAACAGCCAGGAGGTCCATGCAGGTGGAGCAAAGTAAGCAAGGGGAGAGAGGGAGGAGGGAAGGGAGGGAGGGGATCGACCAGGTTGTCTAGCTTTGTGGGCTGCGGGAGCATTTGGGTTTTTGTTTTCCGTAAGATGGGAGCCCTGGAGGGCTGTGAGCAGAGGAGGAGGCGGGGCCTGACTCAGGTGCTCACGGGCGCCCTCCGGTGGTTGCTTCAGGGAGGACAGACTGTGAGAGCTGGGGTGGGAGCCGGGGATCAGTACTCCGAAGAGGACTGCATTGGTCCAGGTGAGCGATGCTGGGGCCTGACCAGGTGAGGGAGCGTGGGAAAAGGAAGTGGTTGGATTCTAGGTATATTTTGACGACTGAGCAGGTGTTAAGATTTGAAATCGGGTACAATTCAAGATTGAGGACGGACTGTTGGGGGGTGGGGTGTGCAAAAGTTTGTGCAAAAGTTTTTCCTGTCTGTGTTGGCAGGTGGCTGGCTGGATTTGAGCTTTGGGTTTGTCTCTGGTCTCTACGGTGGCTCAGATGGTAAAGCGTCTGCCTACAATGCAGGAGACCTGGGTTCGATCCCTGGGTGGGGAAGATCCCCTGGAGAAGGAAATGGCAACCCTGGTCTCTACACTCTTGCAGGGCAAGGGCCCCCTTGTTTTCTGTTTTTCTTTCTGTTTTTTTTTTTTTTTAATTGAAGTGTATATAGTTGATTTACAGTATTGTGTTACTTTCAGCTGCATAACAAAGTGATTCATATATATGTATATATGGCAACCCACTCCAGTATTCTTGCCAGAGTAATCCCATGGACAGAAGAGACTCTACAGTTTGCATGGGTGTATTGGAGTGTATTCTTTTTCAAAAAAACTTATTTATTTATTTTTGGCTGTGCTGCGTCTTCTTTGCTTTGCTCAGGGTTTCTCTAGTTGCAGCAAGCAGGAGATAGACTCTTCACTGTGGTTCTTGGGCTTCTCAATGAGGTGACTTCTGTTGCTGCGGAGCATGGGCTCTAGAGTGAGGGCTCAGTAGCTGTGGCGCATGGGTTTAGTGGTCCCTCGGCATGTGGGATCTCCTCGGACCAGGGATCGAACCCAAGTCTCCTCTATTGGCAGGTAGATTCTTGTTTACTGTGCCACCAGGGAAGTCTTTGGAGCATCTTCTTGCCTATGTGCTTATTAACACACAGATGTGTGCTTGAGCATGTCTGTGCATGTGCCCACGTGAACACACATGTGTCCCCAGCATATCTGCATGTGTACCAGGTCTAAGGATGTCCATGTATGATGCCCATGAGCCTTCAAAGTTGGCCTATCCTGAGCCAAGGGATCTCCTAAACCTCCCACCACTCCAATACTGACTCATTTCAGACCCATGGAAGAGCTTGACTTCCTCTCTCCCCCAGCCTTGACCCTGAGCCACTCTGGCCATCCCCTAAGACAAATTCGTCTTCAAAGAACCAGGACGCAGTGGAAGAAATTCCTCCAGCAGCTGCCGGGCCTCCCAGTGGTTCCCACGGAGGGATCCAGAGCTGTCCAGTGTGGGAACCATCTTCCTGGACGGGTCCCCTGGCTCCCTGGGGGCAGGACCTGGGACCACAAATTCTGGGATGTTCCAGATCCGATTTCTCTGGCAGGATCCAGTTCCATGCATGCGCGGCTGAGTTCACATGTGGAACTGGATGATAGTCAACAAGATAGAGGTGACGTGTTGTACCTAGATGCTGCACCTGGGGGGCTATGGTGCCATGTCCTCAGCACGCCCTGAGAGGCGTCATCAGTGGTGTCCAAAGTTCAGAGCTAGGGAGACTGAGAGGGACTGAAGCCAAGCTTGGGCCACTCTGGGGCTTTTCAGGTGGTTCAGAGGTAAAGAATCCACCCGCCAATGCAGGAGATGCAAGAAATCTTCCTTCTCTCCTTCCTTCCCTCCTTCTTTCTTCTTCTGCTTCCTCTCCCTCCTCCTCCCCTTCCCGTATCTCCTCTTCCTCTTTCCTTCCTCCTCTTCTCCTTATTCCTCCCACTCATTCTCTCCTCCCGCCTCCTTTTCCTCTTCCTCTTTCTCCATTTTCTTCTCTTTGGTTGTTATTTTCCTGAATTTTGTTGTTGTGTAGTTGCTAAGTCATGTCCGACTCTTCGTGACCCCGTGGAGTGCAGCACCCCAGGCTTCCCTGTCCTTCACTATCTCCCTGAATTTGCTCAAACTCATGTCCATTGAGTTGATGATGCCATCCAACCATCTCATCCTCTGTCATCCCCTTCTCCTCCTGCCCTCAACCTTTCCCAGCATCATGGTTTTTTCCAATGAGTCGGTTGTTCAGTGGCCTAACTATTGGAGCTTCAGCTTCAGCATTAGTCCTTCCAATGAATATTCAGGACTTTAGGATTGATTGGTTTGATTGCCTTGCTGTCCAAGGGACTCTTAAGAGTTCTCTAACACCACAATTCAAAAGCATCGATTCTTCAGCACTCAGCCTTCTTACGGTCCAGCTCTCGCATCCGTACATGACTACTGGGAAAACCATAGCTTTGACTAGATGGAACTTTGTCAGCAAAGAGCTGTCTCTTCTTTTTAACCTGTTGTCTAGGTTTGCCGTAGCTTTTCTTCCAAGGAGCAACCATCTTTTAATTTCCTGGCTGCAGTCACAGTCTGCAGTGATTTTGGAGCCCAAGAAAATAAAGTCTGTCACTGTTTCCATTTTTTTCCCCATCTATTTGCCATGAAGTGATGGGAGATCTGCGTTTTGCTATTATGTAAAAAAAAAAAAAAAAGTTACCGACCTCTGACAAAAGTGTCTTGGGCGAGTGGGAAGGTGGTGCTGACTCCAACCCTGTTCCCGGCAGGAGGGTGTGGGCAGTGTTTGAGGACTGGAGGAAGGATGAATGATGCACCAGCTGGTCGGCCCTTCCCAGGCAGGGTCTTCCTGAGCCAGATCCTGCAGAGGCTCCCACGGCCCACTCTTGCACCTTGGCCACACCTAAAGGCCGGGAACTTCCTGATGTTCAGCCCCTGGGGGCAGCAAATGCAGCTCTCAGCCCTTTGAAGCAGTTATAACAATCGTTATATTTACTGAATGAGGGCTGTGTGCCAGGCCCAGGGCTGGGATATGTGCTCAGTCACTCTGTAGTGTCCGACTCTTTGTGACCCGTGGACTGTAGCCTGCTGGGCTCCCCTGTCCATGGAATTTTCCAGGCAAGAATACTGGAGTGGGTTGTCATTACCTCGGGGATCTTTCCAACCGAGGGATCGAACTCATGTCTCTTTCATCTTCTGCCTTGCAGGCAGATTCTGCTGCTAAGCCATCAGGAAAGCCCTGAGATGCTATAAACTTTGTTCTATATTTTCCTCCCAACAAATTGTACCCCTCTCCTGCTCACAGTCCTCCAACCACACCAGCTGCCTTTTTGCCCTTCGGACAGACCTCTCTCCAGCCTCAGAGCCTTTGCAGTTACTGTTGTTGTTTTTTTTTTTTCCTCCTTGGTATCCTTTTCCTTCCCAGACCTTCATGGCTAGGCTCATCTCATTCTCTGGGTCTTAGGTCAAGTGTTACATGCCCCCCCTTCCTAAGTGGAAACAGTCCTATTCCATCACTCACTATCACATCACTTGACTTTATTTCCTTTATTACATTTATGACACTTAGATTCTTTATTGTTTCTGATCTTATTTTTTTGCTCTCTGCAGTTAGAATGAAAGCTTGGTGTGATCAGGGTCCTGCCTGGTTTATTTCCAACTGAGTCTCAAACTCTGTTACTTATCATCCATGTGGGTAATTACTTTAACATCTCTGCGCCCTCCTTTTTCTGGTCTGTAAAATGCCTATGATAGTATTTCTTTTTTAAAAACATTTTTTTTTTTAGTGTTTAGCCCTGCTGTGTGTGGCATGCAGGATCTTAATTCCCCTATCATGGGTGGAAACTTCACCCCTGCAGTGGAATCTCAGAGTCTTCACCACTGGACCACCAGGGAAGTCCCTTGAAAATATTTCTAAATTCAGAGTAAACCCATGGGAAATGCTTAGAATATGTGTCTTGGTGCATATGAGCTCAAAAGTTATCCATTATTTTATCAAGTCCTCAGAAAAAAAAAACCTTACTAGAAGGAAGGAAGAAGATTCTCTGGTTATATAGCTCCATTAATGCAAAGATTCATTCATTCAACAAATGTTACTTGCAAACCTGCTGAGTCAACTGCAAAAGAGGCATGGACCAGTAAGTTCACACCGTAGAGGCTAAAGTTAAAAATAATAGGAATCATGATACTGGGGTTCCTGGTGGCTCAGACGGTAGAGAATCTGCCTGCAGTGCAGGAGACCTGGCTTCGATCCCTGGTTTGGGAAGATCCTCTGGAGAAGGGAATGGCTAGCCACTCCAGTATTCTTGCCTGGAGAATTCCATGGACAGAGGAGCCTGGCGGGCTACAGTCCATGGGTCTGCAAAGAGTTGGAAACATCTGAGCAGCTAAACGATGACAAGAACAACCTAGGAACCTAATGCATGGTGCAGTGCGTATAGACAATCCTATTATAGCCTTGCAGGAAAGAGCCAATTCTGACTCCCTGTTTAGATCCGTTTCTTTTACTTTAATCTTTGCTTCTCGTTGCTTTTGTTCACTGAAAGGATATTGTTTATACACAATGGCTTACCTCAGGGAACCCTGCCCCCTCTCTAAATATTAAACCTAAGTGCCTTTGTGCGGGACCCTATCCACCTGTGGATGGCTACAGGAAGGAAGCCACACATCCTTTCTCTGAGATTTCCCATTCTAAGAGATGTTTGCAAGATTAATGGGTTTTTTACTTCTCTTCCCCACCCCCCATGTCTCTTCTGTAAAAGAACCTGGCATTCAGACCATGATAAGATGCTTACTCTGAGACAATACGCTGACATCTCCATAAGCCACCAAATCAAGTCGTGTCCCTTGCCTCCACGCCTCTCTCCTGGATTTATTGACCTATCGTGCAGCAAGCGAAGCAAGGTTGGACTTGGTGACAACGGTGTCAGTCGCTCAGTTGAGTCCGACTCTTTGTGACCCCATGGCTTGTAGCCCTCCAGGCTCCTCTGTCTGTGGGATTCTCCAGGCAAGAATACTGGAGTGGGTTGCCATTTCTTCTCCAGGGGATCTTCCCAACCCAGGGATCAAGCCCAAGTCTCCTGCATTGGCCGGTGGGTTCTTTACCACTGAGCCACCAGGGATGCTCGGGATGTCTGTGGTTATGTGCTAAAGATCATGTGATGTTAAGATGGCACTGTCCTCTGCTAGAAGCCTCCCCCTCTCTCTCCCTTGATGATGCTGAAGAAGCAAGCTGCCAAATTGTGAGCTGCTTTGGACCATATAGCATAAAACTGAAAGTGTGCCCTGCCCAACAAGTGAGCAAGAAATGGAGTCAATTATTCAAAAAATCTGAACAGATTTTAGGGGCTTGGAGTTGACAGTCCATGGAGATGGTGAAGGCAGAGGAGAGGAAAGACTATTGAAAAATTGTACTCCCTTGGTCTTTAAGGAAACTACTGTTTATTTACAGCTTAAGAATACAATTCTGACACCATGCGCTCTGACTCACTTGTCTCACGAAATTGATGACTTGGTACAGAAAACATACCATCCATCACTTTGGGGGTTTCTGTGTGTGTGTGTGTGTGTGTGTGAAGACAACATCTCTCCAAAGGTTGACTCTGTCTCTGACACATAGTAGGTGCTTTATGACTGAAACACTCATAAGGTGAGCTTCCGCGACCAAACCTTCATGCAAGGTCATACTGGCTTCGTGTTTGTTTTTATAACCCTGTAAAGAAATTATAGTGCATATTTATTGTGAAAAAATAAAAGTGCCAATGGAAGGGATAACATAAAAGCCAGTTGGGATTTTATGGGAGGATTGTGGCGTTCACATCCAGAGTTCGTATCTATGTCTGTACAGTAAATGTTTAAATGGTCTTTAAAAACGCATTTTGTAAATAATTTTGGATTTGCAGAAAAGTAGTAAAAAAGCAGTACAGAGAGTTTCCATACGTCCTATATCCAGCTCTCCCTAAAGTTGCCATCCTATGTACAACTAGGGTATTTTTGTCAAAACTAAGAAATTGGCCTTGGTACACCGCTGCTGTTTACTCACTCAGTTGTGTCTGAGCCTGCGACCTCATGAACTGTATGTAGCCTGCTCGGCTCCTCTGTCCTTGGGATTTCCTGGGTAAGCATACTGGAGTGGGTTGCCACTTCCTTCTCCAGGGGATCTTCTCCACGCAAGGATCGAACCTGCATCTCCTTCTTTGGCAGGTGGATTCTTTACCTCTGAGCCACCAGGGAAGCCGTAGGTTATTCTAAATGATTCATTTTTTATGTGTTATGTATTATGCTATGACAACCATCCATATACTCAATTCTTTGCTTATGTTCTTCCTTAAGATGATTTTTTAAAAATTAGGTTTATTGATATGTCACTTACATACACTAAGATTCTCCCAGTTCAGTCTACAATTTTATAGGTTTTAACAAATACCTGCAGAATATTCTGTTGTTTGCCACATTCCTGCAGGGTTTTTTTTCCTGTGTTCACTTTCTTCCCTTCATTCTTGTCCTTGGAAACCACTGCTCTGATGTCTGTAATTACAGTTTTGCTTTCTGCAGAATGTCATGCAAATGGATTTTGGAGCCTGGTGTCTTTCACTCAGAAGAATACATTTGAGATTCATCCCTATAGTTGTGTGTATTTGCCATTTGTTATTTAAAAAAAATTTTTTTTTGCCACACTGCATAGCATGTGAAATCTCAATTCCCTGACCAGGGATCAAACCTATACTCCCTGCATGGGAAGCTTGGAGTCTTAACCACTAGACCACCAAGGAAGTCCTGTCATTGGTTCCTTTTTGTTGTTGAGAAGAATTCTAGTGTGTGGATTATGCCACAGTCTTTTTATTCCCTGAAAGGACATTTGGGTTGTTTCTAGTTTCTGGGAACTATAAATACAGCTACAATACACAATAGCATACATAGAGGTTTTGGGTGAATATTGTTTTCATTTATTTTGAATGAATATCTACTGTTGGGTCACAGAGATGAGTGTTTGGAAGACTTCAGGGTTGAACGGTGTTTATATTTTTTACCTAAAGTGAAATTGATCTCAGAAAAATGGAGCAAACTTACTCTCTCTTGTTCTGTATATGGGTGGGTTTCCCCACATCCTCCCCAGAAGTGGGTATTATTATGTTTTGCCAAATGGAAAGGCAAATAGTGCATCTTATTTTAATTTATAAAAAACTTTGATATCTAATGCAGTTCAGCATTTTTTATATGTCTCTTTCCCATGATCTTTTCTTTTCCTTGTTGATCTCTTACATATAAAATAATCCACTGGCTAATACATTTCAAATAGCCTTTTCTAGTTTTCCCGTTCTTTTTTAACTTTTTGAAATTGGTTTTGGCCCCCAGGGTAAAAAAAAAATTGGTCAATTTTCTCAGTCTTTTCCTTTATTATTGATACCTTTGGTAAATATTCATCTTGTATTTTCTTCTAATGTGTGTGTTACCACATTTTTTTTTAAATCTTACTTTTCTATCCATCTGGAATTTATTTGGTTGTGAGGGTTGAAATGAAGGTCAAACGTAACTTTTTTTCCAAACATTTAGTCAGTTGTCCCAGATCCATTTTATTGAATAAGTAGTTATTTGCCTTCTGATTTGGAGTTCCTTGTTTGGAAATACCAAATAGTTATCTACATTTGGGTCTCTTTAAGGATCTTCTGTTTTTTTATTTTTTCCTATAAATCTCTTTTTTTTTCTGTATCTTAGTAGTTTATAATATCCTTCCTTTTCAGGAACATATTATTCTTCTGCTTTTTTCCCATATAAATCTGTCTCTTTTTGTTTTCTGTACCTTAGTAATTCATAATATTCTTCCCTTTCAGGAATATTTATTCGTTTCATTTTAAAATACTCCTTACAATTTTAATGATTTCATTCACATTAACCCTATACAGTTATGATCAAATGTATCCCTAGCTTATATATGTTCTGGGTTGCTATTATAAAATGAGTCATTTCCCTTTTATATTTTTTGGCAACTGCTGGTCTTTGGGAAAGCGATTGGGTTTCCCCGATGGCTCGTCTGCCAGTGCAAGAGATGCAAGAGACTCTGGTTTGATCCCTGGCTCGGGAAGATCCCCTGGAGAAGGAAATGACAATCTCTCTAGTATTTTTGCCTGGGAAATTCCATGGACAGAGGAGCCTGGTGGGCTACAGTCCACGGGTTGCTAAGAGTCCGACACGACTCTTAGCAATAATAGCAATAACAAAGTGATTAGTGTTTGTGTATTTTTTTGGTACACTGTTGCCTTCCGGATTTCCTGTTAACTTGAACAGTTTTTCAGCTAGATTTTCTAAGGCAAATATGGTTATTGCCTATAAATAAAGATTATTTGATCTCCTTTTCTCTTGATAATTATTTTTTCTTATTTTACTAGGTGATTAGAACATCCAAGAATTAACTAATAATGTATTCTTTCCTTAATTGTAATACAGTATACTAAAGCATATATATGGAATTCAGAAAGATGGTAATTATAACCCTGTATGCGAGACAGCAAAAGAGACACAGATGTATAGAACAGTCTTTTGGACTCTGTGGAAGAGGGAGACGGGGGGATGATTTGGGAGACTGGCATTGAAACATGTATAATACCATATAAGAAATGAATCGCCAGTCCAGGTTCGATGCAGGATACAGGATGCTTGGGGCTGGTGCACTGGGATGACCCAGAGGGATGGTATGGGGAAGGAAGTGGGAGGGGGTTCAGGATGGGGAGCACGTGTACACCCGTGGTGGATTCATGTTGATGTATGGCAAAACCAATACAATATTGTAAAGTAATTAGCCTCCAATTAAAATAAATAAATTTAAATTTAAAAAAGGTATACTATTTCTATAGTGACTGCTGACTGTATAGTCATTAGAAAATTAGAAATAGTGAAATGAATGATGGAAAAATGTGTTTGTAGATATAAATTAGGTTCCTTGTTAAAAAAAAAAAGAAAACTTGTGTTTCTCTGTTAAATAGACTGGTTGAGTCAAAATAATTAGTTTTTTAGGAAAGTGTTATCTTTTTTTCATATTTAACAATTAATTGAGAGTGAAGTAAGCAAGAAAGAAAAACACCAAGAGTATTCTAATGCATATATATGGAATTTAGAAAGATGGTAATGATAACCCTATATGCAAGACAGCAAAAGAGACACAGATGTATAGAAGTCTTTTGGACTCTGTGGGAGAGGGAGAGGGTGGGATGATTTGGGAGAATAGCATTGAAACATGTATATTACCATATGAGAAACAGTTCGCCAGTCCAGATTCGATGCATGAGACAGGTGCTCAGGGCTGGTGCACTGGGATGACCCAGAGGGATGGGATGGAGAGGGAGGTGGGAGGGGGGTTCAGGATGGGGAGCACATGTACACCCATGGCTGATTCATGTCAGTGTATGGCAAAACCCACTACAATATTGTATAGTAATTAGTCTCCAATTAAAATAAATAAATTTTAAAAAACCCAATTAATTGTTTATGGTTCCCAAAGGGGAAAGGAGAGGGGAGGATAAATTAAGAGGTTAGGGTTAACGTACACACATTACTATATGTAAACTAGGTAATCAACAAAGACCTACTGTATAGCACAGGGAACGATACTCAATTCTCTGTCATGACCTAAATGGGAAAAAACTTTGAAAAAGAATAGCTACATGTATATGTATCGCTGAATCACTTTGCTGTAGACCTAAAATAACACATTGTAGATTAAAACTGCACGAGTGTGTGTGTGCTCAGTCACTGAGTTGTGTCCTGCTTTTTGGGACCCCATGGACTGCAGCCTGCCAGGCTCCTCAGTCCATGGGATTCTCCAGGCAAGAATACTGGAGTGGGGTGCCATTTCCTCCTCCAGGGGATACTGCCGACTCAGGGACTGAACCTACATCTCCTGCACTGCTAGGCAGATTCTTTACCAATGAGCCACCTGGGCAGCCCATACTCTAATATAAAATAAAAGTTTAAAAAAAATTTTTTTTCCACAAAAAAGCACAGTAACAATAACTACCATTGACGAGGTTCTTACTATTGCCGATCACTTTTCTATATGTTTTGCAGGATTGTTTCATTTAATTCTTTTCAACAGTCCTCAGAGATAGGTGCTATTGCTATTCCCATTTCACAGGAGGAAACTTAGGTTCAGAGAACCCAAGAAAAAACAGTCAATGGAAGCAGCAAGGTTTAAAACCAGGGAATAGGAACCTTCCTAGTGGTCCAGTGACTGTGACTCCATGCTCCCAATACAGGGGGCCTGGGTTCCATCCCTGGTCTGGGACCTAGATCCTGCATCCCGCAACTAAGACCCAGACCAGTCTCATAGACAAATAAGTAAAATAATTAAAAAAAAAAAAACAGGGAATAGAATTTCTGAGCCCGTGTGTTTAACAATGCTATAATACCTTCCTGGACCGTGAAAATGTCTTTGCATTACTAAATTCTTATATTGTAATGGATCAAGATTTTACCAAATGACTTTCTGACTTCTCTGGAGCCGAACATCTACTGTTTTTTTCCTTTCACTTACTGATGGTGAATTTTATTTAAAACTTTTCAATGTTCAGTAGAGCGCTGGTAGATGGAGGGAGGGAGGGGAAGGTTCAGAAGAATTTGCCAATTGCTGTGGTGTAAATACTCTTCCTGAAATGGTGCTAGTGGTAAAGAATCTGCCTGCCAATGCAGGAGATAAAAGAGACTCGAGTTCAATCCCTGCATCAGGAACAGCCCCTGGAGGAGGGCATGGCAACCCACTCCAGTATTCTTGCCTGGAAAATTTCATGGACAGAGGATCCTGGTGAGCTGTAGTCCATGGGGTCAAAGAGCCTGACACGATTGAGGACGCATACAGATACTCTCCCCATGGATGGTTTCAGGCTACCAGCATGATATCACTGAGTAAAGAGATGGAGAAATGAACTCTGATGCTTCCCACGACCCAACTACCAACATAGATTCATCCTTGCATTCTTGGCATAAGTCTCTAAAGTCACAGCAAATTGTTATTTTTGCACACAAACACACAACACACACACACACAAAATAGAGTGCATATTCTGTATTGTCACTTAACACCACTAGTGGGTTGCTGGAGAACTTGTAATCAAACACATTAATATTTCAGCAGCAAAGGTGCATGAATTTATTCACAGAAATATAATATATGTAATATATATATTTATTACACATATTATATATAACATATTATACTATATATTCATATAATATTTATTCATAAATATTATAAAGAAGCTCATATCACTGTGGGTCACGTTGGCTATCAAATTAGATTTTCTCTCTTTTTAAAAATGTTTTACATTATGAAAGTATGATAACACATTTACAGGAGATTTGGAAAATACAGAACAAAGTTACATGTAGTTCCACTATATATTACAATTATTTTTTGAGTAGAAAAAGTGAGATTTTTAGTTGGAGTTTCAGTATCAGGCTCTCAAAAATTAATAGAATGAATATACAGAAAAGTAGAAAGATACAATAGACTGAAAAGCACCATGAACCAATTCAACATAATTAGGATTTATACAATTTTCACAAAACAGTAGGATATAAGTTTTATTCAAGTTCCCATAGTCTATAAAAACTAGGAGACACTGGAACATATCCAGGGACATAAAACCAGGTGCAAAAATTTTGTGGTCTAAAGGTGTAGGTATCGAAATCATGGAGTCCATTCTCTTATCACTGTGGAATTATGTGAGAAATCAACATCAAAAGATATTTGAAAATAACCCACATATTTTCAAGCGCAATGTGACATTTGCCAAGAGAGTATCAACTTTGTTTTGATGCCAAACGTACCAAAAAAAATTCCACTTTGCTGAACTTTTTTTTTTTTTTTCAGAATTACGAACAAGAGTCTGTGAACCTGGGCTTTGTTTAATACGTCTGTTCTTTTTTTTTTTTTTTTATTGGATGAGCTTAGTCTTTGAACATTTTTTTCCCAGGTTGGCAGGTTTTGTATCAGGGTTGGGCTGTTTACAGAATGATTAGGAAATTTTCCATCTAACTTAGAAACGTTTACCTCTTTCTTGACCTTTTGAAGACTGAGCTTCTGAAGGTTGAATGGCGAAATCATTGGAGATCGACTTTTTTGACAATGTCTTTGGTTTTGTTTTCCCATCATTATTTATTCATTCAGGCGCTCTGTGCCTTCTTGAGCTAATGTTGGTAACGTATATGTTTGTAGAAAGCTCCATTTCACTGAGATCTTCAAATTTTTCAGCTTAGAGTTGCATGTCATATTCTTCTATGAAAGAGCCTCTCTATATCTGGTTTTAGATAATTGCATTTGTTTTTTCTGTTTCTTGAATTAACTGCCTAGAAATACGGCTCTTCTGTTTCAGAATTCCTTTTTTTTTAATTCTAACTTTTTTATGTGTTCTCCCTGATGAAGTTCTACTCTGCCACTCATTAGGAATTCCTTCCTAGGCTTGTTTTTTCTTTCTGACCTATTGAATTAAATGCTGCAGCAGTTCCTTCATTTCCACACTAGCATGGTAGAGGGAGGTGTTATCTCATAAGGCATAGGAGAGAGGAGAGTCAGCGAAAGAGGACTTTAAGTTAGGCTTTGAAGGATGAATAGGAGTTTTTTAGATGGAGAAGAAGTTCTTTCCAGTTGAGACACGAGCCGCAGAGGGATAAAAGACTTACTTTGTTTTAGAATTGACCACTAGCATAATGCAGTTGAATGGACAAATAAATGACATTTGCAGTAATTTATTATGTTAGTAATATAACATAACATAATTAATATGTTTGTAATATATGATAGTAATATATCTGTGTAGTTTTAAAATTTTTTTTATATTGGAATAGAGCCAGTTAACAATGTTGTGATACTTTGAGGCGGACGGAAAAGGGACTTGGCCATATGGATACACATATCTATTCTCCCCCATACTCTTCTTCATCCCAGGCTGCCATGTAACTTTGAGCAGAGTTCCCTGTGCTATACAGGAGGGCTCTGTTGGTTATCCATTCTATTTATAATAGTTTGCCTCTGCTAATGCCAAACTCCCAGTCTATCTCTCCCTGCCCCCTACCTTGGTCACCACAACTCTGTTCTCTAGTCTGGGAGTCCATTTCTGTTTCATAGATAAGTTCACGTGTGCCATATTTTAGATTCCACATAGAAGTAATACATGGTATCTGTCTTTCTCTTTCTGGCTTACTTCACTTAGTATGATCCTTTCTAGGTCCATCCACGTTGTGCAAATGACATTGTTTATTTCTTTCTTATGGCGGAGTAGTATCCCATTGTATGTATATGTCTGTTTTCTGTTGGAGAGGCTTGGGGTGGCCCTTTGCACTGTGTACAATGATCATTTCATTCTGATTCATCACTTGCAGCTGTGTGTATATGTGTATACTTATATGTGTGTGTGTGCATGTGCTCAGTCATGTACGACTCTTTGTAACCCCATGGACTGTAACCCATTAGGCTCTTCTGTCCATGGGATTTTTCAGGCAAGAACACTGGTGTGGGTTGCCATTTCCTACTCCAGGGGATCTTCCCAACCCAGGAATTGAATCTGCATCTCTTATGTCTCCTGCGTTGGCAGGTGAATTCTTTACCACTGCCCCACCTGAGAAGCCTATATATATGATATATATGATATGTATGTCATATATCATATATATACATATATACATATGTAATCTTCCTTATCTTCCCTGTTCTCCTGCTAAGACTCACACCTGTGGCTTTCAGCACTGCCTTGCTCTTTGGAGTGGTCTCACAGAGGCAAGCCAGAGTGTCTGGAGCCTCTCTACCTCCTCTGTCGTGCCCCACAGCAAATGTCTAGAGAGTCAAAGCCAAGCGCCCTTCAGGAGACAGAACAAACTCCAAGATACCATCACACTCAGGGCTCTCAGCAGCATCAGGCTGAGGCCAGCTGGGACTTAACAGGGATTCACTCATCTACATAGCTTTCCCCTGCTCTATCCTGCTTCCCACCCTCCCTTCCTGGTGACTTCTCTGTAATAAATCCTTGCATCCAAATCCTTGATTTGGATGGAGGAGACCCCACCCTCCAGAACCCCTGACCGCTTGGAGTTCAGCTAGGGCTGGGTATGCAGCAGGAGCTTCATGAATGCAGGTGTGTGCAGTGCTGCTGCATCAGGGGCCAGCTTCTCACTCCACACACCTTCCCAGGGTCTTCCCATCCTCTCCCACAGTGGAGGAATGACTCTGGTTCCATGTCTTGCTCTGAGCTCTAGCTGCCTCCTGACAGCAACCCCCCCACATCCCCACCTAGCACATTCCAAAACTGAACTCAGCATCTTTGTTCACTCAACGTGCTGCAGACAGAAGGGTGACACGTGGAAGAATCTGGATTTTGATTCTGCTGTTTTTAGGAATTCTGGAGCCACTCAACATCAGAACTTCTTGTTCTATGAGATAATACATTCCCTTAAATAGTCTCTTTAAATGAAACACAGTTGTGTAAGTTTAAGATGTACTCTGCTGATCTGATACATTTATATATTGCAACACTAACACCGCCATAGCCTTAGCTAACACCCTTATCTCATTATATAATTATAACGTGTGTGTGTGTGTGTGTGTGGTGGGACCACTTAAGATCTGGTCTCTTAAAGACTCTGAAGTTTATAAGACAGTATCGTTGACTCATGATTATGCTGTGTATTGAATCTCTAGATTTATTTATCTACTATAAATAAGTTGCAAGTTTGAGGACTTCCCTGGTGATCCAGTGGCTAAGACTCCACCCTCCCAATGCAGGGGGCCTGATTTGATCCTTGATCAGGGAACTAGATCCTGCTCATTGCAACTAGGAGTTGGCGTGTGTGTGTGTGTGTGTGTGTGTGTGTGTGTATGTTGCACGTTCAGTTGTGTCCGACTCTTTGCAACCCCATAGACTATATAACCCACCAGTCTCCTCTGTCCACAGAATTCTCCAGGTAAGAATACTGGAAAGAAAGAAAGGGAAGTTGCTCAGTCTTGTCTGACTCTTTGCGACCCCATGGACTGTAGCCCACCACGCTCCTCAGTCCAAGGGATTCCCCAGACAAGAATACTGGAGTGGGTTGGCATTTCCTTCTCCAGGGGATCTTCCCAATCCAGGGATCAAACCTGTGTCTCTTGCGTCTCCTGCAATGTCAGGCGGATTCTTCAGCACTGTGCCACCTGCGAAGATGGTGGTATGCCATAGGGCTCTTCCTTAACTCAGCAGCTTGTGTGTTTTTATGATCTCTTATCAGATTTCACTTTTATTTTGTTCACAGCTCTCATTGCTATTCTGTCATCGTTATTATTGCCTCCCCCTCTCCATGTTTATGGCTTGTTTTCTACTTCTAGACTATCAGCTCTACAAACAAGGGCAGAGATCTTATTTGTTTTTATTTAAGGCCACATCCACCATGTTGTAGGCAGGATAATGGCCCCTCCAAGGATGTCCACTCCCTAAGTCAGCCCATGAATATGTTAGATTAAATGGCAAAGGGGAGTGAAGGCTGTTAATCAGCTGACCTTGAGATGGGGAGATGATTCTGCCTTATCTGGCGGAGCCCAGTGTAATTAATCATCAGCGTCCTTAAATATGGAAGAGAGAGGCAGGAGAGAGAGAACCAGAGAGATGGCAACATGAGAAGGACTTGGCCCGGTGTTGCTGGCTTTCAAGACGGAGGAGTGATCTATGGACCAAAGAATGCAGGTGGCCTCCAAAAGTTGGAAAGACAAAGAAATGGACTTTCTAGAACTTTTGAAAGAATACAACTCTGCCAACATCTTTAAAATATTTTTTAAATGTAAACATAGCTTCCCAAGTGGCTCAGTTGTAAAGAATCTGCCTGACAATGCAGGAGACACAGGAGATATGCGGAAGATCCCCTGGAGGAGGGCATGGCAACCCACTCCAGTGGTTCTTGCCTGGAGAACCCCATGGACAGAGGAGTCTGGTGGGCTACTGTCCATAGGGTCTCGAAGAGTCAGACACGATTGAGTGACTGAGCACGCATGCATAGTCGATTTACAATGTTGGGTTAATTTCTGTCCTACAGCAAAGTGACTCAGTTATACACTATACACATTCTTTTTAATATTCTTTTTCATTATGCCTGCTGACATCTTGATTTTTGCTTATTGAGACGATTTTGGGCGTCTTAGCTCCAGAACTGTGCTGTTTTAAGTTGCTGAGTTTGTGGCAGTTTGTTACAGGAGCCCTAGGAAATAGATACAGTCCACCTGGCACCTAGTAAATTCTCAGGAAATGTTTGTAAGATGATTGGTGGGAGGAGGAGTGGTCTCCATGCTCAGACATGGAGGAGATACAGCAAAGCTTAAGTTCAAGTGTCTGAAAGGAAGCCCGGAGAGGAGTGGCGGTCTTGGATGCCTGGGTCAGTCCAGACCCTTGCTACTGGGAGTCAAGGGATGTTCCCACAGTGCCCCTCATGGAAGCAATTCAGAAACAGAAAAGGGTTTAAGATTTTAAAATTCTTCTTAGATTCTTTTCTATTATAGTTTATGATAAGATACTGTTCTATACAGTAGGTCCATTTTGGTTATCTATTTTATCCACAGTAGTGTGTATATGTTAATTCCCAGCTCCTAATTTATGCCCCTTTTGCTAACTCGACATTTATTTTCAGTGTCTGAGTCTGTCTCTGTTTTGTATATACGTTCATTTGTATAATCTTTTTAGATTCCAAGAGTCGGACACGACTCAGAGACTTCACTTTCACTTTTCCCTTTCATGCATTGGAGAAGGAAATGGCAACCCACTCCAGTGTTCTTGCCTGGAGAAACCCAGGGACGGGGAGCCTGGTGGGCTGCCGTCTATGGGGTTGCACAGAGTCGGACACGACGGAAGCGACTTAGCAGCAGCAGCAGCATGGTCAATATCATATATTTGTCTTTCTCTTTCTGAATTACTTCAGTTAGTAGGGTAACCTCTAGGTCCATCCATTTTGCTGCAGATGGCAGTATTTTGTTCTTTTTTCATTCTTTTATTATTTTTTATCACTGATATTTGCATATTTTATTTTTATAAAATAATGATATTTTATATATAGGTACCTGTTTTCTTTATTCATTCCTCTGTTGATGGACATTTAGTTTGTTTCCGTGTCTTGGCTATTGTCAATAGTGCCTCTATGAACACTGGACACATGGACATGAGTTTGAGCAACTCCGGAAGATAGTGAAGGACAGGGAAGCCTCGCATGCTGCAGTCCGTGGGGTTGCAGAGTCGGACATGACTGAGCAGCTGAATTACAACAACAACAATGAACACCGGGGTGCACGTATCTTTTCTAATTAGAGTTTTTGTCTTTTTCTGGATATATGCCCAGGAATGGGATTGCTGGATGATATGGTAGCTCTATTTTTAGTTTTTTAAAGAATCTCCATACTGTTTTCCATAGTAGCTAGACCAACTTACATTCCCACCCACAGGGTAGGAAGATTCCAGGAGAGGGCTTCTTAATCCCCTACCCCCACCCCCCACCCCAGCTGCTGTTTTCACTGCATCTCATTGATGCTAGCTGGGCGTCCAAGAGAGGTGTTCTTCTGTTTCCATTTTAAATAAATTTTAAAAGTTTAAATACTTTTATTCTAAAAAATGTTTCCATAGAGTAGCTTTATAGAAAAATGGAGCAAAAAATAGTTTCCAGACACCTTCTTTCCCCTCTCCCTCAATTTCCCTTATCATCAGCATCTTGCACGAGTGGATTCTGTTTGCTACAACTGATGAGCCAACATTGAAGTCAAGGTGGTCGTTCGGCCAAGAGTTTACTCTTGGTGTCGCATCTTCTTTGTTTTTGATACTTCATATATTCTATATAATACTTTGTATAGATATTCTTTATATATATATTCTATATAATCCTTCATTTCAGTATTATATAGAATAGTTTCACAGCCCTAGAAAGCCCCCCGTGCTCCATCTCTTCATCCCTCCCTCCTTCTCTCCCAGGCCCACTCCTGGCAACCCCTGATCTTCTTTTCTATCTTCATAACTTTGCCTTTTCCAAAATGAAGGTCACATAGTTGGAATCATATGTAGCATTTCAGACTGACTTCTTTCACTCAGGGCTATATATGTTTTGTTGTTCTTTTAAAAAAAATAGAAAAAAAATATATAGCTTGAAATTTACCATCTTGATTTTTTGGAATTTTTTTAAAATTCTTTTTTGTTTTTTAATATTAACAATGTTGTGTTGGTTTCTGCCATACAGTGTACAGTTCAGTGCACTAAATAACGTTCTCAATATCATGCAGCCATCACCACTGTCCAGCTGCAGAGTATCTGTTTTCCAGCTTATTGAGGTGCGGTGGACAAATAAGATGGTACACATTTTAAGTGTGCAATCTGATGATTTGACAGCTCAGATGGTAAAGAATCTGCCTGCCATGCAGGAGAACTGGGTTCAATCCCTGGGTCTGGAAGATCCCCGGGAGGAGGGAATGGCAACCCACTCCAGTATTCTTGCCTGGGGAAATCCCATGGACATAGGAGCCTTGTGGGCTACAGTCCACGTGGTCACAAAGAGTCAGACGTGATTGAGCACACACACACAGTAATCTCTGGGTCTTCTTTTGTTCTATTTTTGAGGCTGCTCAGAACAGCATGGGGGATCTTAGTTCCCCAACCAGGGATTGAAGCAGTCCCCCTCTGGACTCCCCAGAAGGTCCCTTGTGTCCTAGTTTTAAACTGGGGAATTTCATAGGTGACTGATGGCACCCGCCTAAGTTGTTTTTACTCACGCCGTTTCTCTGCTTAAGAGTAAACCTGAACCCTTGACTTCTTGGCAGTTTTATTTTCTGAGAACAGTCCCTTCACACCATTCGCTTATTCTCTAATAGGATCTCTTTCTTTCCCCTTTATCAATTTGTAAACACCTTTTCTGTAAGGCAGATATGAACCTCTTTTGTGCCATGGTTATTGAATATATTTTCTCTCTCTGTTACTTGTGTTTTCATTTTGGCCATTTCTTTTTTTTTTTTTAATATGTCGATCTTTTCATTTTTGTGGAGTGAAATCCTGAACTTGTTATTGTCATATTTTTGGTGACTTAGCAAAGGCTTAGCAAGGGCTGTCTCTGGAAAGATGGATACATACCCAATTCTACATTCTTCTAGTTTGTTCCAGAAGAATAGAACAATTTAAAATTCTCCATTTAGTAAATTACATTTAAACTTAAAAACATTTTTTAAGTTTTTAAATCCATTCATTCTAAAGACTATAGATTATCCTCCTCAAATTACTAAACAATTATCCTGGCCACTTTTATTGAATGATGATGTTGAAGATTTTTCTCTTTTCAGCTGACTGGGAGTGACCTTTAAAAATAAATGATTATAAATCAACTATACTCCAATGAAAATTCTTTAAAGTGATTAAAAATGGGAGCACCTTCCTAGATTACTCCTGATATAAAACTGGCTACACTTGGGTCTATTCAAACTTACTTTAACTTTGTTGTTGTTCAGTCGCTAAGTCGTGTCGGACTCTTTGGGACCCCGTGGACTGTAAGCACACCAGGCCTCCCTGTCCCTCACTATCTCCCAGAGTTTGCCCAAGTTCATTTCCTTTTTAGCTTTATAATATTTTAATATTCTGATGTGTGAGAGTGTTACTGCTTTCCTAATTACTCAGTAAAAGAGCTTTTCCAGATCTTTCTTCTCATTGCTAGTTGTTTTTTTTTTCCCCCTTAGCTGGGTCTTCATTGCAATGCACATGCTTCTCTCTAGTTTTGGTGCTCAGGTTCAGTAGCTGCAGTGGACGACGTGTGGGCTTCATTGCCCCGGGGCATGTCGAATCTGAATTCCCTGGTCAGGGATGGAACCTGCCACCTCTGCATTGAAAGGTGGATTCTCAACCACTGGACCACCAGGGAAGTCCCCTGATGCTGATTTAATTGTTCTTTTAGACCAGTGGTTCTCAGTCAGTATTTTGCACCCCAGAGAACACTTGGCTGTCTCTGGAGACAGTTTTGATTGTTCCAGATGAGGTGATATAATGGCACAGAGACCAAGGATGCTGCTAAATATCCTATAATGCATATAATACAGCCCTTGCAACAAAGAATGATCTGGCCCTAAATGTCCATAAATCCTGAGACTGAGAAACCCCTTTCTAGATGAATATCAGAATAATTTTCCTATATTCTTTTAGGTACAGATTTTTATTTAAATTGGATTTAGAAATTCTTTTTTTTTTTTGGAGGGGGAGGGATAGTCCTTAGACTAACCTTATTTTCTTATCCAGAAATAAGCCCCGCCTTTTTTTGGCCATGCCATGTGGCATGTGATATATATACATATATCTGAATCCCTGTGCTATACAGCAGAAATACACACACGTGCATATATGTACCTACACATCCTTTTTTCATGTTCTTTTCCATTATGGTTTATCACAGGATATTGAATATAGCTCCCTGTGCTATACAGTAGCACCTAGCTATTTATCCATCCTATATGTAATAGTTTGCAGTTGCTAATCCCAAACTCCTACTCCATCCATCCTCCTTGGCAACTACTTATCTATTTTCTATGTCTGTGAGTCTGGAAAACGGTTTTCTTTAAATTATAATTTTTATATAATTTTTTCCACCTAGATTCAGGTAACTGTTACTCTCAGCCAATAGGAAAGAGTCCTGGACCTTGCAACAGTGAAAGGAAACGTTTCTGAGAAATAAAAATATTTTATATGCGTTTCCTCGCGTCTTTCATCTTTCTTGAAAACTACACTGGGAGGAAGGAAGGAGGTGAGAGACGCGAACATCACAGTGGTAAGACGTTCATATTCGTTGGTGGTACTCTCTTAATATTTTTTGTCTTGTTCAGGATGAACAGTTTGTCTTGGCAGCTTTTCCATCTCTTTAGCATTTTATTTGTTAAGTTCAGCCACAATCTAAATTCTCTGAAGCTGGTTAAGATGAAGCCTCAATTTGGACAATGCATCAGAAACCAGGAGAAACCCATTACTCAAAAATTCCCAGGAGCTGGGACTTCCTGGTGGTCCAGTGGCTAAGATTCTGCATTCCCAATGGAGGGGCTCTGGTTCAATCCCTGGTCACAAAACTAGAGCCCACGTGAAACTAAGAGTTTGCTTGCCACAACTAAGACCCAGCACAGCCAAATAAATAAATAAATAAGTAAATATTAAAAATTCCCATGGGTTGCAGTTCAGTCATGCTATAGATTTTGGAAAATGTGGATTCAAGTGTGGGTGCAAAATGGGAATATGGAAGGGCCTGATGATTCAAAATCCATATCCACATCTATTGATAATGGAATGTCATTCAGCCATAAAAAAATGAAGAACTAATCCTTTGGACTGTGAGATCAAACCAGTCAATCCTAAAGGAAATCAACCCTGAATATCCATTGGAAGGACTGATGATGAAGCTAAAGCTCCAATACCTTGGCCACCTGATGTGAAGCGCCAACTCATCGGAAAAGACCCTGATGCTCGGAAAGATTGAGGGCAAAAGGAGAAGGGGGTGACAGAGGATGAGATGTTTAGATAGCATCGCCGACTCAACAGGCATGAATTTGAGCAAATTCCGGGAGATAGTGAAGCACAGGGAAGCCTGGTGCCTGTAGTCCATGGGGTCGCAAAGGGTAGGACCCGACTTAGTGACTGAACAGCTAATCCATGCTACAATATGGATGAGCCTTGAAAACATTATGGTAAGTAGTGAAAGTCACAAAGTCACATAATATATAATCCTATTTATAGGAAATGTGCAGAATAGACAAATCCATGGAGGCAGAAAGTAGATTAGCAGTTGCCAGGGGCTGAGGGGAGGGAGAACGGAGAGTGGTTGCTTAATGGGTATGGTGTTTCCGTCTGGGAAGATGAAAAAAAATTTGGAACAAGATAATAGTAAAAGTTGCACAACATCATACTGAATGTCACTGAATTGTACGCTTTAAGATGGTTTCAGTGGTGAATTCTGTATTATATATATTTTACCACGATAAATATAAAACAAAAACAATAGCCGAGTGTATTTGACTAAGGGTCAGACATGGAGATTTTATGAATAACAGTGCTTTGTGGAAGTGTTGAAATAACACCCCATCAGAACAGGATGGGCAGACATCAAGCTGTGTAAGTATAAGATATCTGTTTTTATATCAATTTCACACCCTGCCTTTACAGTCTCAAAGGAAAAATAAAACCCAGGAAAAAGTTGGAGGATACTGGAAGTTACTATAACTTGTCAGTGTAAATCATATGTGAGTGGAATCAGAGAAGAAAGAAAAGACAAAGGACAAGGAAATTTTGAAATATTTGAAGTGATGAGGCATTTTGAGGAGAATGTAAAAGTCTCCCCGTTTCTTGGGGGAAAAGTTAGTTAGGTTGCTTTCAGGCTTTGTTGCAATGACTGTCTTTGAGAACACTTCTTTTTACACCCGTGGAGAATATTTGTGCAGTGTCTAATTTCCTAGAAGTGAGACCAGTGGGAAAAAGCATCAATGCAATTTATATGCTGAAAGTCATTGCCAAATCTACCCCCCTCATAGGCTGAACTCATTTATACCAGTGGGTTTAAAAAAAAAACACTTAAAATGTCATTAAAAAATATTTATTTGGTTGCATCAGGTTTTAGTTGAGGCATAAGAATCTAGTTGCAGCATGTGGGATTGAGTTCCCTGACCAGGGGTCGAACTTGGGCTTTCTGCATTGGAGGAATGGAGTCTTAGCCACTGGACAACCAGTGTTTATACCATGTTTATGTGTGTGCATTCTCACAAATCTTCACATTGTGTTACCGTTTTCCTGACTATTGGCAAATGCAGTTGAAAATGACATCGGCATATCTCTAACTATGAAGAAAGCTGAACATCCTTTTACATATTTCAATATTTTTTGTGTTTCATCTTTTTTTTCTTTTCTTTTCAGGGGTCTGTCTTTGTGTCTATTCATGTCCTTTGCCATTTTTATTTTGGCAAATAAAAGTTTGGACTTTTTTCCCTCACTGAAAGTATTATGTATTACACATTATGTAACATGCCATAATGCATGCCCTTTATCTGTCACTTAAGTTGCATATGTTTTTCTCACTTTTAAAAATCTGATGTTCGGTTTTATGCAGGATTTTATTTCACTATTCATATAACTCAATGTTTACATAGCCAGATTTGTTATTTTTAGATTTTAGGTTTGCGTCTTGCTTGAAGAGATGTTCCCTACTTTGCAATTATAAAACAAAATTTCCATATTGCAGTCTTATGCTTCCTTTTTTGAGCGGCTATGGAATTCATCAAATACATCTACAAGTACGTATTTATTTGTTTGGCTGCACCAGGGCTTCATTGCAGCACTCTGGATCTTTGATCTTTGTTGCAGCAGAATCTTTACTTGTGTCTTGTGGCATCTGGTTCCCTGAACAGGGATTGAACCTGGGCTCTCTACCTTGGGACCGTGGAGTCTTAGCTACTGAACCACCAGGGAAGTTCCATAAAAGACATTTTCAGTAGCATAGAGATGCTCATGTAACCTAAATCTATGAAGACGGTGATCTGGATGACTAGACTTCCTAGTGTTGAACCATCGTTGCCCTCCTGGCCCAAGTTCCACTTGATCCTGGTGTGGGTGTCATGTTCACGCAAGCTTCCTCCTGGTTCTGTTAGTAAATTCTCACTGCTGGGTTTTTGCACTGTCACCCGCAAGGCAGATCCATCTGTAGTTTCCCCCTCTACTCCTAAATGTACTCTATTAAAGCAGGTTTCCATGACAACACAGGAGTCAGGATTTACACTGGGCTTCCTGCTTTAACATAACGGAAAACTTTAACATAACATAACGCAAGATTGAGGGAGATTGTCCCAAAGGGACTCGCTAAAGGAAGACCCCAGCAAGGTGGTGGTGGTGTCTCTCCAAGCCCTCCTCGATGCATAACACAAGTACAGTATTTGGTGTTTATACTCATGAACCGTGAAACGATCTCTCTCTTTCCATCATGTCTTCAAGTATGGTATGTGTTTAAATGTCAGACCAAAGCCAATCTAAGAAAAACAAAGCCAAACGAAAGTCCCAAGTGGTTTTTCAAAACTATTAAAGCTTTTATTAATAATTTTGACATGATGTCAGACTTCCTATGGGGTCGCACAGAGTTGGACACCACTGAAGCGACTTAGCAGCAGCAGCAGCAGCAGCAGCAGCAGACTTCCTCAGGGGTAAAGAATCTGCCTGCCAATGCAGGGGACTTAGGAGACGTGGGTTGGATCCCTGGGTTGGGAAGATCCTCTGGAGGAGGGAATGGCAACCCACTCTAGTATTCTTGCCTGGAAAATCCAATGGACCGAGGAGCCTGGTGGGCTACAGTCCATGAGGTCACAAAGAGTCAGATACGACTGATCGACTGAGTACACACCTGCACAGACGTCCAGAAAAGTTGCACAAATAGTGCAATTAACCCTTATATACACACTTTATCAGATTCACCAATTTCATCACACTTTTAAAAATCACACCTGCTTTGTTCTTTCTCTGTCTCTCTTTTTTTTTTTTCTGAACCATTTCAGAGTAAGTTGCAGATATTATGTTCCTTAACCCCTACATACTTCACTTGATGTTTATTACCTAAAGCCAAGGACATTCTGCTACATCACTTCAGTAAAAGGATCAAAACTAATATTGATACAGTATCACTGTGGAACTGATAGATTCATTTCAATCTTCCCCAACTGTCCCAATAATCTATTTTATTACAAAAGAAAATCCAGGAGTAACTTTGATCATTTTGTTAAGCCAGGTTTTTCTTCCACGAAGCTACCATTTTTCTTTTTTTGGACAAACATGCTGCAAAGAGATACTTGCAGACCATGGAAATACCCCATTACTTTTCAAGTTTCCAACCATCACTTTTAACGTTCCTTGATGGCTCTTGCCAGAATCAATTATTTTGGAGATTAGCAAATGGTGATTTTCTACTCCCACTCCAGTGCTTTTAAGAAAAGGCAGAGGTTGACTTTCATTTTTTATATCCTGGTATTTTTTTGGGGGGAGCGTGGGGGAGGTAGCTTACAGAAGAAATAATGAGTTGTTGTTTTTTTTCTGGAAGTGGAGGTGTCTTCATTTTCTCCCAGTAAGTCACAACTACAATGATTCTTCTGACTTTATACCCAACTTTATGTGGAGGTCTTGCATCCTGAAGGATTTCCAGAGGGCAATATGTCCCTTGGAATTTTAGCAAATGGCACCTGCCTGAAATTGTTGGTGGCTTTTCAGTCAGTTCAGTTCAGTCGCTCAGTTGTGTCTGACTCTTTGCGATCCCATGGACTGTAGCATGCCAGGCTCCTCTGTCCATGGGATTTTCCAGGCAAGAATACTGGAGTGGGTAGCCATTCCCTTCTCCAGGGGATCTTCCAGACCCAGGGTCCAACCTGGGTCTCCTGCATTGCAGGCAGATTCTTTATTGTCTGAGCCACCAGGGAAGCCCAACCTTTTGGTATAAACCCTTTAATGCATCCCTGTTGCTTTTAGGACAAAGGGTGTGTTGAAGACAACCTGTCCATGGTATATCCATCCCTTCTAGTCTCGCCTACCAGCCCAGCCTCCCTCTTTTCTTTGCTCCAGCTACAGTGCCTGGCCCAGTTGTGAGAACACTAGCCTGTCCTCTGGGCCTTTGCACATGCCATTCCCTCCACCTGGAACACTTTCTTGATGCTTCCCTGCGATGGCTCTGCCTCCTCAGATTTCAGTTCAAAATCACCTCTTTGGAGAATCTTTCTGCCTCTCCCCACCTCACCTTATAAAACATCTGGTGTGTAACTTAATGGCTTTCTCCCCACACTGGGTTGTGAGGTCTACAAGGAAATGAATGGTATTTATTTGGCTCCCTGCAAATCCCCACTGCTTACTGCATGTTGATTTTTCCACTCAACAAATATTTATTAAGCAATGGATATGTCAGTCATTGGGTGTAAAATACTGAACATGATGGACAAGATTTCTGCCTTCCTGGGGAGGGGTGAATACATACAGTAAGTCAGAATTTCAAGTAGAGACACCAGTGTGTTGTCCCGAACAGGAACAAACGGCAGAGGGGACAGGGAGTGTTTGCAAAGGGCGGTCAGGGAAGGCTCATTGGAACAGACAAGTGGAGCCAGACACTAGAGGGACAGGGAGGCAAGAATAGATTTGAGTTAGAAGAACAGTGGGCCCATCTACTGGCAAACTAATATTTGGTTAATAGATGAAAGAAAGAATGAACGCCCTCAGCCAACAGTTGTTCTGGGTGCTTTGTCATGCTTTATTTCCCCTCTGAGACTGTGTGTGTGTGCATGTGTATGCGTGCTTGGTCGTGTGTGTGTGTGTGTGTGTGTGTGTGTGTGTGTACGCATACGAGCTCAGTCATGTCAAACTCTTTGCGACTCCACGGACTGTAGCCTGCCTCTATCCATGGGATTTTCCAGGTAAGAATACTGGAGTGGGTAGCCATTTCCTCCTCCAGGGGATCTTCCTGACCCAGGAATCTAACCTGAGTCTCCTGCATTGGTGGGCAAATTCTTTACCACTGAGCCACCCGGGAAGCCCTTACAACTCACCAAATCTGACCTGAAGGTGTCCTTACATGCATCATACAGATGAGGCCCATCGAGAGAAAGAAAAATTACTCATTCAAGGCTGCACAGGAAGTCTTAAGTGGAGGGACCAGATTCTCACTGGGTTCTGGCTTTTCTGAGCTTAAGGCCCCTCTTCAGCCAGGCGGGGTGGCCACAGTCATGTGACTGACACTCAAACACACATGGACTCTGGGGCTGCATATTGAAAATTGGGTGTGTCTACCTGTGTCCTACCCAACATCTCCAGCGCCTGGTTTGCACTTTTTTTTTTTTTTTTTTTTTTTGCGAGTTTCTACACTTTCTCCTAAGGGTCATTTCTCCACCTTGAACCACGCATTGTGCGGAGGGGCCCAGGCTACCGAATACTTGAGCGCACGCACCACGCTCGTGCACGTGGCTGTCCCTAGGGGCCTGGCTCTGGGCGGGGGCGCACTCCGGGGTAGGACGCTCTGGGGCGTCGAGGCCCATACTCACTGGCCAGACTGTGACGAGGGGGAGGTGAACGTAACATTTAAGGGAGTACCAAAAAGCCGAGTAACCACGATAAACAATATTTTAATACAATATTAAAAAAAATAAAAATGAATTTTCCAAAGTCCCACGAAGAACAAACTAACAAAATGTTTTAAACACGGGATACGACTTGCTAAGTTGGTCAATCTGGGGCGCTCCCGGGCTCTGAGACAGGAATCCTGGGGCTGTACAGGGCGCTGGGGCTGGGCAGGGATCTGGGGCGCCCCCTCAGCTAGGGCGCGACGGGAGCCTTCAGCGCGGGGCCCAGGATAGGGAGACTGGCGGGCGGGCGGGGCGGCGCCTCCCCCCTGCCCGTCCTCCTTCCACCCTTCTCGGGCCTCTGCCGGGCGCCGAGTCCCTTCCGAGCCTAGATCCGCGCCGCCTTTTCCCGCGGCCCGAACGGGGCCCAGCTGACGGGCCGCGTTGTTTACGGGCCGAGCAGCCCTGGCTCCCGCCGCCTGCCCGCCACCCGCCAGCCCAGGTGCCCGCCCGCCTGTCCGCACGTCCGTTTGTCCGCGCGTCCGAAGATCGGAGCTCCGGAGCGCTCGGGGCCAAAAGCCTAGAGTCAGGGGGGCAGAGCGCGGGGCTCCGGGCCCTAAGATCGTCGGGACGGGGGCCCGGGCCGCGGGGGCCCGGAGTCGGGACCGTCTCCACCCGGCCGCGCTGCCGGATTCGTAGCGGCGGAGGCCGCGCGCCCCTCCCGGGGCCGTTTCTAGAGTCCTCCCAGGCGCAGGCTGCGGGACCTTGGGCGGCCCGCGTGGAAGAGAAGGACGCGCGACCCCCAGCCCCTCTGGGGCGGCCGCTTCGTAGCATGCACCCCGCCAGCCAGCGCCTCGCGCTCTGATCCTTCGGCACTCCGCGCTCCCGCAGCCATGGGCGCCGGGGGCGGGAGGGGGGCGGCAGCCGTGCTGCTGATGGTGGGCGTCGCCGCGCTGCTGGTGGGCGCCGCGGGCCACCTGTACCCTGGAGAAGGTGAGTCTGGGGGGTCCCGGAGTGGGCGGGAAGCCGCGCGGCTGGGGAGGGTACCCTTTGCCAAAATGGAACCACCCCCCGTTGTGGACGGAGTGCAGTCCTCCGTCGGAGGGCTGGTGGCCCGGACGGTTTCTCCGGCCTCGCGGGGGGCGGGAAGCCGCTGACCTTGGCCTTTGCCCGCCTGGGCTAGCGGCTCCAAGACCCGCATGCGGCCCCGGGCTGCAGGAACCTTGCCCTAGTGCCCGCCCTTCTGCGGGCGCCTCTCCCGAGAGCGCTCCTCAAACCCCCGTGTCTGGGCCTCTCCGAGCCCACCACCTGGCTCCAGAGACGGGACACACGTCCTCTCTGGGTCGCCTCCGAGAAGTAGGGTCATCGGACACTCTCGGACAGCCAAATGCCTCGGGCACAGACGGTTTGGAGTGAGAATCGAGGGTGACTGACTGAAGGCAGGGTGGTCCGTTGGGATCCCAGCAGCTTGGTGACGCTACCCCAGGGGCCGAGGAAGTGTAGAACCCGCCCCTTTCTTTCTGGTATCTAGACCCACGGCTACCCCTGACTTCAGTTCCATGGTTATACTCTGAAATTCTGTTTCCAGATGTCGGAGGCAAGCTCTAGCCCTTGGCAACAGCGCAGCTGTAGTAGCAGTAGTGTCGGCTTTTATGATTATTACAGCTAGTGTCGCCAGATGCCTCGGGCTGGCCGGTCTTATCTCTGTGGATCTCTGCCGCAGCCCGTGGAGGCTGATACTGCTGTTGGGCCATTTCATAGAGGAGTAAACTGAGGCTCAGGAAGGACACAGAATTCACTTGCCCCAGAATCAGAGCTAGAGAGAAGACAAACCTCTCTGGTGGTGCCAGGGCCCAGGGCTCTGCCCAGCTGCCCATGCCCCAGGAACCCCTGGTAACCTCCCTCCTCCACCCTTTTACCTGTCGGCTGGGCAGGTCTCTAACCTGTGGTCAGCCCAGCACCCCGTCCCCTCTGCCTTCTCAAGTCTCCCTCCTCAAGTCTCCCTCATGAGTGTCCCTGGGCTAGCAGCTCCCTGGTATGGGGAGAGGGGCAAGTCCCAGCATTTTCCTTGGGCTTGACAGCAGGTCTTTCTGGCTGCAGGTCAAGGATGGAAAATCCTTGAAGAGAATATAACTGGGGTTTCCCACCATGATGGCGGAGGCCCTGCTTTCAAAATATGTGTTGGGTTACTTCTTCAGATTTCTCCATAAAAGGAAATCAGTCCCGATGAGGAAGGGGTCAGGCAGGGAAGGAGCAGAAGTTCCTGAGTTGCCTGTCAGTGAGTGGGGATGCACGAGAAAGCATGTGGGGGCTCTGGAGTTGACAAACCGGGCTTGTGGAGCACCTTTGCCAATTAGGCGAGTCTCCAAGCACTGAGTGCCTGGTATACAGTGGGTGCTCCTCCAAGGAAGGGTAGCAGTGGATTTAGGCTCTTGTTTAAAAAAAAACAGAAACCCAGACCAGCTGTTAGATCTGTATCAGGCTTTGCACGTCCATGCCCATGTGTGTCTGTGTGTGCGTGCACACCTGTATATGTATGCGATTCCTTGCTCCTCTGTTCCTGGTAGCTTTAGTAATTAATAGTGGATTTGTGCCTGGGCTGGCTTTTCTGGTGGCTCAGATGGTAAAGAATCTGCCTGTAGGAACCTGGGTTTGATCCCTGGATCGGGAAGGTCCCCTGGAGAGGGGAATGGCTATCCACTCCAGTATTCTTGCCTGGAGAATCTCATGAACAGAGCCTGGTGGGCTACAGTCCATGGGGTCCCAAAGAGTCTGATACGACTGAACGACTTTCACTTTCAGGGGTCAGTGGATGGATTTACTACTTCTTACATGTTTATAGTTTCCACGAGGGAGAGGTTTATGTTTCTTTTGTTCACTGCCACAGTTCCAGAGTCTAGAGCAGCCCCTGACACCTAGTAGATGTTTGATAAATTTATTTTGACTGTGCTGGGTCTTCATTGCTGTGCTGGGCTTTTCTCTGGGTGTGAGGATCGAGGCTACTCTCTAGTTGCTGTGCATGGGCTTCTCATTCCGGTGGCTTCTCTTGTTGTGGAGACCAGGCTCTAGGGTACGCGGGCTTCAGTAGTTGTGGCACGTGTGCTCAATAGTTGTGGGTCCCTGGCCCTAGAGCACAGGCTCAGCAGCTGTGGCCCTCGGGCTTAGCTGCTCTGCAGCACACGGGATCTTCCCACACCAGAGGTCGAACCCCTGTCCTCAGCGTTGGCAGGCGGATTTGTCACCCTTGGATCACCAGGGAAGTCCTAAATATTTGTTCTAGATTCAACTCCTATCCTTCCTGTTCTCCCCAGGAGTCCAAGTCATGGCTCCTTTATTCTCCAGATAAAACCTAACTGCCACAAATATAAGCAAAGGCTCCGCAGGCGCTATTCTACACACTCTGCATTGATAATCTCGATTAATCCTCACCACAGCCCTCTGAAGTAAGGTTTATCCTCCATTTCGAAGGTGAGGAACTTGGATGAGGTGGCAGTGCTGAGATGAGAAGCCCGGTTTGTTAATAAAAGGTTTCTTAACAGAAGGTTCTTCTTGGGACTCTGAGCCTCCCCGCCCTAACCCCTGTGGTGTAAAGGTTAACAAAATACTCTCGAATAAATGACATGTGATGCCCTTCGGAGGTTTGGGGTGGGGTAAGGAACTTTCCGGATCGTTGGTTAATCTCCAGCAGCAAGCAGTGTGGCATTCTGTCTGGGGTGGGGGTGGGGTCGAGAGAGATCAGTGGGATTTTGAAGGACTGAGGACTCTCTCCTCAATGTCACGTGGGATGTGCCAGCCCATTTCATCCCCCCTGTGGAGTCTCTGTGGCTTGGCTGAACTGGGCAGTGGTTTTCCCTCCCATGTCTCCTTGGGTTGACCCACTCTGGCCCGAGATGACCCAGGAGCACTGCAAAGTCAGAGAATGAAGGCAAAGTGGGATTAATTATAGTGGAAACTGAATCTTGGCGGGGGCAGTGAATTGATGAGTTGAGGTGCTAGTTGTTGCTTTTGGATCCCCCTTACATCTCGAGGGTGGAATCTAGTGTGTCTCTTGTGGGTTCTCCGGTGCACTCCGGGACCCTCAGAGCAGAACTTCTGCTCTCTGGGTCAGTTCTCTGAGGTTCTTCCTAGTCTTTGCTTCCCTCTTAGTGACCTGCCTCTCGACCCTGCCCTGCTCATTCATAGAGGTCACTGGGGGCGAGCCTCACCCCGAGGGACCCCACCTCACTCCACTTCCTCGTTGACATCCTTTATTTTTTGGCTAGAATAGACCTTCTCAATTTCCATGCTCTTGATCTATGAGGTTGGATAGTTCTTGGTTGCAGGGGGTTGTCTTGTGTATCTTAAGATGTTGCTCACTGTCTGTAGTCTCTGACCAGTAGCAATGCCCCTCTCCAAGTCATGACCACTAAAATGTGTCTCCAGACACCACCAACTGTCCTCTGATTGAGAACCACTGCTTTTGGTGCTAGTGGTAAAGAACCTACCTGCCAGTGCAGGAGACACATGAGATGTGGGTTCAATCCCTGGATCAGGAAGATCCCCTGGAGGAAGGCATGGCAACCTGCTCCAGTATGCTTGCCTGGGAAATCTCATGGACAGAAGACACTGGCAAGCTGCAGTCGATGGGGTCATAAAGAGTCAGACACGACTGAAGTGACTTAGTATGCAGGACACTTATCCACTTAGGTCCCCTCCTGTCTCCTCTCTTTTCAGGGATCTCCATCCGCCTGGGAGCCTTTTTCTTTTCAGCCTCAATACTCCCCAGGGCCCCGCTACCCACCACCCACCTTTTGCCTTCCTCTGTCAAGCCTCCCCCAACTGCTGATGGGCACTCATCACCCTTGCTCTCTCACTTTTCACCCACTGCTCTGCCCACAGCATCTGGCTTGTGTCTCCGTTGCTTTGCCCATGGTGCTAGCAAAAGTCGTTCCTCACCTACCAATGGCAGCCTCACCCCAGCTGACTTCTCTGGGTTTTGCTTCCCCTCTCCTGGTGAGTTTTCACCTGTACCTGGCTCCTCCCATTCTCTCTCTTCTTTTCCTCTGCTCCTTTTCTGGGCTTATTATCTTGGTCTGCATCGACCGCCATTCCCTACTCTGACTCTCTCTCTCACGCTCACTTGTTAATTTATATGTGGTCAAAGTCTTTAGAACAGGGGTCAAACCCTGCCCGCCCACGCCTGTTTTTGTAAATAAAGTTTTATTGGCAAGCCGCCATGCCCGTTGGCTCAGGCGTCCTCTATCACTGCTTTCGTGCTGTAAGGGCAGAGTTGAACGGTTGCGATCGCGTGGCTCCCAACAATATTTACACTTGGGCCCTTTCCAGAGAAAGTTTGCCGACTTTGGATTTAGAACAAACTCCTCGAGGATCGTTATGACATGCCTCATAGCTTGTGTGGTCCTGGTTCGACTTTGAATGAATCAAGTTAAATGAAACACTCAGGAAAAACACTGTGTTTTTCTCTTTACAGAGCAAGCCTTATTAAAGAAACTGATACCATTTGCTGTGCTGAATGTATGGGTTCTGATGGTGAGAAAATAACAGTGATGTTCCTTCTTTGGGTGTGTGTGTGTGAGAGATCTTTGGGTTTATTTGTTTAAACTGTCTTCTTGGCATCGAGTGAGGACTCTGTGCTATCAGCCCTGTCTCTAGTGCCAAGAGAAAGTGGTATCTGCTGGGAGATACCACTTGCGGGGACCTCTTGAGAACCCCTTATGTAAATTTCTATGAAGAACACAGTGGGAGTGACTCGCTTTATGTTTTGCGATTGGATCATACTTATGGTTTTTAAATTAAAATAATAACTGCATTCTCATTGCAAAAGAAAAATTGCACAAGTTTAGAGGGGGGAACAATAAAAGTTCCGTTTTGTCCCTAGAACCATTGTATTTCTGTCTTGGGAGATGACTACGCTGTGTTTGGGCTTCCCAGTGGCTCAGTGGCAAAGAACGCACCTGCCGATGCAGGAGACACAGGTTTGATCCCTGGGTCGGGAAGATGCCCTGGAGAAGGAAATGGCAACCTACTCCAGTATTCGTGCCTAGATAATCCCATGGACAGAGGAGCCTGGCAGGTTCAGTTCCCTGGGGTCACAAAGAGTCAGACATGACTGAGGTTGTACATGCACACACGCACACATACATACATATACATAGGTGTGTGTCCTATTTTGGTGTGTATCTTTTTGATTTAAATATTTATTTATTTATTTGGCTGCTTCAGGTCTTACTTGTGGTGCACGGGCTTCTCTCTAGTTGTGGCATATGGGCTCGAGAGCCGGGGGTTTCAGTAGCTGTGGCACATGGGCTTAGCTGCCCAGCAGCATGTGGGACCTTAGTTCTCCCAACCAGGGATCAAATCTGCATCCCCTGCATTGGAAGGCAGATTCTTAACCAGTGGACCTCCAGGGAAGTCCCTGTTTGGTGTGGATCTTTAAATATTTTTATTATAAAAATGGTGGTACGGTAAATCTGACTTTTTTTGGTGCATACAGTTTTTGCATTTTAATCCCTGCATAGAATTGTGTAGCTGTCCCCACAGTTAGGACACAGAAGTGTCCCATCTACCACCACCCAAACTCCTTCTCCTGCTAAGTCGCTTCAGTCGTGTCCAACTCTGTGCGACCCCATAGACGGCAGCCCACCAGGCTCCCCTGTCCCTGGGATTCTCCAGGCAAGAACCCTGGAGTGGGTTGGCATTTCCTTCTCCAATACATGAAAGTGAAAAGTGAAAGTGAAGTCGCTCAGTCACGTCCGACTCCTAGCGACCCCATGGACTGTAGCCTACCAGGCTCCTCCATCCATGGGATTTTCCAAGCAAGAGTACTGGAGTGGGGTGCCATTGCCTTCTCCGCAAACTCCTTCTAGCCACCCCTTTATTGTTATGCCATCCCTACCTCAAACCCCTGGCAACATTTTGCATCCCTAAATGGCAACCCACTCCAGTACTCCTGCCTAGAAATTTCCATGGATGGAGGAGCCTGGTGGGCTACAGTCCATGGGGTCGAAAAGAGTCGGACACGACTGAGCGACTTCACTTTCACTTTCTTTAAAGAAGATTTTATTTTAAATGGCTGCCTTTAGAGACATTCAACAGAGACGGCAATGGCAACCCACTCCAGTACTCTTGCCTGGAAAATCCCATGGGTGGAGGAGCCTGGTAGGCTGCAGTCCATGGGGTTGCTAAGAGTCGGACACAACTGAGTGACTTCACTTTCACTTTTCACTTTCATGCATTGGAGAAGGAAATGGCAACCCACTCCAGCGTTCTTGCCTGGAGAATCCCAGGGACGGGGGAGCCTGGTGGGCTGCCATCTATGGGGTCGCACAGAGTTGGACACGACTGAAGTGACTTAGCAGTTTTCCCTAGACTTTTAAAAGTGTCTTAATTCCTGCGACTTCCCTGGTGGCCCAGTGGCTAAGACTTCATATTCCCAAGGCAAAGGGCCTGGGTTTGATCCCTGGTCAGGGACTTAAGGTCCCACATGCTGTAACCAAACATCCCACAAGCCACAATTAAGACCCAGGGCAGCCAAATAAATGAATAAATATTTTTAATAAGTATCTTATATTGGATCAATAGTCTTAAGCTTGAAAACTTCATTACTCATAAGATACTCATTTTTTCTGGATTCCATATTTGTGAATTCACCTATTTGTGAAAATTTATTTGGCATCCCCGGTGGCTCAGATGATAAAGAATCCACCTGCAGTGTGGGAGACCTGGGTTTGATCCCTGAATTGCGAACATCCCCTGGAGGAGGGAATGGCAACCCACTCCAGTATTCTTGTCTGGAGAATCTCCATGGATAGAGGAGCCTGGCAGGCTGCAGTCCATGGGGTCGCAAAGAGTCAGACACGACTGAGTGACTAAGCACAGTAAAGCACATTTGTAATTCCAAAATAAATACTCAGAGCTTTAATTGTTATTCCTGGACATGCACCAGGAGGCACAAGTGGCAAAAAATTGGGATCATCTGACAGGCATGTTCCAGCTCAGATCGAACAAGGTGACATCTTACCTTCTTGTCGCATCTCTCCTGGTGTGGATTCATAAATCCCCAAGGATTAAGACAAACATCCTTAAAAATTTTTTTAATTGAAGTATACTTGGTTCACAATGTTGTGTTAGTTTCTGGTGTACAGCAAAGTAATTCAGGTCTATACATGTGCACATTTGTTCAGTCTCTCCATCGTGTCCCACTCTTTGCAACCCCATGGACTGTAGCCCGCTAGGCTCCTCTGTCCGTGGAATTTCCCAGGCAAGAATATTGAAGTGGGTTGCCATTTCCTCCTCCAGGGGATCTTCCTGACCCAGGGATCGAACCCACGTCTCCTGCATTGGCAGGTGGAGTCTTTACCACTGAGCCACCTGGGAAACCCTTGAGAGATGAGAGATGGCAGAGAGCCCCTAGCTGTTGTTTCAAGGAGCAGGGAGGTCCTCCTGTGTTCTGCTGACCCTGGTGCTGAGCCATTCCCCAGTGGCTGTCGGGGCTTCTAGAAACCTATTTTGTTTCCAGCAGAGTGAGATTCGTTCTGTGTTGCCCAGTGCAGACTGGATATGAGTTCCAGGTGGAGTTCGAGGCAGACTGATGAGGATTAAAATTTGATGTCAAATCAGAGCCTTTCTTTCGATTCATTCAGGGGATGGTGTCCCATCAGGTTGAGAGGGTACCTTCTGTTTCATGTTCAGGAAGACCAGGCTGTTACCAGGAGGTGCTTGCTTCTCTCCCATGCCTTTGTGAGAAGGTGGAAAACATAGGTACTTTCAAAAAACTGTGTTTATTAAGAGTGTGGGAAAAGGTAGTGGTTGGACACAAATGGATAAAGAAAGCAGGGCTCCCCTTGTTTTCTGATGGCCTTTCTGTGACTTCTTGTTGCTAATCTGTTTTCAACCATGGATCTGGTTTCCTTGCAGGAGATTAGAAAATGGATAAATTCTCACCCAGACGTTTCTTCCTAATTATATCCAGTTACATGGTATTGAAGACATCTGCTACTTTTTTGTTGTTGTTGTTCTTACAAGTCTTCTCTTGGTTTTCTTGTTTAAAACTTTGTAATTTATTTTTGACTGCACTGGGTCTTCATCCTTGCATGTGGGCTACTCACTAGTTGCCCTGCGCTGGCTTCTCATCGAAGCGGCTTCTCTAGTTGCGGAGCACAGGCTCTAGGGTGTGCAAGCTTCTGCAGTTGCAACACTTGGGTTCAGTAGTTGCTCCACGGCACGTGGGATCATTCCGGACCAGGGATCAAACCTGTGTCCCCTGCATTGCCAGGCTGATTCCAAGAAAAGTTCCAAGACTTCTCTTGGTATTTTTGTCCAGTGTCTTTTGTGGCATCATCTGTACACATGAGGAGGTAGGACTCTTGAAATGGCATGGAAGCCCCTTGTAACCTTGTGGTTTGATGGGTGATGTCCTTGGGGTGGTCTATACAGAGGTATGGAACTGACTGGAGGGATTAGCCTAGCTGTTCTGGAGCTTTCAGAGAAGCTTGTGGGAGATATGGGTGTCAGGGTGACTGTGGGTCTTTGGTCCTCTCTCTGGTTCCCTGGTCTTAAATACTGTGCTCTCCAGACCTCCCATACCCCTTCCATCCTTTTATCCTCTTGATTTTAGCACATACTGCCATCACTTCTGCCTGCATCCACCCCTCTCCCCAAGCTCCGGGTCTACATCTTTCCATCACCCGCTGGATCCACATCCCAGAGCATCCCCAAGGCCCCCACAGACTCACTGTACCCCAGTCTGAGCCTGCTGTCCTTGCCACTGGTTCTATCTGGCCCTCTCCAGGTTCATCAAACAATGGTGCCTCACCCCCCACCTCCCTGGGGACCGAGTCCCTGTTGATGCTGGTTCCTTAGATGACTCTGTGGTCTTGTCTGTTTCCTTTTGCACCCACCCCATGACAGGCCCCCTAGGCCAAGCCATAGAGGTGGTTCCAGAGTGCCCTGTCCAGTACCTTCTCTGCCCTACTACCAGAGAGATTTTTCCACTTGCTGCTTCGGTCCGACTACAGCTGCCAGCTCAATCAGCCCATCCCCCTGGCAGTTGAGCCTGGCCTTAGCTGGGCAGCATGTGGTCTCAACTCCTTGACTTCATGACTGCACTTCCTTGGGGTTCTCTCTTCTTTATGCGCTTGCGTTTGCTTCCTGTTCCCCAAGGACCTCTCTTCTTTTCACTCATGGATTCCTACTTTTTCCTCAAGGAACTGGGTCAGAGGCCTCCTTCCTCCCCTCTCTGGCTTCATCACCCACCCCATTCGCCTTCCCTTTCAGCACAGACTGGGTGTATCTTTCTGGGTCCCCACAGACATTGGTCTGCCCAGTGGAGGTGCATTCTAGTGAAACGCTGACTACACGGTAAATGAAACCGTACTCTAAGTGTGGGTCGGAGAAGGGCTTGGCACATGTTTGTCTAAAGTAGGAAGCAGTCTATCCCGGAGTGGGCAGGTCCTGGAAAGGAGGGGAAAAGAACTGTTGTGGTCTGAATTGCTACCTCCCCGCTCCCCATTCATGGGTTGAAACTTTAACTCCTCAATGTGGCTGTATTTGGAGATAGAGCTTTTAGGAGGTAATTAAGGTTAAATGAGGTCATGAGAGGGCAGTCCTAAACCAATAGGACTGTAGCCTCAGAACGAGGAGGGACTTCTCTGGTGATCCAGTGGTTAAGACTCTGACTTCCCAATGCAGGGGTCCCAGGTTCGATCCTTGATCAAGGAACTAGATTCTACATGCCACAGCTAAAGATCAAATGTGCTGCGACTAAGACCAGGTGGAGCCAAGTAAATTAAAAAACAAAACAACAACCAACAACCCCAAAGAAGGCAACTAATGGTATTGATCCTGGAACAGAGTGCTCAGAGGAACAGGTGGGGCTGGAGAGGTGACCCAGGTTGGGTAGACGGTATGTTTGTCTTACGTGAGTCCCTGACATATCCTTGGGGGCCTCATTTAAAATGCAGATTCACAGGCTGGGCTCCTAGAGACACTGATTCATTTGGTCCAGAGCTGGGCCTAAGAACCTGCATTTTAACATACACCACTCTCCCCCACCCCAGCCCAGAATCACTCCAGGTGATTCTGATGGTCCACAGAGAATTTTTATTAAAGGAAGGGATACTCTATTTTAAACAATGTTTATTTATTTATTTATTTATGGCTGTGCTGGGTCTTCGTTGCTGTGTGGGCTTTTTTTGCTCATTTTGGTAAACAGAGGGTACTCTCCAGTCCCAGTGTGCAGACTTCTCATTACAGTGGCTTCTCTTGTTGCGAAGCATGGACTCTAGGGCACTTGGGCTTTAGCCGTTGTGGCCCGTGGGCTCAGCAGGTGTGACTTCCGGGATCTAGAGCACAGGTTCAGTAGTTGTGACACATGGGCTTAGTTGCTCTGAGGCATGTGGGATCTTCCCAGATCAGGGATCGAACCCGTGCCTTCTGCATTGACAGGCAGATTCTTTACCACTGAGCCACCAGGAAAGCCCTCCACTGAATATTTTGAGAAATGCTGTGTAATGGCTAAGGACACAGGTGTGGGAATCCTAAGGACCTACGTGTGATAGGCTGAATTTTGTCCTTCCCCACAAACTCACATGCTGAAGTCCCAACCCTCTAACATCTCAGAATGTGACTGTCTTTGGAGATTGGGTCTTTAAAGAGGCAGTCAAGGTAAAATGAGATAACCAGCGTGGCCTCTAAGCTAATAAGTCATGTGCTCAGTCATGTCCTTCTCTTTGCGGCCCCATGGACTGCGGCCAGCCAGGCTCCTCTGTCCACGGGATTTCCCAGGCAAGAACACTGGAGTGGGTTGCTGTTTCCTCCTGCAGGGGGATCTTCCTGACCCAGGGATCGAATCCACATCTCCTGCACTGGCAGGTGGGTTCTTTAGCAGTGAGCCACCTGGGAAGCCCATTTGCTGATAAGACTGATGTCTTTATAAGAGGAGATTGGGACGCAGACACACCCAGAGAACAAGTGAGGATGCAGGGAGAAGACGGCCATCTACAAGCCAAGGAGAGAGGCTTCAGAAAGGATCAGTTCTGCTGACATCTTAATCTCGGACTTCTGGCCTCCAGAATTGGGAGAAAATAATTTCCTCTTGTTTAAGCCACCTGGTCTGTGGTCATTGGTTAGGGATGGCACAGTAGACTAATATGCTGGGTTTAAATCCCAGCTCTGTCTCCTTCTGGCTTCATGACCTTGAGGAGGACATGTTTCTTTCCGAGCCTCAGTTTCTTTCCTCTTTGAGGAAATCTGTCTCGGTGACAGTTTGCCTGTTGCCCAGACCCCAGTCTTGTGCATCTCCCACCTCAGGGTATTTACTGCCCTTCTGTGTCCAGCCATTTCCAGAAGAATCCATCTCACACACTTTCGTTGTTGTTGTTCAGTTGCCAAGTCATGTTCAATTCTTTGAGACCCCACGGACTGCAGCACACCAGGCTTCCCTGTCTGTCACCATCTCCTGGAGTTCGCCCAAGTTCATGTCCATTGAATCAGTGATGATGTCCAACCATCTCATCCTCTGTCATCCCCTTTTCCTCCCACCCTCGATCTTTCCCAGCATCAGGGTCTTTTCCAATGAGTCAGCTCTCTGCAAGAGATGGACAGAGTATTGGAGCTTCAGCTTTAGCATCAGTGCTTCCAGTGAATATTCAGGGTTGACTTTCTTTAGGATTGACTGGTTTGATCCCCTTGCAGTCCAAGAGACTCTCAAGAGTCTTCTCCAGCACCACAATTCAAAAGCATGAATTCTTCAGCACTCAGCCTTCTTTATGGTCCAACTCTTATATCTGTACATGACTACTGGAAAAACCATAGCTTTGACGATATAGACCTTTGTCAGCAAAGTGATGTCTCTGCTTTTTAATATGCTGTCTAGGTTTTGGCTGAAGTCAGTTTTAAGAGCCAGACTTAAAAGCAGTCAGGTGGAGACTCATAAGGGTATCTGGTACCTCGGTGTGCCCAAGTTATAATTTCTGAAGGGAATAAATCTGGGAATTGGTTCCAAGTAGCTTGGAGTGAAGAACTGATGCGTGTATGTGGCCGGACGCCGGTTCTCCTCTATTCTTCCTACCCTTCATCACATGATTATCATCATTTATAGATGAGGAAACTGAGGCACACAGAGATTAAATATATGACTCAGGATCATACTGTTGGCAGGTGCCCACGCTGGAGTGGGAGGGCAGATCTGTTGGGTTTCTCTCTCTCTGTCTCTCTTTAAAAAAATTATCTATTTATTTTTGGCTGCACCAGCTCTTAGCTGTGCCACACAGGGTCTTCCATCTTTGTTGAGGCACGCAGGATCTTTACTTGTGGCATGTGAACTCTCAGTTGCCGTGTGTGGGATCTAGTTCCCTGTTCAGGGATGGAACCCAGGCCCCCTGGACTGGGAGTGTGGAGTCTTAGCCACTGGGCCACTAGGGAAGTTCCCAGATCTGTTGGGTTTCTAGTGTGCCCTGAAACTGGTGTGGGTGGTGGCCTGACACCTGAACCCAAGACTTGTTGACTAGGACTCCTGAATTTTGGAAGAAGCAGTGTTAAGACCGGAAAGAATGCAGAGAGGAACATGTGGCCCCGGAAGAGGCCACCAGGGAGCATTTGAAGAATGTCTGAAGAATGTACAGGCTTGAAAGCAAAAAGTATAACTCTTAGCATTGTAAAGAAGTTTCAGAATCTTCTAGACCTCTCCCTCCCAGATCCTCAGTACTTATTTGCCGTTTCCATGGTGACAAGAAAACCAGGGGAGAGGGGACACTTTCCAAGATGGCTCTTGTATCCATCTTCTCTCCAACTGAAAAATTATAGATTCTTCTGGCCAAGAGGGGAACTCCAAGACTAGCACTGTCTGCTTTGATGGAAATAGTCTATAGTTGCATATCCAATATGGTGGCTACTATCCACATGGTGCTCTTGAAATTGTGGCCAGGGCAAATAGATTTTTACTTTAATAGTTTGTATAGTCAAAGCTGTGGTTTTCCCGTAGTGATGTATAGATGTGAGAGTTGGACCATGATGAGGGCTGAGTGCTGAAGAATTGATGCTTGTGAATTGTGGTGCTGGAGAAGACTCTTTAGAGTCCCTTAGACTGCAAGGAGATCAAATCAGTCAACCCTAAAGGAAATCAATCTTGAACATTCATTGGAAGGACTGATGCTGAAGCTCTAGTACTTTGGCCACCTGATGCGAAGAGCCAACTCATTGGAAAAGACCCTGATGCTAGAAAAGATTGAAGGCAAAAGGAGAAGGGAGCAACAGAGGAAGAGATGGTTGGATGACATCACTGACTCAATAGACATGAGTTTGAGAAAATTCAGGGAGATAGTGGAGGACAGGGAAGCCTAGTGTGCTGCAGCCCATGGGGTCAAAAACCGTCGGATGCGACTTAGACTGAACAACAACAAACTTTAATTCATTGAAACGTAAATGTGAAAACAGGAAACATAAAGTCTTGTTTAACTTTAGTTGATTGAAATGTCAGGAAATCAACACTTGATTCTGTTATTGAACAACTGTTTTTGGGAGGGATACAAAGAACCCTACATTTTCAATGACTCATTTTGTGGAATATGCATATACTGATTGAGTATTTCTGATCAAAATTTAGCATCTAAATTGAGAAATGTTGCAAGTGTATAATACACGTGGCATTTGGGAGGCATAATGTGAAAAAAAATCTTGTAGTTTTTTTTTTTTTTTTAGTATTGCTTACATGCGGAAGTTAAATTTTTGGATATATTGGATTAAGTATATTTAATTTCAGTGTTTCTTTTTTACTTTTTTAGAGAAAATTTAAAGTTCTATCATGTTTCTATCAGATAAGGCTATTATAGACCCTACACACCCTGGTGACCTACAGCGATGAGCTGTAGCTTGCTGTCACTCTTGACCTTCCGATGAAGTAGGCAGAACAGAATAATTCTTATTGCTCTGTTTGTGTAGGTTTTAAGTCCTGGTGTCACCTCCTCCAGGAAGCCCTCCTTGACTGTCCCAGGCTTATTCAAGTAGCTTGTTTTTTTTTATGATTTCTTCTAGCCTTTGACACTGTCCTTACCTAACTGAGATATCCTCCTCAGTTATACCTTCAATTGATTTGAATAGTTAATAGCATCTACAGTCTCTGAGACCCAGGGCAGCCTGTATCCTATTCTTTTAAGCACTTCCAGTCCCTGGAACAGTGGAAACAGGTTTTCAGCCTGGTAGGCTGCAGTCCATGGGGTGGCTAAGAGTTGGACACGACTGAGCGACTTCCCTTTCGCTTTTCACTTTAATGCATTGGAAAAGGAAATGGCAACCCACTCCAATGTTCTTGCCTGGAGAGTCCCAGGGACGGGGGAACCTGGTGGGCTGCTGTCTCTGGGGTCGCACAGAGTCGGACTTAGCAGCAGATAGATGCTGCAGGAGTGAACGAAGAAAGCCGTCTTTAGCAAGTTTCCTCCGGGTTGTCACCACATGGACATTATTTCATTGTTTCCTTATTTAAGTCACATTCACCTGCTTTTCCATTAGGTATGTTTTTGAAAAAACAGAGGTGGATAGACTGTAACATAGTAATAGCATAAACTTTGCCTTTAATTGCTGGGTTGAAATCTCAGTTACCCCTTACAACTCATTCTGTGTGAATCTTGACTTGCTCATCACAAAAATGGGCATGGACCATTTTGTTTATCTACTTCCTCTGGGATTAGTTTTAGAATTCATCAAGAGAGGACTTCCCTGGTGGTAGAGTAGATAAGAATCCGCCTGCCAGTGCAGGGAATATGGGTCCGATCCCTGGTTTGGGAAGATTCCATGTGCCACAGGGCAACTGAGCTCGAGTGCCACAGTTACAGAGCCCCAGCTTTAGAGCCTCAGAGCTGCAACTACTGAGCCCGTGAGCCTAAGTCTGTGTCTGCAACAATAAAAGCCACCGCAAAGAGAAGCCTGAGCACTGCAACTAGAGAGTAGCCCCTGCTCACCGCAACTAGAAAAAGCCCGTGCATAGCAATGAAGACGGAATGTAACCAAAACTTAAATAAATAATTTAAAAAAGAGAGACAGAGAACGTGCCTGCCAGAACATGACCAAGTGCTTCACATAAGTGAGTGTGTTAGCTGTCACCAGGATTGCCCTCCTCCCCTGATCCCCCTGGTCCTTCCCTATCTGTGTGTACAGTGATGGTTAACCAGGTGCCACTTACTGAGGACCTGAAGCTTCCTTCAGTTTCCCACCCAGAGGTATTAAAAACCAGTGCAAGATCCTACATATATTGTTGGCACCACTTCTAACATCCTCTGGGTATTTTCTGTCCCCGCAGTAAATGGCTCTATTGTCTTATACTAATAGAGACACATACGGCTTTAATGAGGAGAAGGAAATGGCAACCCACTCCAGTGTCCTTGCCTGGGAAATCCCATGGACAGAGGAGCCTGGTGGGCTGCAGTCCATGGGGTAACAAAGAGTCGGACACGACTGAGCAGCTAAACCACCGCCACCACCACTATGGCTTTAAGGACTTTAACTCAAGTCACTGGAGTCATTGGAGATTAAAAAATAAAGTAATTCTTTGTTGTCCCAGGTAGTTATAGTCATTTAATTTTTAAACAACAACTTTATTGAGAGCTAATTAAATACCATACAATTCACCTATTTAAAGTTTACCATTTAGAAGTTCTTCATACATTAGTACATTCACAGAATTGGGCAACCATCACTGTGATCAATTTAGAACATTTTCATCAGTCCTCCCAAAGAAATCCCATACTCTTTATCTGTCACTCCGCATTTCCCTCTCTCGAACCCCTTGAAACCACTAATCTACTTTCTATGGATTTGCCTATTCTGGATATTTCATGTAAATGGAATCATTCCACATGTGGCCTTTTGTGACTGGCTTCCTTCACTGAGCATCATGTTTTCAGGGTTCATCCCTTTTGTAACTGGTGTCAGGGTTTCCTCCTCTGTTATTGTTGAATAATCCTCCTCTGTATTAGACATGCTACATTTCATGGGTGTGTAGTGTTGGCTTGTTTCTCCCTTGCTGGTTATCATAAATAATGATGCTATGGACATTTGTATACACATTTCTGGTTGGACCTATGTTTTCATTTTACCTAGGAATGAAGTTTCTGGGTTATATGGTAACTCTTTGCTTAATCTTTTGAGGGGTTACAAGACTATTTTCCACAACGGCAGCTGAGCCATTTTCCATTCCCACCAGTAATGTACAGGGTTTTAATTTCTCCACTTCTGTGTCAACTATTGTTATTGTCTGTCTTTTTAATTTGAGCCATCCTGGTGGGAGTGAAGTTGTATCTCACTGTGGTTTGGATTTACATTTCCCTGATGTTCAACAGCTGATTAATCTTTGAATGCATGTTCATATCTGATTTCTCCCACAACTTGGGAAGGATGGTGTTTTTGTCTCTGCACCAATTTCAGAAGTGTGTGTGCGTGTGTGTGCAGGTAACATAGAGTTACGAGGCTCAGGCTTGAGAAGCCCAGACCTGTGACCAAGTCTAAGCTGTACACTGCCGGATATAGTACAGGACACCAAATTAAATTTGAATTTAATATAAACAATGAGTAGTTTTTAAGGATAAGTATGTCCCAAACATTGCATGAGACAGACTTACCTAAAAAGTACTCCTTGCTTATCTGAAATTCAAATTTAACTGGGCGGTCTGCATTTTTTTCTAAACTTTTAATCAACTAATCTATGACTGTGCTGGGTCTTCATTACTCTTGGGCTTTTCTCCAGTTGCAGTGAGTAGGGGCTACTCTCTAGTTGCAGTTGAAGGGCTTCTCGTTGCAGTGGCTTCCCTTGTTGCAGAGCACAGGCTCTAGGCGCTCGGGCTTCAGTAGTTGCAGTTCCCGGGCTCTAGAGCACAGGCTTAATCGTTGTGGCGCATGGGGGCTTAGCTGCTCCAAAGCATGTGGGATCTTCCTGTACCAGGGATGGAACCCATGTCTCGTGCATTAGATGGCAGACTCTTTGCCACTGAGCCACCAGGGAAGCCCTGTCCTTCATTTTTATTTGCTAAATCTGGCAACCTTGAATGTTACTGGTGGGTCCTTGGCTGATTGGCTTTGCCTCTCAGAGTTTTCTCATCTGTGGGGTGCAGATGGAGCCTGTTGGAAGGGATCAAGGTACCTGTCTAGACAGACCTTTGTGTGTAGATACTGTTGATGTGACTGAAGCTGGGAGCCTCAGACAAGGCTTGCGTGGCATGAGTGTGTGGTGTTGGAACTGATATCCTAGTCCTCTAGAAGGTGTCTCCCAACCTCTGACTGAGTGAGTGTGTGTGTTTTGGCAAGGAGAGGCTGTCTGAGGGATTCACATCTGATGAATGTTAACTCCAGTATAAGGAACACAGGAGGAGGGAAAGATCTAAATAAGTATATGGAGGAAAGGAAATCAGAGGAGCCTTCCTGGAGGAGGTGGCCTCTGAACTAGATCTTGAAGGATGATGAGCTGGATTTCAAAGTAGGGAGCTAAGGTGTAAAGAACTTTGACAGCCAAAGGGACTCGAGCTACTGTATTTAGAACAGTGGCCACTTGGTGCACATGTCTATTTCCATTCATACTAACTAAAGTGAAATCAAATACTCAGCTCCTCAGTCTTATATAAGCCGCATTTCAAGTGCTTGACAACCACGAATTGGCCGGTGGCTTCCATATGACCAGCACGTATGTAGAATATCTCTATTGTTGCAGAAGTACCTTTGGACTTTGTCAGAGTAAGGCAGGGGTCACCAGACTACCACCTCAAGGGAAAACACCAGCCCACAGCCTGCTTTGATAATAAAGGTTTATTGGAACACAGCCATAGCCACTCGTGGTCTCTGGGCTGCTTTTGAGCTGTAACGACAGAGTGGAATAGTCTAAACAGAGACTGACCGCAAAGCAGAATGTATTTACTATCTGAGCCTTTATAGAAAATATTTGCCTACCCTGGTCTATGGGGATGAAAGCACAGAGCCTAGAGGTGACACTGTGATGCGTTTGGGAGACATAAACAACAAGAAAATGGCTGACATTAATTGAGCACCTACTGTGTGCCAGCCACTGCTTGGGTGTCTGCATTATTTCATTCCCTTCTCTTCATAGGTCATGTTATGGGAGGGGGGAGGTTTGGAAGGCCCTCTTGTAATTGGAGAGTCGTGGACAGGCCTGTTTTACATGGTGCCGGGGATGGAGGGGCAGAACCTTGAGAGCTGTGAGAGGGAAAGTGCAGGGTGCTGGGGAGCCATAGAGGGTGTCTGAGCAAGGGAGAGACCAACTGCAGGAGAATAGGTGTTCAGGGTGTTTGTACTGGGGAGATCAGACTCTCTGGGAAGCCCTTGACACACCTGGGTAAAAGGTGATTAGACTGTGGCTGCCTGCCAGGAGGGCGGGTTGGGAAGGAGAGTCAGGAAAATGAGAGAATTGACACAACACAGCCAGGTCTCCTTGCCTCATTTCTGATGTGGGCACCTTTATCCCCATAAATCCATTTCCTGAAGATGTTTCACATTGACTCACTGGGGATGGCTCCCCTTTCCCCTTCTGCACCTGCTGCATTACTCAACCCCCTGTAATCCCAGTGTCTCCTTTGCATCATATTTGATGTGATGGTTTTAAGGTTTCTAAACAGGTACCGCCAAAGGAATTATTACTCTTCAGGTTTTTTGCCTTTTGAGAGTAATTACTTAGGCATGGACACTTGACGGAGAAAACCACTGATGGGGGCTGGCTATAGAAGTCGTGGGGTTCAGTGCAGAATGAAATCTTGGGACCGCCTCACCCAAAAATGATTAAGGATTTCAAGATGGATGAGAGAACATTAAGCCCAGGGCAAGGCCCTTCTGAGCAGGCGTGGGACCCAGGTCACATGGCCACGTGGCTGCCCTGCCACTCATTCTTATAAACCATCCATGGGATGTTTGCTCACTTGTCTTGCTCTCTGCTTGTTTGCACTTCCAGTGTGCCCCGGTATGGATATCCGGAATAATCTCACCCGGCTGCATGAGCTGGCCAACTGCTCAGTCATCGAAGGACATTTGCAGATTCTGTTGATGTTCAAAACGAGACCTGAGGACTTCCGAGACCTCAGTTTCCCCAAACTCATTATGATCACTGATTACTTGCTGCTCTTCCGGGTCTATGGGCTGGAGAGCCTGAAGGACTTGTTCCCCAACCTCACGGTTATCCGAGGCTCACGCCTCTTCTTTAATTATGCGCTGGTCATCTTTGAGATGGTTCACCTGAAGGAGCTTGGCCTCTACAACCTGATGAACATCACCCGGGGGTCTGTCCGCATTGAGAAGAACAATGAACTCTGCTACCTGGCCACCATCGACTGGTCTCGCATCCTGGATTCCGTGGAGGATAATTATATCGTGCTGAACAAAGACGACAATGAGGAGTGTGGGGACATTTGTCCAGGCACCGCCAAGGGCAAGACCAACTGCCCTGCCACTGTCATCAACGGGCAATTTGTGGAGCGGTGCTGGACACACAGCCACTGCCAGAAAGGTATGTCAGAGTTCTCTGGATTCTATACCATTTCTTGTGACTTGATTCATTAAAAAGATGCTGGAGGTGTTCACTAGCTCAGGTGGTGACAAACCTTGTTTTGCAAAGGCTCAGACAATAAATAAACTTTAAACTTTGCAGCCTATACAGTCTCTATTGCAACTACTTAACCCTGCTATTGGACCGAGGAAGCAGCCACCTGGCAACAATGGGCAATACATATACAGGCATGGCTGTGTTTCAATAAAACTTTATTTACAAAACCAAGCGGAGGGCCGGATTTTGCCAACACCTGAGCTAGCTGGTTGAATGTTCCTCTTGTTTGAGAGAGCAGATGAGTATGGATTTTGCTGTCGAAGAAAGGAAATCTATTTCTTGTCTGATTTAAGATTGCTCATGGTAGGCATTTGGAAAAAGGAACGTGTAAAGAATAAAAACAAAGCGGCCATCCTTATTCCACGATTACTGGGGGTATTTCCCGCTAGTGGCTCTGTTGTGTCTGGATTTACTTAACTTTTCCTGTCATTGGGTATTTAAATTATTTCTAGTTTTCACAAAGAGGGTTGAACATTTTGGTATGGAAGCTTTATTGAGCATTTTTTTTTTTTTTCTCCTTCAGATTTTGGTTTTCCAGAAGTTAAATTTCTGGGTCAAAGTTTCTTGATATTGATTGCCAAATAGCTTTCCGGAAATGTTGTACCAACGGGCACTCCTCCTAGCACTGGCTGAGAGGGAACACCTTGGCTAGCTTGGAGTGTTGTTTGAAAAATCTTTCATAATTTACTGGAGGGAGGAGCTGGTGTGTTGTCATTGTTTCTATTTGCATTTCTTTGATTGCTATCAGGGTTGAACCTTTTAAAACATGTTTATTTATCATTTAGGTTTTTTCTTCCTGTTCATATCCTTTGTCCATTTATCTTTCAGTGCCTTAGTGGTTTTTGAAATATTAATCTGCGTGTGGTTTTCATAGCAAAGACTGTTAACTTTTTGCCAATTACATTTTCAGATGTTTTTGTTCCGTGATGAAAATACTCTGGTTGTCCGTTGCCAGAGAAGCTTAAAATGTTTATGGAGTTCAGACCTGAATTTTTGCATGCATCTCATATTATTTTATGCTTAGAAAGTCCCTTTCTATCCATAAAATGAAAGTTTTTTTTCCTCCAAGTTTTCTATCTTAACTTTAATTATTATCATTAAAAAAATTTCAAGGGTATCCATTTTCCCCCAAATAATTAGGTGAGGGCTCAAGGCCATTTATTGCAGAAATTTACCCCTTCATCATTGATTTGGGGGTCTGTTTCTGAGTTTCTATAAATATGTCTGCCTTTCCACGTGCTGAAGTTATTACCGTTCTAATCCATGTAGTTTTATAATGTTTTAATATCCAAGAAGGCTAGTTCCCAACACAAACTTGTTAGTTGTTTATTGTTTTATTGACTCTTTCACATGCTGTGAAATTCCCTGGGAAGAATTAGCAAATATGAGATGGAGACAGAGAAAGTGAGTGGGTGGCTTAACGATTGTATCACAAAAGATAAGGGAAGGGAAAAAAGAGGGTTTTCTCATCTGAGCCCAAAGCTATGGAGAAGCCACATAGCTATGGAGAAGTCAGTCCTGAGTAGAATCCATAGACTCAGCAGGGAGGGCTCCTTCAAGTTCCAGGAAGGAATCATCATGCATGGAGATGTTGAATGGGAGAAAACAGGAGGTGAGAGAGCGGATACCTCTTTTTTGAGAGTTTGGCCAGTGAGGGGAGGGAGAATCTGGTGGTTTGTGGATGGACAAGGGAACAATGGTTGTTATGTTGTGGAAGAATCTTGAGAACGTCGGTAGGTCAGGGACACAGAGAAGCCAAGCTATGATCAAGAAGAAAGATCAAAACTGGGGCAAAGTCTTGGCAAAAGTAGAGGACCACCCATGGGTTTGGAATTTCATAGAACGGGGAGATTTCTGAGGTGGCGAGATTTCTGAGGTGGCGGTGGGGGTGAATAATCTGGGTGGGAGTGAATATGCTGATGAATTCGGAGGTAAGGGGGTTACCTTCTTTGATGGTGAGGGGAGGAGAGGCTGTGTAGGCCCTACCATGTTACAAGGACACACAGCTGCAATGGGAATCCTGTTATCCTTATTTTAGAGACCAGAGAGGTTTTTAACCTGCCTAAGGCCACACAGCTAATAAAAGATGGCTGGAGTTTGCACCACATCTGAGATACAAAAATAGCATCTCTGTGTGTGTTTTGGGGGGGCAGGGGTGCCTGCTCTGTTTAGAGGTGGGGAGCTTACTAGTAGCTGGGGCATTGGGAGAAAACAGTGAACACTTTTATCCCAATGCTCCGTTCTCCAAAATCAGTTTCTTATTTTTGCTCCATACTCACACGTCTTGAGATATAATTTAAGACATTCCTCTGTGGATTTATTTCTGTACCTATTTTAGTCAAAATATCCAGGATGGTATTATCTGCAAAAATGTCCGTGATGTTTTGAGTAGGTTTTGTTTTTAATCTTGTGCTTTGGAGAACAAGGCTTGTTTTCCTACACTGGGGGTTTCATCACCAGAGAAGGCGTGGCTTTGCATATAAGGTTGCAGCTGAGAAGTTGAGACCTGTGCCAGATACTGGTTCCTGGCATATAGAATCAGTGTTTGCTCCTGGTTCATAATCCTGTGGTGGGGCCCTCTGTTAGTCACTAAGTTGTGTCTGACTCTTTGCAGCCTCATGGGCTGCAGTATGCCACCCTTCCCTGTCCTCCACTATCTCCCAGAGTTTGCTCAAATCCAGTCAGTGATGCCATCCAGCCGTCTCATCCTCTGTCACCCCTTTCTCTTGCCCTCAATCTTTCCCAGCATCAGGGTCTTTTCCAATGAGTTGGCTCTTCACATAAGGTAGCCAAAGTATTGGAGCTTCAGCTTCAGCGTCAGTACTTCCAATGAATATTCAGGGTTGATTTCCATGAGGATTGACTGGTTTGATCTCCTTGCTGTCCAAGGGACTCTGAAGAGTCTTCTCCAGCACCACAGTCTGAAAGCATCAGTTCTTTTGGCGCCAGGACATTGTCCTCTCCTGGTCACAGATGATAAGAAATGATTGTTTATTTGAAGCTACACTCTTGTCTATCCAGTACAACTCAGCTCTGGCTTTTTGCCCCTTCAATTTCTTTGATTGTGGTAAAATATATATAACATAATGTTTACCATCTTAACTGTTTAAAATGCACAGCTCAGTGACACTAAGTACAGTCAATTGTTGTGCAACCATCCCTACCATCCATCTCCAGAACTTTTGCATCTTGCCAAACTGGAACTCTGTCCTCATTAAACACTCACTCCCCCTCCCCTCCCCCAGCGCCCTGCCCCTACCATCTACTCTCTGTCTCTGTGGATTTGACTTCTCTAGGGATCTCATATAAGTGGAATCATACAGTATTTGTCTCTTTTTTCACTTTTATTTTTATGTCTGGCTTACTTCATTGAATATAATGTTCTTGAGATCATCCATGTTGTAGCAGGTGTCAGAATTTCCTTATTTTTTAGGGCTGAATAATATGCCATTGTATGAATGGACCACATTTTGTTTATCCATTTATCAATGGACATTTGGGTCATTTCCTCCTTTTGGCTACTGTGAACAATGCTGCTATGAACATGGGCATACTTCTCTGGCTTTTAAAATGCTTATGTTACTTAGTTGCTGTGGCTTTAGAAGGCTTACCCAACACTGTGTGGGATTTTCCAAGGTAAAACAGACTGACATGAATCTGTAGAAGATACTCCTCCCACCCTGTCTTAGGCAACAGATACAAACCTGTGAAAAGTACCATCAAGTCCTCAATTTCCCTGGAGTCCTCTCCAGCACCTCGTTGAGCCTCTTTCTAGCATGATTGCCAGGTTCTGGAAATCTCCAAGATCTGTCAGCAGACCAGAAATCTAGAGAAAAGGACGGATTGCATCCTTTTCAGAGAGTCCTCCATAAAGATCATTACTCCAGATCAGATGTGTAATTCAAAAACAAAGAGTTTAAGGTTTAGTTTTCTACTAAGGATCTGGAGTGTAGATATCTATGTTGCAATAATGACCCACCCATGTGCATGGACAATCAATTAAGCAGAGTGAATCATTATTTGTTCTTCTTTTTAACATTAATTCACACCCATAATTATTAGAAAACAGGATATGAAGAGTGTTAGGATAATTGCATCTGTGAAAGCTAGAAAGAACCAGAAACTTTCAGGGATAGGAAAAAAATATACTTTTGGATAGCAAATTAACCTATCTCAAGACATAACGAGGGGGAAATTTTCTGATGGAGTTTTGAAATATCATAGGTACCACACTGATAAAAAGAAAATCCCTGGAAAATCAGATTTGCAATTTATGAAGAATGGATAGCTAATTTCATAATGATTTTATGTATATATTCAAGTAGAACTAGAAAAAAACCCAAGAATTTGTAAAATACATTTTTAACTCAAAAGACAGACCAGACCAGACAGACAGACCACTGGGATGAAGGTGTTGGGTTGTCCTCTGGACCCAGTTTAAACATTCTCTACAATGGCCCCTTTCCTACCTGGTCCCCAAACAATGATGATTTGGGCAAAGAGAGAAAAGAAGGTTCTCAATGGTTAAAGTAAATTAAAAGGATAATCACTCTGGCGTGTGTCTTGAGCTGCTTCCTCTCCATCACTCTGTCTACATATTTGGGGTGGAGATGCAAACGGAGGTCAAATACAAGGAACTCTGAATGAGCGGAGTGGATAGGGGTCTATGTAAGCTGGGTCACAAGCTGTGTTTATTGAGAACCTACTGTGTGCCAGGTCGTGCCGTCCTTGGGGACACAGAAGTGACCAGCTCCTGTCTCCTTAGAGAGGCTCTTCTGGTAGCAAATGCAGACATTGAACATGTGACTGAATGCACTTGTGGGATGAGTGGCAAGAGGGAGGGTCTGTGGGTGAAAGCATGGGGTGAAGCTCTAGTCTTCCAGGTCAGAAAATCGCTCCCTGCCCCAGACATGGATGGGTCATTAAGACCCCGAAAGTCAGACTTCCCTGGTTATCTAGTGGTCAAGAATCTGCCTGCCAATGCAGGAGACCACGGGTTCGATTCCTGGTCCGGGAAGATCCCACCTGGCGAGGAGCAACTTAGCCTGTGCGCCGCGACTACTGAGTCCTCGATCTAGAGCCTGTGCTCTGCAACAAAAGAAGCCGCTGCAGCGAGAAGCCCGTGAGGCACAGCTAGAGAATAGCCCCCGCCTGCCGCAACTAGAGAAAGCCTGGACATGCGATGAAGACCCAGTGCAGCCAAAAATAAATAAATAAATAAAATTATTTTTAAAAAGGAAATGGTTACCACCTAGAAGATGAATAAAAAGGGTTTTAAAAAAAAGACCTCAAAGATGGGCCGTGCTGGACCCATTTGCAAACAGTTACAGAAATTGTTCAGAGTCCTGTCCTGCTGTTCACGGTACATGAGCTGGACTAAACCTGTGCTTCCCCATCTGAAGAGTTTGAATAATTGTGGCACCTGCTTGTCAGGGTTGCAGTTTGGGGGGTTAAATGAAATGATACCTAGGGGTACACTTATCCCAGCACCTGGCATTTGGTGAATATTCTGGAAGCTTCTCCTAGATGCCATGAGTTCACCAGCCTCTCTGGGCAGACCAGCCCCTGGGTGAGTGTCTGCCAAAGCTTGGCTCCATTTCTGATTTTGGTCTTGAGGCAGACAGATGAAAACCCACCATGAGAACTGGGTGCTTGGACCTACAGCCCCAGAGGGAAAATACCTTTCTTTACTTGGTGCCTCAGCTTTGGGCTTTTGGAGACTAGACACCACAGGACTTGCTTGACCAGCTGCTCTAGCCAAACCCACTGGTATTCCTTTTTCCCCTGGGAGGCCACACCAGCTACTTGCTGCCAGTCAGAGGAGAGGATGAGTCTGGGGCATGCTGGGTACCAGGAAACTGGCTGGCAACATAGAGACATCGGTAAGAAAGCAGGAAGGAGCAGGAGGCAGAGGGAGGTGAGTCTCTCCGAGTTTGCATTTCCATCTGTGTTTCAGAGGGCTTCCCAGGTGGCGCTAGTGATAAAGAACCCACGTGCTGATGCAGGAGATGCAAGAGACGCAGGTTCCATCCCTGGGTTGGGAAGATCCCTTGGAGGAGGGCATGGCAACCCACTCCAGTATTCCTGCCTGGAGAATCCCATGGACAGAGGAGCCTGGCGGGCTACAGTCCATGGGGTCGCACAGAGTCGTACGCTACTGAAGTGACATAGTATGCATGCTGTGTTTCAGATTCTCGGAAGGTTAAGGTGCTCTGTTGATATTAAACACTGCATTTTTAAACGCACACACAGTCACTCTTGAAGGGTTTGCTTTGAGGCAGAGGTCTGAACTTCAGGTTGAAGCTTTTCCCCACTTTTTCCGTTTTCAGACTTTGCCTCTACTATTGTGATAATCAGAGGTTTCTTAGTGAATTATTTTGTGCCAGATACTAAGTTGCTTTGCTTATGATACAGCAGCAAGCTCTTCCAACGATTTCTCCCTACAGATGAGGTCCTGGGAGCCCCAGGAGGTAAAACTACTTGTCCAGGGTCACATCACTCATAAGTAGTAGAGATGGGCTTTGATCCCCAAAGCCAGGTATTCTGGCTCCGAATCTGAGCTTCTAACCACTGGGCTTCTCTGTGCTCATTGTGGAAAGTTGGGGGAACTGCAGAGAACAAAGAAATCTGGGGTGGGAGACGCCCTAGAATTGGCCCTGCCAACATTCTGGCTGCCTTTTCCTATTGCCCTTCCCATCTCATCTCATCGTCTTAATTTTTTCAAATTAATTTTTAATGGAGCATATTCAATTCACAATGTTGTATTGGTTTCTGCTGTATAACAGAGTGCATCAGTTATACATATATATATTCATTCTTTTGTAGGTTCTAGTCCCCTTTAGGTCATTACAGAGTATTGATTAGAATTCCTTGTGCTATACAATAGATTCTTTTTAGTTATCTATTTTTTATATAATAATGTGTACATGTTAATCCCAGTCTCCCAATTTATCCCTCTCTTGCTTTCCCCTTTGGTAATCATCAGTTTGTTTTCTCTATCCATGACTCTTTCTGTTTTGTAAATAGATTCCTTTGTACCATTTTTTTAGATGTCACATATAAGCAATATCATATAATATTTGTCTGACATTTCACTCAGTATGATAATCTCTAGGTCCATCCATGTTGCTGTAAATGGTATTATTACATTCTTTTTTATGGCTGAGTAATATTCCATTGTAGATAAGTTACCACATTATCCATTTCTTGTTGATTAACATGTAGTTTGCTTCCATGTCTTGGCTATTGTAAGCAGTGCTGCTATAAACATTTGCGGACATGTATCTTTTTGATTTATGATTTTCTCTGAGTATATGCCCAGGAGTGGAATTCCTAGATCATATGGTAGCTCTATTTTTAGTATTTAAAGAAATCTTCATACTATTCTCCATTGTGTGGGCTCATGCTCAGTTGCTTTAGTCATGTCTGACTCTTTGTGACCCTATGAACTGTAGCATGCCAGGCTCCTCTGTCTATGGCATTCTCCAAGCAAGAATACTGGAATGGGAAGCTATACCCTTCTCCAGGGGATCTTCCCGACACAGGGATTGAATCCGGGTCTCTAGCATTGCAGATTCTTTACCATCTGAGCCACACAGGGACTGTAGTGGCTGCCAGTTGACATTCCCACCAACAGTATAGGAAGGTTCCCTTTCCTCCATGCCCTCCTTGGCATTAATTGGTTTATAGAGTTTTTGATGATGGCCATTCTGACTGATGTGAGGTAGTACCTCATTGTAGTTTTGATTTGCATTTTGAGGATCTTTTCATGTGCCTCCTGGCCATTTGTATGTCTCTTTTCATCCCATCTTAAGTTAGCTGTCTCCTCCATCAGACTGAGTTCTCCTGAATACAAGGACCGTGGCATTTATATTTGTGTCCTCAGGACCAGTCATGTAGATAAACAATGACATCTTTGACCATTTATTACTAGCTAATGCTTATTGAGCATTTACAATGCACTAAGCTCTGTGCTAAGAATGTGACAAGCTCTGACTCATGGAATCCTTATGGTAGCCTATGAGAAGATGTTATTCCCATTTTGCAGAAAGGGACATTCAAGCTTGGATAGTAATTAAGAAACTTATTCTAGGAGACTTTGTTGGGAAATGGTTTGATCTCAGACTGGTATAAAACCATTGACTAGTCAGCAAACTACAACCCATGAGCCAAATTCAGTTCTCCAGCATTTTTGTGTGGCCCATGAGCTAAGAATGTTTTTTTTCTACTTTAAAAAGATTGAGGGTACAGACATAGAAAACAGACTTGTGGTTGCCAAGGCCGGGTGAGGGAGTGATCGATTGGGAGTTCGGGATTAGCAGATGCAAACTCATAAACAGGATGGATAAACAACAGGGTCCTATTGCACAGCACAGGGAACCATATTCAATATCCTGTGATAAACCAGAAAGGAAAAGAATATAAAAAAGAATGTATATGTAAACAGGTTGCTGTACAGCAGAAAGTAACACAGCATTGTAAATCAACTATACTTCAATAAAATAAATTTTAAAAATACAGAGATTGAGGGGAAAATCTAAAGAGTAGTATTTTGTGAGAGGTGAAAGTTATCTGCAATTAACATTTCAGTGTCCCTAAATCAAGTTTCATTGGAATACAGTCATGCTTGGTCATTTATTCATTTATGTCTTGCCTGTGGCTGCTGTATGGACCAAAATTGTATGGCTCTTTAAAGAAAAAAAAAAGTAACATCATCTGTTCTTGGCTGTGCCCCTTATAAAAATGAGGAGGACCTTTCCAGATAGATGCTTGTTTTCAGTGGAAGTTGGGACATCTTAGCATTAGGCCAAAGCAGTCCCTCTGTTCCTTGCTGGCACTGACATGAGAGGGCTGGAAAGAATGGAATATCATCCTTGCCCCTCAGGAGCTCTCAATGTGGCTGGGGAGTTAAAAGGCAGGAGCCAATTAACCATTCAAGGTAGGCCAGTGAGCAGGAGATGTCACAAGGCAAGAGAGACTCCCCCCTTCCCCCACTAAGTGAGTCATCAGACCAGTGATTCTAGACATGTTTGGTGCTAGGGCACCTGAAATCGTGATGTTCTCTAGATAACACTTCAGAATGTTGATAAATTAAATTCCTTTGTGGTTATGCCATTGCAGTCCATGCAGAAAACAGAAAAGTCTAATATGTACAGGATCTTGATAATAATAATTAGAAAAAAGGCAACAGATTATGTAGTACAGAGGCCCATTGGAGTGTTTCATTTGTATTTATTCTTTTTTGTTTTAAAATCTAGGAGAGAATTAAAAGCACTATACTGAAAAAGTTTTGTGGTCTTCGTAATTTCTTTATCACTGAGATAATCAGAATTTTTTAAGTAAACTCTTAATTTTGGAAATGATTGGGTTTTTGTATAACAGGGGAGAACAAGCGTCCTAGGGAATATGGACTTCCTTGGTGATCCAGTGGTTAAGAATCCACCTGCCAATGCAGGGGACATGGGTTTGATTCCTGGTCCAGGAAGATTCCATGTGCAACTAAGCCCAAATGCCACAACTACGAAAGCCCCCATACCCTAGAGGCCACGCTCTGCAACAAGAAAAGCCATTTCAGTGAGAGATCTGTGCACCGCAATGAAGAGTAGCCCCCACTCACCACAACTAGAGAAAGCCCATGTGCAGCAACAAAGACCCAGTGAAGCCAAAGATAAAATGCATAAGTAAATAACATTGCATATATATATATATATAAAGAGTTCTAGAGAGTTTGTTTTTGAGCCTCCCCTTCCTTCGCTAGTATTGGTGATGACTTGCCATGGCATCCATGGAAGGAGAGAGATTATCCCAGGTTGGAGTGGTTGGAAAGGTGTAATTTGGTTTGTGTGGCACATGATGCTTGGAGGGTAAGAGGGAAGGGTGTTTCAGATGGATGGAAAGGCAATGACAAAAGCACAGAGGTCTTCAGGGCGAGGGTAAGGAGGCTGCTTATACTGTGAAGAGAGGCTTGTGCAATCGTGTGCTCTGAGTGCTAGAAGTTTTCCTGCAGGTATGGTGGAGAGATCACAGAGGTTACACTTGGGGCTACAATCAGGATGGGTTGTTTTTCACTGATATTGAGTAGACAGCTGTGCTGAGCTAGGCTTGCTGCTGGGACCCCACAGTCCTTGCTGAGTCTGGGAGAAAGTCAAAGAAATAACAATAAGGAGATAAGATAAGTAGGCAGAAAGTGTTTCTGTAGGCTTGAAGCCCTGAAGAAAGGTCAACCAGTTGACTGCATAGTCACCTGGCATCTTGGGGACAGTACAGTCTGAAAACTTATTAATGAAGATATAGGCCTACAGTTCTCACAAGTTCTTGCCTTCCTGGAGTGGGGCTTAGGGGTATTCATTCAACTATCTTTTCTCTTAGAGAAATAAATTGATCCAGTCCTTTAGAAAAAGGTAGGGTAGAGTTAAATACATAATTATGGAAAGGTGGCTGACTGTCTGGTAACATGGTAACTGGTCTGATGAGTTTTTCTTTTTCTCCCACCTCCTTGATGAAATTTGTTGACCAGTTATTTCCCATCCTGTCCCCATACCTGTTTTCAGAATTAAAATCTCTTCTTTGTAGCTGAACACCTGAAATGCCCCACGGCTGTCCTGGGGACCTCAGCTCTGGTCAGGCTGGGAGCCCAGGTACTCCCTGTGGTCAGTACTTCTCTCTCTACACACCTGTGCCTCATAGAATGTTCCCTTTCCTGGTAAAAAAGAACTGATGTGGGTGGTGGGGTTTCAAAATTGTGTCCTTTATCTCCTCTTCCTTCTTCCTCTCTCTCCTCTGCCTCTCCTCCCCATTCTCCCCCTCAACCTCAGCTCTCCCATCTCTTCATCTACCCCCAACCCAGTCCCCCACCTCCCCTTCTCCCTCTTCCTCTCTTTGTCTTGGGCTTAGAGTCTTTGCTTGGAGTAGGAAATGGTAACCCACTCCAGTATTCTTGCCTGGAAAATCCCATGGATAGAGGAGTCTGGCAGGCTACAGTCCACAGGGTCACCAAGGGTTGGACACAACTGAGGGACTGAGCATAGAGTCTTTTGCTAGCTCAAACTAAATGCCTGCCCACACTAGAGATCAAAGTCAAGAGTAGGAAACAAATGGGGCTTCCCAGCTGCCTCAGTGGTAAAGAATCTGCCTACCAATGTAGGAGGAGATTCGATGCAGGTTCGATCCCTGGGCCAGGAAGATCCCTTGGAGAAGGAAAGGGCAACCCACTCCAGTGTTCTTGCCTGGGAAATCTCATGGACAGAGGAGCCTGGCATGATGCAGTTCATGGGGCCACAAAGAGTCAGATACAACTCAGCGACAAAGAACAGCAAGGAAACAAATAAAAAAACACTCGCTTTCCTTGGGCTCCTGTTATCCATCATGGGTGGGACCATATGAGTAGCAGTAGATTGGGCTACTTTCCTTGGATTCCAGGTTTGGGAAATGGACTGAGATCTCCCAGCCCAAACTCAAGCCACAGGGCATAGAAGCACAGGGTAAAGTGTGTTCATCAACTGGGCACTGTGGGGCACCTGGTAGATAAAGCCCATATTTGTTAAATGCCTGGAAGGTTTGGGGTAGAGGATCATTTGGCCTTTTTATTATAGAAGTTTTTTTGAAATGTATTTATTTATTTATTTGGCTGTGCTGGGTCTTGGTTGCAGCATTCGGGATCTTCTGTTTTGATTGTGGCATGTGCAATATTTAGTGGCAGCATGTGAGATCTTTCAGTTGTGGTCTGCAGGTGGCTCAGTGGTAAAGAATCCTTTTGCCAATGCAAGAGACTCACGAGACGTAGGTTTGATTCCTGAGTTGGGAAGATCCCCTGGAGCAGGAAATGGCAACTTGTTCCAGTATTCTTGCCTGGAAAATCCCATGGACAGAGGAGCTTGGTGGGCTACAGTCCATGGGGTCTCAAAGAGTCAGACATGACTGAGTGACAGAGCATGCACACAAGCAACCTTACATCTCCCCAACTCTGGCTGAGCAATAGTACTTTGCCAGCAACCTTGCCTCTAGAGGTCCTTCCATGGTCCCCACTCTAGACACAGTCCCCCTTCTCCCTCCAGCCCCCAAATGGTCACTATCCTGTCTTTTCTACTAGTTACTTCTTTCTGTTTGATCACTTGAATGTGAATCTATAGACAATATAGTTTAGTCTCAACCATTAAAAAAAAAATGGATCTGTCTCTTTGGGTCTATAGCAGTGATTCTCAACTGTGGGTGATTTTGACCTCTAGAGGACATTCTTCAATGTCTAGAGACATTTTTGGGTGTTGCAGATTGTAGGGGGTGATACTACTGACATCGAGCAGGTGGAGGTCATGGATGCCATTCAATACCCTACAATGCAGTTATTATTGTTGTTTGGTTGCTCAGTCATGTCTGACTCTGTGAGACCCCATGGACTGCAGTATGCCAGGCTTTTCCATCCTTCACTGTCTTCTGGAATTTGCTCAAACTCATGTCCATTGAGTCAGTGATGCTATCTAACTATCCCATACTCTGCCACCCTCTTCTTGACTGAACTCCATCTCCAGACCCCTCCCCTGTCTGGAGGCTAGGCTGAAAATCCCACCCCTCTAATTATGCACTTGGTCTTCCAGGGACCAGCCCCATCTTGAATTGTCTTTGTTGTTGTTGTTCGGTTGCTAAGTTATGTCTGACTCTTTGCAACCCCACGGACTGAAGCATGCAAGGCTTGTCCTTTGGTATCTCCTGGAGTTTGCTCAAACCCATGTCCATTGAGTCAGTAATGCCATCTAAACATCTCATCCTTTGCTGCCCTCTTCTCCTCCTGCTCTCAATCTTTTCCAGCAACAGGATCTTTTCCACTGAGTCGGTTCTTTGCATCAGGTGGCCAAAGGATTGGAGCTTCAGCTTCAGCAGCAGTCCTTCAAGTGAACATTCAGGGTTGATTTCCTTTAGGATTGACTGATTTGATCTCCTTGCAGTCCAAGGGACTCTCAAGAGTCTTTAGCACCACAATTTGAAAGCATCAATTCTTCAGCACTCAGCCTTCTTTATGTTCCAGCTCTCACATCCATGCATGACTCCATCTGCAGTGATTGCCACCCTACAATGCAGACAGAGCCCTTACCTCCTAGAATGATCTGGCGTGTAAAAATCCTCATCTGTAGCATTCGCCTCCATCCCTTTCTTTTTCTTCCACTCTCCCTGTTGGAGAACTGGGCTGCTCCACCTGGGGGCATGTCCCCCCATCTGAGTGTTGCTGACTGCTCTCTCATGGCACAGTTCAGCTTGGCTTTCCGTCCTCTGGACCCAGAGGGTCAGACTCAGATTCTAGTCCCTCAGTGGACTTTATTTAACATCTGCCCCACTCCCCAGCTCCACCCTAGGACTATTTGCAACGGACCGTTTTGAGAGGCAATCATTCTGGCCGCTCCTCCTCTGGAGCACGGATATGGGTGGTGGTGGGCTCTTTGAGAATTATTTTTTTTCTTTTTCAAAAACCTAAAAATTTTGTTATGCAGTCAAAGAGTACTCAGTGGCCTCCCATTTTTAGTTTATGATAAACAAGGCACAGGCTGAACTTTGTAACAAAACTCTATGTTCTTTAACCAAGGCAAGTTTTGCTAAGAAAATTATTTTTATAAGCGAGGGAGGTATGAAGGTTATTTGCAAAGGAATTTTACAAGGGCAAGAGAAAAAGAAAGCAAGAAGTTGATCTTAGGATTTGTGGTTGTACAGAAGACAACTTAGTCAGAAGACCTTGAGACACATGTCAGAAGTAAAACAGTAGATGAATCCAAGAAAGGAAAGATGTCCCATGTGGGGAAAAGTTTGATGAAGAAAAAGTTGGAGAATTGTCTTAAAGAGGCCCATGTGGTTCAGATGAGGGCATAATACTTCACAGATTTTCACAGTTTTGAAAGGATGTCTTTGAGACCCACAAGCTTGGTGCACTGCCTGACTTTATTTGAGGAGTCTTGGCCATTAGGAGTGTAATATTTATTGGGGATTGCAGATAACAGCAATGGGCATTTGGTAGGATGAAAAATAGGACTGATGGGATAGAAAGTGAAGGACACCTTGGCATATTGACCCTGAGATCTTGGGAGGAGGGATGAAGGAAGCTAACATAGACCCAGGGCATAAGAGTTAAAAATTCAGAATAAAAGAAGTCAGAAGATGACATTGATTCTTTTCCCCACTTGATGTAGAGTGCAGCTATTGCCTACACAGAGGTTTTTTTTTCCCCTCTAAGTTTTCCCCAACTCTGAAAGCTCTAGAAAGGGATCTAGCCAATAGGAGTGGACAATGGGAATCCATTGTTCAGAATCTGTTCTTGCTAGCTGAATAAGCATAGCATGGCATCAGTTTATAAACACATAGGGTACTGGGTTCCTGGAAAAAGAGAACCAAGGGTGGCTTACTGGACATAAGAGAACCTATTTTTGCCTAACCCATTTTGTGATCTAAGCCTGGCTGCAATGCTTGCCCTTGAATCAGATCAGATCAGTTGCTCAGTCGTGTCCGACTCTTTGCGACCCCATGAATCACAGCACGCCAGGCCTCCCTGTCCATCACCAACTCCCGGAGTTCACCGAGACTCATGTCCATCGAGTCAGTGATGCCGTCCAGCCATCTCATCCTCTGTCGTCCCCTTCTCCTCCTGCCCCCAATCCCTCCCAGCATCAGAGTCTTCTCCAATGAGTCAACTCTTTGCATGAGGTGGCCAAAGTACTGGAGTTTCAGCTTTAGCATCATTCCTTCCAAAGAAATCCCAGGGCTGATCTCCTTCAGAATGGACTGGTTGGATCTCCTTGCAGTCCAAGGGACTCTCAGGAGTCTTCTCCAACACCACAGTTCAAAAGCATCAATTCTTTGGCGCTCAGCCTTCTTCACAGTCCAACTCTCACATCCATACATGACCACAGGAAAAACCATAGCCTTGACTAGACGGACCTTTGTTGGCAAAGTAATGTCTCTGCTTTTGAATATGCTATCTAGGTTGGTCATAACTTCCCTTCCAAGGAGTAAGCGTCTTTTAATTTCATGGCTGCAGTCACCATCTGCAGTGATTTTGGAGCCCGAAAAATAAAGTCTGACACTGTTTCCACCGTTTCCCCATCTATTTCCCATGAAGTGATGGGACCAGATGCCATGATCTTCGTTTTCTGAATGTTGAGCTTTAAGCCAACTTTTTCACTCTCCACTTTCACTTTCATCAAGAGGCTTTTGAGTTCCTCTTCACTTTCTGCCATAAGGGTGCCCTTGAATAGGTCTCAGTAATTAAAGTTTTTTTTTTTTTTTTTCTGGCCATGCATCTTGTAGGATCTCAGTTCCTCAACAAAAGATTGAACCTAGGCCACAGCAGTGAAAGCCTGGAATCCTAACCACTAGGCAACCAGGGAACTCCCAGTAATTAGTGATGTTACAGGAGGGAATGCAGAAACAAGGGAGGCAGTCAAGAATCTATAGTGCAGCCTTGGGGCAGGGTCCTGGTTCTTCAGAATACGCATACCTATTATTACCTGGAGAATCCCATGGACAGAGGAGCCTGCTGGGCTGCAGTACATGGGTCACAAAGAATTGAACATGACTGAAGTGACTTAGCATGCACACATGCATTATATTGTATACATATAATATACCTTTGAGTTCTGCAGGAACTAAAGCCCCCCTCCAGGTGGAGGATGTTGGCTCCTGCTTACCACCTCCCCACTTCAATCAACTAAAGATCTGTCTACCTTTGTCCCAATATTGTGCTGAATTCTCCTCTCTTCAAGCCCCCTCACGAATATGCATGTTGTTGTTTTTAGTTTCTAAGTCATGTCCAACTGTTTGCTACCCCATGGACTATAGCCCACCAGGCTTCTCTGTGCATGGAATTTCCCAGGCAAGAATACTGGAGTGGGTTGCCTTTTCCTTCTCCAGGGGATCTTCTCAACCCAGGGATCAAACCCGTGTCTCCTGCATTGGCAGGGGGATTCTTTACCACTGAGCCACCAGGGAAGCCCTTAATTTAAAACTTCCCCAATTTTGCTGTTTGGGGAGACATTGCTTTGGGAGGGATCCCTGGTGTTCTCCTTACTTGGAGCAAATAATAAATCCTTTCTTATGGTTTTTGGCTTTGTTGTGTCCATTGGCTCAACATCCACCAAGAGGTGAACTCAGTTTTTGGGTAACAGGTCATCTGTTTGTTTAATTTTAGAGGATATTAACATATTTATAGAGTACTTTACTAGGTTTGGTTGTAACCTAATGCCCTCATGCTCTTTTCCCCTTAAGGTCTTATCATCTTTCAATTGCCACTTCTCCTGGTTGTGTGGGTGGGATTCAGGGAGCATAAGGATGTTGAGGGTCTCCCCTTTGATAGTGGTGTGGAACCAACTTGATGGTATTCTAGAGCTGTGCTGTCTAGAGTGTGGCTGAGTTAAAACGAATTACAATGAAATAAAAATGAAGCATTTCTCCCTTGATTGCACTCACTATGTTTGGAAAACACAAATGTAGGACTTTTCCATCACTGTCATAAGTTCTGTTGGGTAGCACTGTTCTGGAGCGTTTCACTTCATGATTAAAGTTAGCCTGCCAGGCTCCTCTATCCATGGGATTCTCCAGGCAAGAATACTGGAGTGGGTTGCCATTCCCTTCTCCAGGGGCTCTTCCTGACCCAGGGATGGAACCCGAGTCTCCTGCATTGCAGGCAGATTCTTTACCATCTGAGCCACCAGGGAAGCCCAAAGTTAGCTCTGAAGTCAGGCAAACCTGGCCTTGAATTTTGAGTCTCTTATGTGACCTTGGACTAGCTCTTCTCAGCCTCTGTTTCCTCGTGTAGAATGAGGAAATGCTAAGGAACCCAGACTTAAAGTTTTTTTCTTTAACTTTTAACTGATATCTCTTCTTTTGACCAAAAAAAAAAAAATCCTATTCCTTTTCTTTATTTTGAGTTTGATTTTTTTCCCCTTTAAAGATAAGACAACAATGAATAATTCCCAGTCTCCCCCTCCACCCCAAGCTTTGTAAGCCCTGGAATAGAGGAAGGAGTAGCTTGGGAAAGTTGAGCGTAACAAAGAGGCCATTATAGGGACATCCAATCGAGAAGAGGAACAAGGAAGGGGTAGGTGTGTTGACCAGGGCTGAGAGTGTCATCATGTCTATGGGTGACCGAGAGCGAGGAATGTGTCAGCTCCTTCTTGACTTCTCCTCTTTCTCTGGGGAACAGAATGCTTTCAAGGTAACAGGGCAGAGAGGAAGTGGACTCAGTAAGGCAGTAAGGGAGGGAACCTCAGCCTGAGTTTGTCTTCCTGGTTCAGCATTGAGCGTCAGAGTCAACGCATAATTGCTGGTGATCGGAATCCACTCAGACTAACTTAAACCACAAGGGGGCGGTTTATTGGGATGCTGCTGCTGCTGCTCCTGCTGCTGCTAAGTCGCTTCAGCCATGTCAGACTCTGTGCGACCCCATAGATGGCAGCCCACTAGGCTTCCCTGTCCCTGGGATTCTCCATGCAAGAACACTGGAGTGGGTTGCCATTCCTTTCTCCAATGCATGAAAGTGAAAAGTGAAAGTGAAGTCTCTCATTCGTGTCCGACTCTTAGCGACCCCATGGACTGTAGCCTACCAGGCTCCTCCGTCCATGGGATTCTCCAGGCAAGAGTACTGGAGTGGGGTGCTGTTTCCTTCTCCATTATTGGGATGACATGGGATCTTCTCTTGGAACTTGTATCAGCTAGCTTTTGCTGCATAACAGACCTTCTCTGAAACATCCTGACTTTGCACAACTGTCATTTTTTAAAAACTTTTTATTTTGTATTGGAGTACAGTTGATTAACAAACAATGTGATAGTTTCAGGTGAACAGTGAAGAGATCCAGCCATGCATATGCGTGTATCCATTTCCCCCCAAACTTCCTCCCATCCAGGCTGCCACATAGCATTCAGCAGAGTTCCACAGCACAACTGCAATTTACTTTGCTCATGAACCTGTGAGTTAAGTTTTCTAAGTGGGTTTTCTGGGTTGGACCATCCCAGTTGACCAAAGACACAGGCTTGGTTATCTCCAGTCTCTGGAATCAGCTGGTGGGATGACTGGTAGCTGGATGGTCTAGCTTGGCCTCACTCACGTGGCTGGTATTTGGTATGGGCTGTCTGCTGGGGTGCTTTGTTTTTTCTTGCTGTGGTCACTCATCTTGCATGAGCTTGGCTTGGATTTTGGATCATGTGATGGTTTCAAGGTTCCCAGAGTAACGAGACATAGTTCCCCAGTGCTCAAGTGTTTTTCAAGTCTCTTTTTGCTTCACATGTGCTAAGTCCCCATTGGTCATAGCAAGTCATGTGGTTGAGAAAAGCTCAAAGGAAGAGGGTGGATGTAGATGCTACGTGTTGATTGGAGGGGAAGCATTTGTGGCCTTTTTTTTTTTTTTGCCTTCTACTACAAAATGCCTGGCTTCCCACGTGGTACCAGTGGTAAAGAATCCACCTGCAATGCAGGAGATGCAAGAGATGAGAGTTTGATTCCTGGGTTGGGAAGATCCCCTGGAGTGGGAGATGGCAACCCACTCCTGTATTCTTGCCTGGAAAATTCCATGGACAAAGGACTCTGGAGGGCTACAGTTGCAAAGAGTTGGACATGACTGAACAGGCACACACTAAATTCAATCAAAAACCAGGATCCGCCTCAGAGATATCAGTTCTATTGTATTCATCCGTGTCTCTTCAGTACCATGCTGATTTAATTATTATAGATCTAGAGTATGTTTTATTGATGGTAGATTCAGTTTTTTCCTATTACACTTTTTTAAAATGTTTATTCTTGTCAGACTTAAGAATTTACAAATTTACCTCCTCCCATACACATGAAATCCCTTGAAGTTTTGATGAAAAATTATATTAATCTGTATATTAACTTGAGTAATCAGTACCTTAATGTTTTTCCTTTCCATGCAGGTATATGATCAGTTTCTCCATTTTTACAAATCTTTTCATGTTATGCTTTTAAAAATATTTATCCCATATATTTCTTGCTGTGATGATTTTTAATTCCTATAACACAGAGTTTTTGTTGGTGGTAGTACTGTAAATAAGTGTATTTATCCTGAATTCAGATCCTTTAGTGAAATTGATTAGTAAGTTTTAAATATTTTTATTTATTGTGTGCAATTTTATTAAAAAAAATCATGTCTAAATGTTGTACCTTTCATTTCATTTAAAATCTTATTCTATTGACCAAGACTCATATTAAATATTTAACAATGGTATTATCTGACAATCATGTTTAATAGATTTCCTAGCATAAAGTCAACCTTGCTTTCCTGTGTGGTAAACCCTACCTGGTTGTGATGAATTATTCTTTTAGTATAGTGTTGAAGTCGATTTGCTTTGTTTTTATGGATCTTTGCCACGTGTGTTCAAGAGTGAAACCCTGTTATGTTTTTGGTCTGTTTTACTTTGCAATCTCTTCATCAAGTTTTGTTATCTGATATCCTAAGCCACCTAAAATGAACTAGGCAAGTTCTCATTTTAAATGTTTTAGAATTATGGCATCAGAACTAACACTTCCTTGAAAATGATTATTTGTTGGAGAAATCCCATGGTGCAATAAACTGTTGAGAAAGCAATTCTTTAATATCTTTAAAAATTTTATACTAGTTTGTTATAGAATGCAGTCTGGAATTTTTTTTTTAACCTCTGATGAAATCTTTTTGAGTCAACTTTTGTGATTTGTATTTTATTAGGGATCATTTCATTGAAATGATCAGATTTAATAGTGTGCAATTAAATAAATATCTTGGCATATTCTTCTTTCTTTCTATTTAGATTTGCCATTTTTTTAAACAAAGCCAATCTTGGATTTATGTATCAATTTTCTTTCCCCACGATTCATTAGTTACTGTTATAATATGAATCCTTTTCATTTTTAGATTATTCTGAGGCATGGATTTTGCTTCTTTTTCTCCTTTTAGTGTGAAATGTTTAGATGACGTCACCAGATGCCTAAGTCTTTGAATAAATTGGGGAATGAATGAGTGAATAATTTAATAATACACTTTTAATAAAATTAAAGCTTTTAAGGCCATAAATGCACCCCTGAGCAGGGCTTTGGCTGCCCTCACAGATTTTGACTATATAACATTCTTGTTGTCTAAAGAGTTTCTGAAGATAATTTTGACTTGTTATTTTTAAAATATTTATTTATTTATTTGGCTGCATCAGGTCTTCGCTGCACCATGTGGAATCTGTCCTTGTGGTGCACAGGCTCTTTAGTTGTGGCCCGTGGGCTCAGGAGTCACAGCAAATGGGCTTAGTTGCTACAAGGCATGTGGGATCTTAATTCCCCGACCAGGGATTGAACTTGTGTCCCCTGCATTACAAAGCAAATTCTTAACCACTGGACCACCAGGGAAGTCCCTGATTTGTTGTTTTTGATAATTATTTTCATAAGAGCTGTTTACTATCTTTTAATCACTTTGTATAAATTATCTCATTCTGTCTTCATAGCCACCCTAATAATTATCCTTGTTTTACAGCCTGGCTTAACAGCTCCAGAAGTGGTAAAGTGACTTGCCCAAGGTCACACAGATAATGGGGTTAAGGTAGGGTAGGACTGGAATTTAGTTCACGGTCTTTTTTTTTTTCCTAAATCATGTGCCTTTTGGACTATGCTACACTGCCTCTCCAGTTGAGTGAGCTTTAATCACTAGTAGTTAGGGTTTAAAAAAAAAATTAACTGTTCATTTTAGTGAGTTTCAATCTCTAGTTGGTGGGGTTTAAAAAATTTTTTAACTTGTTGTGACCTGTAGAGTTTCTGTATTTTATATTTGCTTGTGGTTTCCCGGTAGCTGAGTGACTGTTTAATCCAGCATCTGTAAATATCATACGGAAGCTGGAAGCACCAGTGAATTTAGAATCAGAGCTCGGAATCTACAGTTCTGCAGGGAAATGTTCTCCTGGATCCACCTGCATGTGGAATCTGAAAGTAAAGGCTTAACTCCGCTGCAAAGATACCTGCACTGCGAGAGTTAGGGCTTGTTTCTGGGGAGTTCTTATTCCATGCTCCCTCGTTATCCCAGCTGACTTACCTCTCAAGACAGCTGGAACTAGTTTTTCTTCCAAACACACTTTGTCTCTCCCTGCCTCCTCTTGCACTTATGGTTCTGTGATGCTGGCTTGAAAGAGCGAGGGCTGGGCCAGGCCTGAACCTGACCTGTGGACTGACCTGCCGCTTGGCCCTTGTTTCTATTTCTGGGTCCTGTTCTCAGCGTGAGGATGTTGAAAGGCAGTGTGACTTACTGTGACGTAATTCAGTCAAACCTTTCGTTTAAAACAGTCTTGTGATTCATCTTTCTTTTTGTGGGACTGTATCACGTTCGAAGTATTACAGTAGGAGTTTTCATTTGAAATCTAATAGAGGCTTTAATCTGCCATCTGGAATCTGTATTCCTTACATGTTGTTATTGTTCATGACTAGCAGTGGTGTTGCGGAGGGTAGGATTGGCCATAGACTTAACATCCACCCAGAGGATCGGGTCTGTTACCCAAAACCTTGTTTTCTCTGTCTTGGCTGCAGACAGAGACTCAGGGTGAGTTGCAGATCGTAAAGGAATCCTCTTTCGTATTTTTCTTTTTCTTTTTAGACCAAAACCTTTTTATTACCTATTATAACCTATTATTTAAAAAAATGTTTTTTTGAAGTATAGTTTTTTTACAGTGTTGTGTTCATTTCTGCTGTATAGCAAAGTGATTCAGATACACACACACACACACACACACACACACACACACACACATATATATGTTCTTTTTCATATTCTTTTCCATCAAGACTTATCACAGGATATGGAATATAGTTCCCTGTGCTCTACGGGTAGGACCTTGTTTTTTATCCCTCCTATATATACTAGTTTGCATCTGCTAACCCCAAACTCCTAATCCATTCTGTCCTACCCCCTTCCCCTTGGCAACCGCAAGTCTGTTCTCTGTGTCTGGAGGTCTGCAAAACCTTTTTTTTAAACAGCCCCTAAGACATACAGTGCAAAGAAGGCTGAGCACCAAAGAATTGATGCTTTTGAACTGTGGTGTTGGAGAAAACTCTTGAGAGTCCCTTGGAAAGCAAGGAGATCAAACCAGTCCATCCTAAACAAAATCAATCCTGAATATTCACTGGAAGGACTGATGCTGCAGCTGAAGCTCCAATCCTTTGGCCACCTGATTCAAAGAGCCAAGTCATTGGAAAAGACCCTGATGCTGGGAAAGATTGAAGGCGGGAAGAGAAGGGGACGACAGAGGATGAGATGGTTGGATGGCATCACTGGCTCGATGGACATGAATTTCAGCAAACTCTGGGAGATAGTGGAGGACAGGGGAGGCTGGTGTGCTGAGTCCAGTGGAGTCACAGAGAGTTGGACACGACAGAGTGACTAAACAACAATAACAGAGTGTGTTCAGTCGATTTTACATCATAAATCTTGTCTTACTTAATGTAGAATTATAGACAGGTTTAAACTTAAAAACTATTAAATATTGAACACAGATGTAGTAAATAAAAGTCACCATTTTGCCCCCACATCTTTCCCCCAGATCAACAAGGTCAGACTTTCTAGTTATGAACAAGGGTCATAATGGAGGATGTGGGAAGCGTATATCATGGCTTTGACCTGCATTTTCTTTTTTTTTTAAAAAATTAATTTTTAATGGTGTATAGTTCATTTGCAATGTTGTGTTAGTTTCAAGTGTACAGTAAAGTGAATCAGTTATACATATACATATATCTACTCTTTTCAAGATTCTTTTCTCATATAGGTCATTACAGAGTATTGGGTAGAGTTCCCTGTGCTATACAATAGGTTTTTATTAATTATCTATTTTATACACAGTAGTGTGTGTATGTCAGTCTCAGCCTCCCAGTTTATCCCTCCTCCCAAAGGCTGTATTTTTAAAGCTGTTCAGAAGTTTCTATCAATATGGTTGTGTCCACAAACATCAAACTGTCCAATTTAAAGATGCTTTATTTATGAGTGTGTCTCCCATGCTGCCCTGCATATAGGGTATAAAGAACAGATTTTTGGACTCAGTGGGAGGAGTGAGGGGATGACTTGAGAGAAGAGCACTGAAACATATACATTGCCATATGTAAAATAGATAGCCAGTGTGGAATTTGATGTATGAAGCAGGGCATCCTAAGCCAGTGCTAAGGGACAACTTGGAGGGATAGGGTGGGGAGGGAGGTGGGAGGGGGGTTCAGGATGGAGGGGACACATGTATACAACGGCCGATTCAAATTGACGTATGACAAAAACATCACAGTTTTGCAAAGAGATTATCCTCCAACTAAATAAATATGTTTTTTAAAAAGATACTTTGTTTTAGATAAAACAACACAACACTCTAGTTCAAGGAAACACTCTATTGTCAGGATGAAGTTGTTGTTGTCCAGTCACTCAGTCGTGTCTGACTCTTTGCAACCCCATGGACTGCAACCCGCCAGGCTTCCCTTTCCTTCGCTATCTCCCTGAGTTTGCTCAAACTCATGTCTGATGAGTCAGTGATGCCATCGAACCATCTCATCCTTTGTCGTTCCCCTCTCCTCCGGCCCTCACTTTTTCCCAGCATCAAGGTCTTTTCTAATAAGTTGGCTTCATGACGAAGGAGTGAGTTTAAATTTCAGCTCATTGTTAACGGAGCAATGGTGTTTATCCTTTTAGAGTCTCTGCTTTCCTAACTGTAAAAGATAACATACAATCCAAGCTTCCTCATGGAGTTGAAAATAATGCACATAAAATATTTAGGATGTAGTAAGCAGTCATTTACAATGTCAAAGTTCAGATGAAGGCATGTGAAAGAGAAAGCAGTTGTATATCAACTGTACTTTAAAAAAATAGTTGTCTAGGGAATTCCCTGGTGGTCCAGTGTTCTCCACTTCTCTTACTGGGGTGGGGGGGTGGCGGGTTTCCCTGGTAGCTCAGTTGGTAAAGATCTGCCTGCAATGCAGGAGATCCTGGTTCGATTCCTGGGTTGGGAGGATCCTCTGGAGAAGGGATAGGCTACCCACTCCTGTATTCTTGGGCTTCCCTGGTGGCTCAGCTGGTAAAGAATCCACCTGCAATGTGGGAGACCTGGGTTCAATCCCTGGGTTGGGAAGATCCCCTGGAGAAGGGAAAGGCTACCCACTCCAGTATTCTGGCTTGGAGAATTCCATGGACTATACAGTCCAAAGAGTCAGACATGACTGTAAATGCTGTGCATATCTCCTGCTGGGACATGGGTTCAATTCCTCACTGGAGAACTAGGATCCTGCATGTTGCATGGACAAAGAAAAATAGTAGTCTGTATTTGTTGTGTTAAGAGCAAAAGGTGACACACACATATAGACATGTATGTTCTATGGTTTTGGATTACTTAAGAACTTTGTTAAGAGTCAGAATAAATAGATTTTTTAAATAGCTGCAAGAAAATCAATAAAAGATAGCTTTCCTGAGCTGCTCAAAGTACTAGACAGTCTTGGTATGAAGGTATTCGATATACAAGATGGTAGGGAAGTTCAGTGGGGTGTGTGTGTGTGTGTGTGTGTGTGTGTGTGTGTGTGTGTGGAGTGTGATAGAATTTCTGTCTTTGTTGGTTAGATTCTGTCATTGCAAGTGTTCAGAGCACCTGGCTTCAGGGCTTTAGTGAAGCCCTGGCTTCAGTGCAGACATTTCTTGAAACCTGTAGTCATGTTTTACTTTTTTAATCCTCCCACCTAGCACACAGCAGGGCACACAGGGAACTATTATGTCATTTAACATGGTGCTGGTACCTACTAGTTGTGGGACCCCAGGCATGTTCCCAGAATTCTCTGGGGCACCTCAGTTTCCTCATCTGTAAAATGGGAAAATACTAGTCTCTCATTATCTGCCGTTTCATGGTCGGTCCACTGTTTAAAAATATTTTAGCAATGGCAACCCACTCCAGTACTTTTGCCTGGAAAATCCCATGGACGGAGGAGCCTGGTGGGCTGCGGTCCATGGGGTTGCGAAGAGTCGGACACGACCGAGCGACTTCACTTTCACTTTTCATTTTCATGCATTGGAGAAGGAAATGGCAACCCACTCCAGTGTTCTTGCCTGGAGCATCCCAGGGACAGGGAAGCCTGGTGGGCTGCCGTCTATGGGGTGGCACAGAGTCGGACACGACTGAAGTGACTTAGCATGTATATATATATATATGTATGTATGTATATTTATTTATTTATTTATTTTTGGCTGTGGTGGGTTTTTGTTGTGGCACCTGGGCTCTCTAATTGTGGCCCAGGGTCCAGTTGCCCTAAGTGGGATCTTAGTTCCCCGGCCAGGGAATCTGCATCCCCTGCATTGCAAGGTGGATTCTTAACCATTGGACCAGCAGGGAAGTCCTCACAGTTTTGGTTATCTGCGGTCAATTGAGGCCCAAAAGTATTAAATGGAAAATTCCAGAAACAAGCAAGTCACAAGTTTAAATTGCAGGCAGTGTCGAGTTTCGGGATGAAGCCTTGCCTTGTCCCATCTGTCCCCACCCAGGACATAAATCATCCCTTTGTCCAGCATATCCATGCTGTTTGCACCACCCACCCATGAGTCACCTAGGGGCCACCTCAGTTATAGGCTGTTGTAGTATCACAACAGTTGTGTTTAGTAGCCCTTATTTTACTCAGTGGGTTTCCGTGGTGGCTCAGATGGTAAAAAATCTGTAATGCAGGAAACCCGGGTTCAATCCCTGGGTCAGAAAGATTACTTAATAATGGCTCCAACACAGGAGAGTAGTGATGCAGGTAATTCTCTTTGGTGCTTACCTGATGAATTAAACATTATATTGTTATATATGTATAGGAGAAATATAGTATGTATAGGCTTTGGTACTCTCCCTGTTTCCACTGGAGGCCTTGGAAAGTATCCTCTGTTAATAAGTGGGGAGACTATTCTAGAAAAAATCACAAGTTGTGTCAAATGCAAGAATGGTAGACATTATAGTTACATTGTTGTTATTATAGTATATTGTAGCTATAAATTATATTTACATTGTTGCTATCATTGTATTTATATTGTAATTATCCATCATAGTCATATTGTTGCTATTGTGTAATTCCTTTCAGTTAATTTTAACAACTGAGACATTTGACATATAATAAAAGGCACAGATCTTAAATTCAGTGAATTTTAACAGGTATTACCACCTTGGGAAAGCAAGATGCCACCACCCCAGGAGTTCTCTCAAACCCTTTCCAATGAATTCCTTGTCACTCAGACTTCTCATATCTTTCATGCAAAAAGTGCACGGCCGAGCCTGAGACCCAGCCTAAGAAAAGCTTCACTGGACAAATTTGAGAGACATTGGCAGGTTGTGGTCAATGAGATTCACTGCCATGAGCCATTAGGATTCGAAAACCAAGAATTTGTTGGAGGGGGAAAGGATTGCTGCATGGTAGATATACACCCAGACTTTGAACTTTATCAAGACAACGGGAAATATTTGAATCAGAACAGTATTGGCAGAAGCAAGTTCAGGATCAGGAAGTTTTTTCCTTTCTTTGCTGAACAGTCAGAATGTTCCTTGGAGATTTTTCAGTTTCCTCGTCTCAGGCTATGCAGATTAAGTGGGCAATTCTGAGTTTCTGCAATTCAGCAGGCTCATGCGGCTCGTGGCCCCTGGCTCTCGCTCCCGAGGCCGCCCAAGGTCTTGGACCAGCCAAGGGAGTGAGTGCCCCAGGCCAGGCGTGGAAGCTGGAGGCTTTTAAAGGCCATAGCTCCGGCTGTAGACACGTGTTCCTTTGGCGTTCGCTTTGTTGAAAACACATTCCCTAGATAGTTTCTCTTCTGCACAGACCTCTGGGGTTCTCGGGCATGCTGGAGAGCCTCATGGTGTGAAGATCAGCCTGATTTCATCTCTCCTAGGAGAGACTATGAGCCGATGTGGATGGAAGGCAGTGTGCCTTGCTGTAAGATGAACCCTTTGCTTGAATTGTCTCACCAGCTTTTTGGTGACCCAATAAGGTGGACACCATTAGCATTCCCATTTTATACAGGAAGAAACTGAGGCTTCGAGAAAAATCAGGACTGCACTTAAGGAGACCCAGCTGCTACCAAGCTGGGTAACTTGATGAGTCTCTTTCCCCTCCCCCATTCACAATCTGACCTGGGCCTGGAGCAGAAAACCCTTCTCTCCCTTATCCTTTGACCTGATCAATCGTCAAAGCCTGTCTCTCTCTCTTTTTTAAAACTATTATTTTTTATTTATTTGGCTGCATCAGGTCTTAGTTGTAGCAGGCAAGATCTTTAACCTTCTTTGCAGCCTGAGGGATTTTCAGTTGCAGAACTCCAACTCTGAGTTGTAGCATGTGGGATCTAGTTCCCTGACATTGAACCTGGGCCCCCTGCATGGGGAGCATGGAGTCTTAGCCACTAGACCACCAGGAAAGTGCATGTGCCCTTTTCATCTTTTGTGTCTCTAGTATTTACCTGGTAGCTGCAACATGGCAATCAACAGTGACATTCAGGATGAAGGAGTGAGGGATTTGGGGCTGTTGGGGGGAGAGAAGTAGATACTGTTAAGTTTGTCAGGACAAGTGGGGACTGGAAAATGGAGGAAAGAGAGGTGGGTTCTTGTTCATTCCTGGTAGGCTTGCTGTGGTCTGGAGGTGGCGAGTGCCACATCGTGGGACCCCACCCACCACTGTGGTCCCAAAGGGCTCCCCTCTGGGTTGGATCATGTGCCTCCCAAAAAGATATCGTGGATTCCTCACCTCCAGGAGCTCAGAATGTGGCCTTATTTGGAAATAGATTCGTTAGAGAGGCAACCAAATCAAAATGAAGTCATTAGGGTGGGTCTCAATCTAGGAACACTAGTGTCTTTATAAGAAAAGAAAATTTGGACACAGATAAATATGTCCAGGAAGATGATGTGATGAGTGATAGGGAGAAGTCAGTTATCTCTAAATGAAGGACAGAGGCTTACAGAAGATCCTGTCTTCATGGCCCCTCAATAGAAACCAACTCTGCCGACACTTTGATTTTAGACTTCTGGTCTCTGGAGCTATGAGAAGGTCAGTGTCTAATGTTTTACTCTTTAGAGTCCTTTGGACTGCAAGGAGATCAAACCAGTCAATCCTAAAGGAAATCAGTCCTGAATATTCATTGGAAGGACTGATGCTGAAGCTGAAACTCCAATACTTTGGCCACCTGATGTGAAGAACTGACTCATTGGAAAAGACCCTGGTGCTGGGAAAGATTGAAGGTGGGAGGAGAAGGGGACGACAGAGGATGAGATGGTTGGATGGTATCACTGACTCAATGGACGTGAGTTTGAGCAGGCTCTGGGAGTTGGTGACGGACAGGGAAGCCTGGCGTGCTACAGTCCATGGGGTTGCAAAGAGTTGGACACAACTGAGTGACCGAACTGAACTGAATGTGTTTTACCCATTTCATCTGTGGTTCTTTGTTACAGCACCCTTAGAAAATGGATGCTGGCTCCACCTCTGAAAAGAAGTGGGTTGGAAACCTCAATAGGATTCATGTGATCAGAGTCTGGAGTTTACACTCCTATCTCTTTTTTGTGTGGTGTGTTTTTTTAAAAAAATTATTGAAGTATATTTGGTTTACAATTTTGTGTTAGTTGCTGTGCACGCATGCTAAGTCGCTTTAGTCATGCCCGACTCTTTGCAACTGTATGGACTGTAGCCCTGCTTTTCTGTCCAAGGGATTCTCCAGGCAAGAACACTGGTGGGTTGCCATGTCCTCCTCCAGGGGATCCTCCTGACCCAGGGATTGAACTTGCGTCTCTTATGTCTCCTGTATGGGCAGTCGGGTTCTTTACCACTAATGCCACCAGGGAAGGCGAAGTTCTGCTGTACAGCAAAATAAATCAATTATGCATATACGTATATCCATGCTTTTTATTTTTAAATTTTTTTATGTGTTTATTTATTTTTTGGCCATGCAGCATGGCATGTGGGATCTTAGTTCCCCAACCAGGGATTGAACCCTTACCCCCTGCATTGGAAGGATGGAGTCTTAACCACTGGGCCAGCAGAGAAGTCCCTATTCACTCTTTTTTAGGTTCTTTTCTTATATGGGTCATTATAGAGTATTGAGTAGAGTTCCATGTGCTATACAGTAGGTCCTTATTAGTTATCTATTTTATATACAGTATATATATAGTAGTGTGTGTATGTCAATTCCAATTTCCTAATTTATCCCTCCCCTCACCCTGTAACCATAAATTTGTTTTCTTCATCTGTGACTCTATATCTGCTCTGTAAATAAGTTCATTTGTACCATTTTTTAAAAATCCATATATAAGCAATATCATACTCTATTTCTCTGACTTACTTCACCAGTATGCAAATCTCTAGGTCCATTCATGCTGCTGCAAATGGCATTATTTTGTTCTTTTTATGGCTGAGTAGTATTCCATTATACTCCTATCTATTATCTATTTATCTATCTAATGTGAGAGATTTTTTTTTTAAAGCACTCAATGAAACAATGCCATCTGCAGCACCATGGACGGACCTAGAGATTAGCATACTAAATAGAGTCAGACAGACGAAGGCAACTATCATTTATCACTTATACGTGGAATCGAAAAAAAATTATACAAATGAACTTATGTACAAAGCAGAAACAGACTCACAGACGTAAAAACAATCTTACAATTACCAAAGGGGATGGGGGTAGAGGGATAAATTAGGAGCTTGGGATCAACATATATACACTGCTACATATAAAATAGTTAAACGACAAGATCCTACTGTATAGCATAGGGAACTGTATTCAGTATCTTGGACTAACCTATTACAGAAAAGAATTTGAAAACTAGCAGTGCCTAACTGAATCACTTAGCTGTAGACTGAACCTTACACAACAGTATAAATCAACTTTGCTCAAAAAAAATCAGTTTGCAATCTAAAAAAAAAAAAAAACATTCAAAGTGGTAATTTTTCAGAATATGGGTCAGAGATTGTGTTTTCTCATTTCACCACTACTTTATTAAGTGCTTACTAATTTTAAAAGCCGTGCACTTGGTTCTCTTCAATTTTCCAACTCTACAATCATAGCACCTGAAGATAATGGTGATTTGCTGTCCTTTACCAATAATTACATCGGTTATGGCTGTTCATGCCGTTAGGACAGGGACTTCCAGAGCCATGTTAAATGACAGATTTGAGTGTGGTCAGCCCAGGCTGGCTTCTAATTGGAGTGGAATGCTTCAATTGTTTTACTGCAGAGGATAATTATATAATTGTTAAGACGCTTGACCTTCCTGTTTTGAGCCTCGCTCAGTAAATGGGAGGCAATCAGGAACTCTTGACCACCTCATATATCCGGGAGATTCAGATGGCATTTGTCCACTTATGAGGATGGTGGAGCCCATGTACTAAGCTGTTAAAATAGCCTTTAAACCCCCACCCCGGTATTTCCAGCAGAATGGAGACTTGGTTTGTCGCCTCCTGCCAAGTGGCCACATCCATTCTAGGGCAGCTTTCATGGACGTCCATGCAGCAACATGGACGCACCTAGAGATTAGCATACTAAATAGAGGAGGGTGGGGCCTCCTGGGCTCCAGACTCTTGAGACTCCCCTGAGTAGGTTTCAGAGCTGCCCTGCACAATGGTGCCTCAGAGGAAAACTGCCTTAGTGAGCAGCGCCTATGGGGTTCCTTCATGGCTGTTCCTTGTGCCCGGAGAGAGGCTCCAGGTTTGGGACAGTCCGGTCAAGGTTGGCCAGCAGGTTTTCTAGGCAATGGCACTCTAATTCCTGTGTTGAAACAGGATCTTCGTGTGAAGGTACAGGTGTCAAGACTACCTTGTTCCTTCCTGGAGGAGGAAATGGCAACCCATTCCGGTATTCTTGCCTGGAAAATTCCATGGACAGCAGAGCCTGGTGGGCTAACAGTCCATGGGGTTGCGAACAAGTCAGACATGACTGAGTGACCAAATGGCAATAACGACATGCATGTATCATGCTGTTGAATACTTAGCCGTCTTTGGTTCAATTATTTTTTCTGTTGTTTACCTTTTCATTTAATGTCATTGTTTTACATTTTAAATGTTTCACACCCAAAAAAAAAAAAAAGACTACCTTGTCCCAGGTATATTAAGAAACAGAAAAGTATCTTTCAGAATCTTGTGTTAAATAGTTGACAATACAAGACAATTTTCAGGAAACACACACACAATAAAACTGAAACTGCCGCTGTGTCTATCATGGAGGTGGCTTTCTAATCCCGAACCCTGTGTGTATCTCGATGGAGAAATTGTTGTGTAACTTACAAGACAGTGTGCAAGAACTGCAGTCCTCTTGGTGAAAGGGGAGACTGATGTCAGGAACCAAGCCACCTAGAAATGATATGAAAGTCAAAGAGCTTTGGGGAAACTCAAGCTATCCTTAGGCAGGAATGCAAGTTTTCCCTAGATTTTGAAGTGGTTATTTAACACACTTCCTGGTGGCTCAGATGGTAAAGAATCCCCCTGCAATTCAGGAGACCCAGATTCGATCCCTGAATCAGAAAGATTCGCCCGGAGAAGGGAACAGCTACCCACTCCAGTATTCTTGCCTGGAGAACCCCCATGGACAGAGGAACCTGGCAGGCTACAGTCCACGGGATCCCAAAGAGTTAGACATGACTGAGCGACTAACAATACATTCAACACAGAGCTCGCTTTGTCCCAGATGGGCTGTCTAGCAGCCCATTCACTGTCAATGGTGAATGTGTTAATTTTCTAATCTTCTCCATTGCTTATTTCCTGGTCATCTAATCTTTCACACCAAAGCCTCCTATTTAAAAAAAAAATTTTTTTTCTTTCTTTCTTTCTTTGACTGCCCTGGGTCTTAGTTGGATGTGGGATCTTTAGTTGCAGTGTGTGGGATCTAGTTCCCCAACCTGGGGATCGACCCCAGGCCCCCTGCATTGGAAGCACAGATCCTTAGCCACTGGACCACCAGGGAAGTCCTATGGCCTCTTGAAAATTGTTCTTGAAACATACATATTTACCACCTCAAGGGCAAAAGTCACAGAAAGTCTGATGCGTAGCATTGCAAGGAGACTCCTGCAAGGGCCCCATGGTTGGCTTGCCTTGTTTCATGCATTTCCAAGGTAAGATTTAAACTGTTTACTAAAGGAAATTAGCGTAATAAGTCTCCTCTGGCATATATTTCCAGTGTCCAAGCGGAATTGCTGAGATGTTGCTTAAGAGTAACAGAAGGGAGGGTGGGGTGTGTCCTGTCAGCTTAAGGGATTTTTTTTTTTTTTTTAATCAATGTTTTTGCAATTTGAAAACCTGTTTGCAGTGGGGGTCAAATTGGGCTAGTTTCAGACATTAAAAAAAAAAAAAGTAGCACAGCCAGCTGTTTGAAAGACAAAGCTTTCCCCCCCTAAGCTTGTTTCAGAATTGGAAACATTGAGATCTTAGCTTTGATGCCACTGAGAGGGGATCGGCTCTCTCTGGGATAGGATTTCTCTGTCTCGGCACTCACAACATTCAAGGCAGGCTAATTCTCTGTTGTGGAGACTCTGCTGTTAGGTAGCATCTCTGGTCTCTACCCTCTTGATACTAAGAACATCCCTCCCTCCAGTTGTGACAACCTCAAATGTCTCCAGACATCACCAATGTCCCTTTGGGGGGGGGCAGACTCACTCCCATTTGAGGACCACTGGAGAAGGATGATGGAATTGAGAGAGGGGGGCACCCTGTAGCTGTCTTCTGCTCCTTTTCATGGCAAAATGGAAACCGGGGGCCAGTTGTCCACCGTGTGTGTGTGGAATCAGTGCTTTGGAATCACAGTGATGCCTGCTGACAAAAACCACATCTCCACCCTTGAGGGACCATGAAATCTAAGGAAATGTAATTATAATCTGACACGGATAGGTTTATGGACTTCTCAGGTGCTGTGGGAGGAGGCGAGAAAGACACAGCAGTGGGGAGCAAGAAAAGCAGGTGCCTGCCCCCTTAGAAACCATCCGTTAAACACGTGATCAGTGACATCGAAGACTAGAAAAGCCCTGGATGTGAGTCAGGTTGATTGGGTTCCGGGTGGGTGCTGGGAGCTAGAGAACCCCTAAACTGATCTGAAGGAAGAGACAGGCAGAGGGACTTCCAGCATTCTCCCCTGAGTGCATCACACACAGTAGGGCAGAATAAAAGGAAGTCATCTCATATTCACGATGGCAGCTGGCTCTTGGCAACGCTGGATTGTCTGACTGTGGCTTGGCCACTCACTACCTGTGTGACCATGGGCAGTGGCTTAACCTCTCTGTGCCTCTCTTCTCATCTGTTAAATGCGGACAACAGTAGTGCCTATGGTTGTTGGGAGGAATGGATGGTTAACCATCAGAGCCGTGCTTGGCACATGGGAAACATTGTCAGAGTGTTAGGCAGTGCAGGGCCACAGGCTCTTCTTCCCCATGATGCCCTTAGTGGGTAGTCACCTCTTTCTTCACGGTCCTCTTTTCTCTCCTCTGTATACTTTGTGACCTTCCCACCTCCCTCTCCTCTGCCCCCTAACCTTGCTGCTTCTCCTCCTCTCTCATCTTCTCTGCTGCAGTTTGGCTGAAGACCTTTCACAGCCAGGCAACGTAGAAATAAGCATAACCTGGATATTTCATGGACTTTAGAATCTTCTGCACAATACCCAGTCTTTGTAAAAAAAAATAACCCTGATTTATTTGTGCAGAAGCCCACCCGTGATCAATTTTCCCAGATGGTCTCCACATTCAAATATGAGCTTCATCAAAACTCCCCAGGCTGTATTTAATCACAGCATGTTTCCTTGGGACTGCCTGCTTTCTGTGACTTCGCCCCTTGCCGGGTGCTAAGACCTCTATCTTCTGACAGTGTCTTGCTTTGTGCATTCTTGTTCTTCTGGTCCAGACGTGGCTTGGTCGCCCGGAGTGGGGCAGTCTCCTCAGCCTCACGGAGCCTCCTTGTCCCCATGCCTGAAGACTCGGCTGTGCTCTTGGGCTGCTTGACACCTTTGAGCCGACCATGAATGGATTTTCAGAGCTTCTCTTGTTTACTTCGCTGCACGCCTCTCTGTGGGCTCTTGTGAAATCGTCGGGAGAGGAGAAGCCAAGTGAAAAACAACCCTGCTTGGTGTCAGGGCTTGAGGATGATGGGGAAAGACTGGATTTGCATTAACTGGTTTGCGCAAGTTAGAAGATTTTATCTTTCCTTACTTTTTTTTTTTTAAGTGTGTGCTTGTCTGTTTCGGTGGTTCAGAGACGGGAACATGGGGAACTTCGGGTCTAAAGGAGGATAAGGACAGGTAACAGATACAGCAGATTAAGGCCTCTGAAGCACCATCTACCAGGCACATGGGCTTTCCTAGTGGCTCAGTGGTAAAGAATCCAGCTGCAGTGCAGGAGACACAGGTTCAATCCCTGGGTGGGAAAGATCCCCTGGAGAAGGAAATGGCAAGCCACTTCAGTATTCTTGCCTGGAAAATCCTGTGAACAGAGGAGCCTAGCAGTTTACAGTTCATGGGGTCACAAAAGACTTAGTGACTAAACAACAACAATAGCAACCAGGTACATGGTCCTCATAACAACTTTTTCATGGACCTGGGATTTGAAGTTAGAGTCTGGCTTCAGAACCTCAGCTTTTTCCTGCTACACTCTGCCTTATACAGGAAGGGTCCTTTTGCATTGGGTTTTGAAGGGTGAGTAGGAGTTCTATGAAGAGGACCCACCTCCTGTACTGACTTTAGCCTCCTGCTCCTCCTAAAGCTGGCCAGGGGCCAATACCTAGAAGCCAGAATTAGGTCACTAGGGTGACCAACTTGCCCTGGTTTGCCTAGGACTTTCTTGGTTTTAGTACTAACAGCCCTGTTTCTTGGGAAACCCATCAGTCCCAGGCAAACCAGAACATTTGGTCATGCTAGGTTTCACCCAGCAGCGGATTCCTACACCAGAGGCCAGAGATCTGTTGGTTTCTGACTCATTCCCAACAATGCTCATCTCCCCAAATGCCCCCTCGTATCTTCACGCTGGACTTCTTTCTCAGGACAGTTCCATTTACTGGTCTGGGTGAGAATTAAGTGAGATAATTAATTCTTTGGATAAGCTAAGCAAAGCATCTAGCACATGGTAACCCCTGGGGTTCTAGTCCATGCTGGACTTTGACATTCCTCTTTGCCTTGAGTGGGAGCTGGCACCCCTGTCCCTTGGAGTGAGCAGGCTTCTTTGTAGCCTAATTCCTCCTGCCTGGCTCTCCCCAAGGACAGAGCTGCGTCCCCACAAGAGTGAGGGCTAAGCATAATCACCATCCACCAGGGAAGCCGTCTGTGTCAAGTGTCAGAGTAAATAGGAAACAGGTTCAGGGCTAGGATTCAGGGCCAAGACAGCTCAAGGTCATCGGAGGCCAGGGAGCTGAGAGCGGGCTGCAACCCAGAGGGTCAAGCAGAGTCAGATGTTGGTTAAGAGTCATTCTCCTTCCTCGCGCGGCTGCGGCGTCTTTTCCCTTCCCAGTGCTGTTCAGCAGACAGCCAGGTGCTCTGCCGGTTTACTGGGGATGTGGGCTCACTGTGGCCTCCATCCTTCAGTCCACCTGGGCTCTGATACGGTCTCTGGACCAAATGGGGTTGTGCAGAATAACCATTTCTCAGGCGCTTACTGTGTTGGGCACAGGGCTATGCTTTTTTCTTCACCACTTTCCCTCTCAGACAATGCTCATTTTCATCCCTATTCTCAACAGAGCTGCGCCTCATGTTGTGGGCATGTCATTGGAGGTAGGGGGAAGGAAGCAGAAAGGGGAGACGTCCTGAGGATAGGAGGCTCAGTATTTTCCGGGGCTCGCTGACCGTTCACACAAAGCATCGCACTGTGAGTCTTTTCTCTCTTTTGAGAGGTGATGATGTGGAGTGGGCTCCCTTACATTCCAGTTGGAAACTTTTGACACTCTGGGAAAGAAGCTTGAGGCTGACCGAGCTGATGGGCAATGACATTAACATATGTGAACAGGAGCTGTAGTCCCAGGTTTGAATCCAGGTTAGACCATGTCTTTGCTGTGTGACCTTGGGACTTACTTAACATCTCTGTTTCTGCTTCTATAAAATTAGAATTAATCCTTTTTCTTCGTGAGTTCTTCAGCAGCCTATGCACCAGGCTAAGGATTGCTGTTGTCGTTGTTTAGATGCTTAGTTGTGTCTGACTTTTTCGACCTCATGAACTGCAGCGTGCCAGGCTTCCCTGTCCTTCACTATCTCCCAGGGTTTGCTCAAACTCATGTCCACTGAGTCAGTGATGCTATCCAACCATCTCATCCTCTGCTGCTCCCTTCTCTTGTCCTCAATCTTTCCCAACATCAGGGTTTTTTCCAATGAGTTGGCTCTTCACATCAGGTGGCCAAAGTGTTGGAGCTTCAGCTTCAGCATCAGTCCTTCCCATGAATATTCAGGGTTGATCTGACCCTAAATGTGGGCCAATTATCTGCAACTTGTGCTTCTGAAAGCATCCTCTCTGAGGCACTCTTTATTTGGTTGGGGTATTTTTTTAAATTGTGGCACATAATATAAAACCTATTTCATGATGGCTCAGGGGATAAAGAACTGCCTGCCAATGCAAGAGACACAAGCGATCTGGGTTCAATCCCTGAGTCAGGAAAATCTCCTGGAGAAGGAAATGGCAACCCACCCCAGTATTCTTGCCTGGGAAATCCCATGGACAGAGGAGCCTGGAGGGCTACAGTCCATGGGGCCACGGAGAGTCAGACATGACTGAGCACACCCACACATATTTAACCATATTTAACTGTGCAGCTCAGGGGCATTAAACAACTCACCTTGTTGTGCCATCCTCACCATCGTCCATCTCCTGAATTTTTCACCTTCCTAAACTGAAATTCTGTCCCCATTAAACTCTAAGTCCCCACCCCTCTTGCCCTGGCCCTGGCATCTACCCATTGGGACAGTCTTCGCCTTGATGTATTAAAAATCACACCCACCACATATGGTTGTCGAATGGATTTCCCAAGACAGTATTTGAAAATTCCCTGACGCCGTGCCCAGCATGGAGCTGGCCTCCGTTACGGTACCCTGGGCCCTAGCTATGGTGGGTTTAAAACCTCTGATGTCTGCCTACCTGCAGTGAAGATCATTGTCTAATCTGAGTATAAGCCCAGAGGAGAGAAGCAAGGACCTCAGGCTAGGATAGAGACCCGGCTCCATGACCTTGAGGAGGTTTTTCACTTTTAACTTGAGCGCTTACAACTGGCTCCCTCTGGTCAGGTGGCTGGTGACCCAGGTCTTGAGGTTTCTGTTGCCTCCAACCCATTGGTGTGTTTGTTCAGTAAACGTGTGTGGAAGGTGGGCACAGGAGGAAATCTGACCCAGGCCTTGCTTTCTCAGGCCCTGCAGTGGATGTAAATGATGGGGCCTTGGAAGGAGTGAGTTGGGGATGGGGGAAGGGAGAGATTTGTTTCTGTCTTACGTGGTTCACTTCTTAGACTGAACTCCCCTCTTTGGATGAGCACATTGTGTAATTACCATGAGAAAACACTTTCACCAGGTTGCCATCCTTGAAAGGAGCTGATTCATAGAGTGTTTGGTGAGCATGTTAAATAGCTGACCGGCCTGGGTCTTAGATAGCTCATTTGGTAAAGAATCCACCTGCAATGTGGAAGACCTGGGTTCGATCCCTGGATTGGGAAGATCCCTTGGAGAAGGGAAAGGCTTCTCCAGTATTCTGGCCTAGAGAATTCCATGGACTATATAGTCCATGGGGTCGCAAAGAGTCGGACACGACTAGGTACTTTCACTTTCACTGGCTCTTAGGAAGTTCAAGTACCTCTGTCCTATGTATTAGCCATGCATGCGTGAGTGCTAAGTCACTTCAGTCGTATCTGACTCTTCACTGCCTATGGTCTGTGGCCCACCAGGCTCCACTGTCCATGGAATTCTCCAGGCAACAATACTGGCGTGGATTGCCAAGCCCTCTTCTAGGGGATCTTCCCGACCCAGGGGTTGAACCTGTGTTTTCTTTCGTCTTCTGAGTTGGCAGGCGGGTTCTTGACCCCTAGCGCCACCAGGAAAGCACTGTACTAGCCACGGTTTTCTTTAAAAACCCACATTCACATGTACCTCCCTCAGGACGCCTTCTCAGATGTAGAGAATTCCGTTTCTTTACCCTGAGTCCTGTTTGAGCTCGTAAGTCTTTCCTGTTGACTCTAAATAGGATTGTTAGAGATTATTTTTGTTTTTTTTAGATATTTAAAAAATTAGTTCTATTTATTTGGCTGCGGTGGGTCTTTGTTGCTACTCACGGGCTTTCTCTATTTGAGGTGCACAGGCTTCTCACTGTGGTGGTTTGCCTAGTTTCAGATCACAGGCTCTAGGGCATAGGGGCTTCAGGAGTTGTGGCACATGGTATCTAGATCATGGATTCCGTAGCTGTTGACACACGGGCTTAATTGCTCCATAGCATGTGGCATCTTCCCCGACCAGGGATCGAACCCATGTCCCCTGCATTTGCAGGCAGATTCTTAACCACTGACCCACCAGGGAAGTCTGTTAGAGATTTTAAATTTTGTAATATGATATAAATCAGTAGCAGCTTCTGTTGATCGAGGGTTTCTGATTTTTCTAGGACCTGGGCTAGTTGCTTTCCATGGTTATGAGTGTTTAATTTGCTAATCAGTTGCTATGGAGGGAGGGTTAGTCATTACCCCTGTTTTACAGGTGGAGAAACTGAGGCACGAGAATTTGCAGGACCTCACAGAAGGGCAGGTAGAGTTGTTTATTGAACCCAGATCTGCCTGACCTCATAGTCTGAGCTCTGAGCCCTCTTTGGTGGCAGTTCTGTCCTGCTCCCCACTGGACTGGGGGCACCTTTTCCCCCTGTATGTCATCAGGGGTCAGCTCAAGGCCAGTTGAACTAAAGAAGTGTGTGAGGTCTGGCCTCTGGTTGTCACAATTCCCATGTGTTGTTGAGGTCACAGGCCGAAAAGCAACCATCGGGGATGCATTCGAGGAAATGCAAGGAATTTACTGGAAGGCAGCTTCCTAGGTAGCTCAGTGGTAAAGAATCCGCCTGCTAACGCAGGAAATGCAAAAGACACATCCCTAGGTCGGAAGATCCCTTGGAGAAGAGCATGGCAACCCACTCCGGTATTCTTGCCTGAAGAATCCCATGGACAGAGGAGCCTGGCAGGCTACAGTCCATGGGTTCACAAAAAGTCAGACACCACTGTGCGCACTGGGGATTGGTGGATGTGAAGAATCAGGAAGCCTGAGTTTGAAGACTCTACAATTAAAAATTCCAACTCCCGAGCCAGACTGCCTGGGTTCAACTCCTGGCTCTGTCTACTATGACCTTGATGTGAGGATAATTTTAGACCTGATGTGGTGAATGAGAGGATGCAGATTCTCCTGTTACAATGCCTGGCATACGGCTGCCTACCATCATTGCTCCCTGAGTTAGTTTTTTTTTAATGGTAGTAAAATATATATAATGAGAATTATATCATTTTAACTATTTTAAGTGTCCATTTCAGTGACATTAGCTCCGTTTACACAGTTGTGCAAACATCCATCTCTAGAACCTTTTCATCTTCTCCAAAGTGAATCTCTGCCCCCATTAATAAACTTCTCACCCCTCCCCCAGCTCCTGGCCCCCATCATCTAACCTTATGTCTCTATGGCTCTGACTCCTCTTTTTGTATCTGTCTTCTTTCACTAAGCATCATGTTCTCAAGGTTCACCCATGGTGCAGCAGGTGTCAGAACCTCCTCCCTTTTTAAGGCTGAATAATATTCCTTGGCATGAATGGGCCACACTGGGTTTGCTTGGTCATCTGTTGATGGTGCTCCTTGGATTTTATTTATTTATTGTTTTTATGTAGACCATTTTAAACGTCTTTATTGTAATTTATTACAATATTGCTTCTGTTTTTTAAATTATTCATTTATTTATTTTTGGCCATGCTGGGTCTTTGGCACTTTACGTGGGCTTTCTCTATTTGTGGAGAGTCGGTGGGGGAGCTACTTTTCATTGCAGTGCTCCGGCTTCTCACTGTGGTGGCTTTTCTAGTGGTGGAGCGTGGGCTCTAGGGCTCACGGGCTTCAGTAGTTGCTGCACGTGGGCTCAGTAGCTGTGGCTCCTGGGCTCTAGGGCACGTGGGCTTCAGTGGTTATGGGGCACAAATTTAGTTGCCTCGCAGCCTGTGGGATCTTCCCGTATCATGGATGAAACATGTGACTCCTCCATTGGCAGGCAGATTCTTTACTACAGAGCCACCAGTGAAGCCCCGATACTAATTCTTTGCCTACTTCCTCAACAGTGGGTTCTTGCGGTGCCCTGTAGTGGTTTGAGAAATTCTCAGTGTTCATTCCAAGCCTCACATTTTAAATGCAGAAACTTCTCTCTGACTCTGCATGCTTGTCTACTAGGCTGGAAGCATCATGAGGGCAGCAGCCACAGGACATCTGTGGCCTGGCACATGGGCAGCTCCAAATTCTGACAAGTGAATGTTGCTTCACAAGTATGTGCAGGTTGGGAGCTGAGCTGGAGTTGCAAGACGTGGGGTGGGCGGACAACCAGAAGCTGGGGTGTGACCACAGGGAGGCTTGGGGGAAGAGTGCCTCTGAAACTGTAAGTCAGGGATGGATAAGCACAGCCATTTCAGCCCCATCTGCTGTTCTGAATTTCCTCTGCCTTTACTTCTGGTGGGGCTTCCCAGATGGCACTAATGGTAAAAAACCCACCTGCCAATGCAGGAGATGTAAGAGACTCGGGTTCAATCCCTGGAGGAGGGCATGGCAACCCGCTCCGGTATTCTTGCTTGAAGAATCCCCATAGACTGAGGAGCCTGGTGGGCTACAGTCCATGGGGTTAGACATGACTGAAGCAACTTAGCACGCATGCACACCTCTGGTTAGGCTCTAAGGCCGGGGGCACAGAGGGTAATTCTGGTTCTCACTGGAGGGTGATCATGGAAATAAATGTCTGGGGATGTCTGTGGTTGTGACAACTGCGGGTGATGAGGTGCTCTTGGCATTTGGTGGAGGGGGATCAGGGATGTTGCTCCACACCCTGCAATGCCCACCTCCACCTCCAATCCCAGAGAATGGTCCGGCCCCACATGTCAACCCAAGTTAAGAAACTGCACTCTAAGACCATAGCGATGGCATCATCAGTCTGAGAGACTGGTCCAAGTCTGTGACTTGAGATAGTTACCAGGTGTGAAACTGGCAAGAATAAAGGGAGGGGGTGTTAGCAGGGGTCCTGTCCCTCCTCAATGATCCAGTATCCCCTCCAGAGCCCTGTTTGCTGCCTCTTGCCCATGGCTGCTCCCTGGATAAGCAGATTGGTCCAGCTCGCGTCCATGGGGACAGCTTCCGGCTGCATGACGTCGCCTTGCAGCTCTCCCTCCGTGGGAGAGGAGACAGCTGTTCCGTGCTTGGGCCTCCTGCGTACATGTGTTTGTGCATGTTTTGGTTCCGAGGGTCAGTGGGTTGTGTGCTTTGCTTTGTCCTCAGTTAACTTAATTTGTTGCTAATAATAAAATCTGGAACTTACCTGGCCCTGAAGCCCTGGGTCATTCATTGAGGAAGCTTGGCACACACATCCTTCTCAAAGGCTGCCTGTGGAAAAGGTAGAGGATGGAGTGAAATTCTTCTCGGGGCAGAAGGGTTGGCAGGACCAGCTCCTGAAAGTTGAATTCAGCGTATTTCTAAACAAAAAAACAACTTGATCCCAAAGGGGTCAATTATTCTAGAATTACCTGGTTGTTTCAAGGGCAGTTTGATGAAAGTTTCTGGATGGGGGACCTTGGGGGCACAAAATAAAAGGCAGCATCAGAGGGGAAAAAACCACCTAAGTAATATAGTATTTTTTCTTTCTTTTTAACAAATTTTATTGATGTGTACTACTACTACTAAGTCGCTTCAGTCGTGTCTGACTCTGTGCGACCCCATGGACTGCAACCTACCAGGCTCCTCCATCCATGGGATTTTCCAGGCAAGACTACTGGAGTGGGGTGCCATTGCCTTCTCCGAGTTGATGTATAATACTATGTTAAGTTACTGGTGTGCTGGGAAAGATTGAGGGCAGGAGGAGAAGGGGACGACAGAGGATGAGATGGTTGAATAGCATCACTGACTCAATGCACATGAGTTTGAGCAAGCTCTGGGAGATGGTGTAGGACAGGGAAGCCCGGTGTGCTGCAGTTTGTGGAGTTCCAAAGAGTCGGACACGACGAGCAATTGAACAACAACAACAAATGGTGTACAATATCATAATTCACAATTTTTAAAAGTTATACTTCATTTAGAGTTATTGTAAAATATTAGCTATATTTCCCATGATATATATCTGTGAGTGTTAGTCACTCAGTCATGTCCAACTCTTTGTGAACCCATGGACTGTAGCCCGCAGGCTCTTCTGTCCATGGGATTCTCCAGGCAAGAATATTGGAGTGGGTTGCCATGCCTTTCTCCAGGGGATCTTCCTGACCAAGGGATCGAAACCAGGTCTCCTGCATTGCAGCCATATTCTTTACCGTTTGAGCTACCAGGGAAGCCTTGATATATAAGATATCTTTGTATCTTAATTTAAAGGTTTTTTTTTTTTTTTTTTGCCGCAGTACTTGGCCTTTGGGATCTTAGTTTCCCAACTAGGATTCGAACTGGAGCCCAAGCAGTGAAAGCGTGCAGTCCTCACTACTGGACTGCCAGAGAATTCTCCTTGTATCTTATTTTATACACAATATTTTGTACCTCTTAATCCCCTCTCCTTGTGTTGTCCCTTCTCTTTCCCTCCATTCAACCTGTTTTTAATATTTATTTATTTTTGGCTCCATCGGGTCTTAGTTATGGCATGTGAGATCTTTGATGCAGTGTGCGGGCTTCTCTCTAGTTGCAGATCTCGGGCTCCAGAGTGCGTGGGCTCTGTAGTTTGTTGCACACATGTGTGCTAAATAACTGCAGTCATGTCTGACTCTTTCAGACCCTATTGACTGTAGCCCACCATACTCCGCTGTCCATGGGATACTCCAGGCAAGAATACTGGAGTGGGTTGCCATGCCTTCCTCCAGGGGATCTTCCCAACCCAGGGATCAAACCTGCATCTCTTAAGTCTCTTGCATTGGCAGGTGGGTTCTTTACCACTAGCACTTACCTGGAAAGCCCATAGTTTGTGATAGGCAGGCTTAATTGCCCTGAGGCATGTAGGATCTTAGTTCTTCAACCTGGGATTGAATCCATGCCCTCTGCATTGGAAGGTGGATTCTTAACCACTGGGCCACCAGAGAAGTCCCCATTCAACCTATTTTTTAAAAGAGTATCATATATACCATTGTTAAGACCATTTAAAGAGATTTACAAGGAAAAGAAAGGCCTTTCCATGTCCACTCTCTCCCCAGAGGCAACCACCAGCCTGAGTTTCTTGTTCACCCCAGAAAGGAATTGGATGTGTACACATGTGTGAACACCTGCCTGCCCGTCTTTGACACAAAGACACTTTCTCTATCGCTCTGTGCCTTGGCTTTCTCCCTTAGTAACATTTCCTGAAAGTCATCTGAATCTTTTTCTTATGTGCCCACGGTCATTGGTAACATACTTACCAAACTCACAATCAATGGACATTTCCAGATCTTTGTTATTATCAATGGTGAAGCTGCTGAGTATCCTCATCCTTGAAAGGCACAGGATTTTAAAAAAATTTTAAATTGAAGTGCAGTTGATTTACAGTATTGTGTCAAACTCTGCTGTATAGCACAGTGACTCAGTTATACACGGATATTCCTTTTTTAAAAAGGTGTTCTTTTCCATGATGGTTTATCACAGGATACTGAATATAGTTCCCTGTGCTGTACAGTAGGGCCTTGTCCATATCAGTTTTTGTCTGCTCATCCCAAACTTCCAGTCCATCCCTCCCCCATCTCCCTCCCCCATGGCAACCACAAGTCTGTTCTCTGTGTCTCTGAGTCTGTTTCTGCTTTGTAGATAGGTTTATTTGTGCCATATTTTAGATTCCACATATACATGATATCACATGGTATTTCTCTTTCTCTTTCTGACTTACTTCACTTGGTATGATCATCTCTAGGTCCATCCATGTTGGTGCAAATGGCATCCTTTTCATGGCTGAGTAATATTCCACTGTATAGATGTACCACACCTTCTTTATCCATTTCTCTGTTGATGGACATTTAGGTTGTTTTTGTGACCTGGCTATTGTAAATAGTGCTGCAGTGAACACTGGGGTGCGTGTATCATTTTGGATTGCAGTTTTGTCCAGGTACACGTGAGAGGTGTAGGGTTTTGTTTGGGACTGCTCACAGCATCCCGAGCCCTTGCTCTTGCACTGGAGGAGTGCAAGGGAAGCTGTATTCAAAGCAGAGGGTTAGGACTTTCGTATCTTAACCTGGAGTTATTCATTTTTATCTTCAAATCCACATGGCTCTTTCATGGCGTCAAATACACGACTTCTGCAGGGTCAACATCTGCATGCATTTAAGAGTGGAAGCCGGAGATGCCGAATGCATGCCTGGCCTCTGCACATATCTCGGGTGAGGTGTGTTGCAAATTCATTGCTCTCCGCAAGGTGTGCTTGGAGAATTAAGCCTTAACTATGAAGGCAATTGGAAAAGGTGATGGCACCCCACTCCGGTACTCTTGCCTGGAAAATCCCATGGACGGAGGAGCCTGGTAGGCTGCAGTCCATGGGGTCGCAAAGAGTCAGACACGATTGAGCGACTTCACTTTCACTTTTCACTTTCATGCATTGGAGAAGGAAATGGCAACCCACTCCAGTGTTCTTGCCTGGAGAATCCCAGGGACGGGGGAGCCTCGTGGGCTGCCGTCTATGGGGTTGCACAGAGTCGGACACGACTGAAGTGACTTAGCAGCAGCAGCAGCAACACAATTTAAGGGACTGAATTGAGCACACTGCAGATTTTTTTTAAATTTTATTTTTGTTTATTTGTTTATTTTGGTTGTGTGGGTCTTCACTGGTGTGTGTGATCTCTCTAGTTGCGGTGCACGGGCTTCTCATTGCAGTGGTTTTTCTTGTTGTGGAGCACAGGCTCTAGGGCACGCGGGTTTCAGTAGTTGCGGCACATGCGCTCAGTAGCTGTAGCTCCCAGACGCTAGAGCACAGGCTCAGTAGTTGTGGTACACAGGCTTAGCTGCTCTGAGGCATGTGGGATCTTCCTGGATCAAGGATCGAACCTGTGACTCCTGCATTGGCAGGCAGACTCAACCACTGGGCCACCAGGGAAGTCCACATTGCAGGTTTTGAGTTTGCTTCTGTGCCATCTTGTCTCCGAGAAACACTTGAGGAGCTGGACTCTGAAAACTGCATCCAGCTGACACAAAACGCGAGCACGCACCTCAGACATCCACCAGCTCCCTTGCTGCCCTTCTTGGGTCATGAGCCACCACTGTCCACATCTGAGGTTCTGACTTGAAATCCAATTTCAGACAACCCTCCGTCTTTTCACCATCACTCATCGGCCGCCTGATGGGAAGAGCTGACTCAGTGGAAAAGACCCTGATAATGGGAAAGATTGAAGGCAGGAGGACAAAGGGACAACAGAGGATGAGATGGTTGGATGGCATCACTGACTCAGTAGACATGAGTTTGAGCAAACTCTGGGAGATGGAGAAGGACAGGGAAGCCTGGTGTGCTGCAGGCCATGGGATCACAAAGAGCTGGACACAACTTAGCGACTGAACAACAACACAGGCTACAAACCTCCAACACCCACTTCTGCACAAGTAAACTTCAGGCCCTTTCAAAGTTAAGTGTCTTATATCTTGCTGTGGTTGTGTATTTCTTTGCTTTTTTAAAAAAGATTTATTGATTTATTTTTGGCTCTGCTGGGTCTTCAATGCTGTGTGAAGATCATGGGCTCTAGGGCACGCACAGGCTTCAGCAGTTGTAGTTCGTGGGCTCTACAGAGAGGGCTCAGTAATTGTGGTGCATGGACTTGGCTGTTCCCCGGCATGTGGGATCTTCCCGGACCAGGGATCAAACTCATGTCCCGTGCATTGGTAGATGGATTCTTAATCACTAGACCACCAGGGAAGCCTGGTTGTGTATTTCTTAACATGTGTAAAACTGTTACTCTTTTTTAAAAACGTTAGATTCCTGTTTTATTATGTGCCACTGATGATGTCCTTGCCCGCTGTGGTCCTAACCTCATTTTTCCCCTAAGTGTGGTGATTTTTAGGAATGCTTGCATCGCTCTGGCACAGAAAGGGCTATCCTTCACTTCTCAGATAGTAGTAACAACGAGTCACAATGTGGCATTGCCCCATGGCCCAGCCCATGGCCGGGGAGACCTCAGTTTTGTCACCTCCAGGTCTGTGACTGGCCCCCATGTTTCCTGTGGGCTGGCAGAACACAGCCCACATGAGGACATCATTAGAGGCAGCAGCTACTGTTTGTGCAGTTCTTCATCTGTGCAGGGCTCTGGGGTCTGGCAGTGAATTCAGAAATGCAAGGTGCCTGCTCTCCTACAGCCCACAGTCCCCTGGGCCTGGTGGTAGTAAACACAGCCACAGAGAGATGGACACAGTATTATAATTTCAGGTGGCAGTAAGTCCTGGAAGGAATTATGTTGGGGTGACAAGATGGGGTGAGCTGAGAGGGTCTCATTTAGAATAAAGAGTTTGGGGAAACGGAACCTTCTTTAGAATAAAGAGGTCTGAGGCTGAGGTTTGAGCTGTAGATCAGGAAGAGGAAGGGGAAGCTGTCATGGGAGCCCTGGGGAGCAAAGTGAATTCTAGGTGCTCAGAACAGCACATGCAAAGGCCTTGAGGTTGCCTGGGGATTTTGAAGGAATATATTTTCTTTTTTTGTCTGTGCTGAGCAGCTTGTAGGATGTTAGTTGCCTGACCAGGGATTGAACTTGGACCCTTGGTGGTGAAAATGCAGAGTTCCAACCATTGGACCAACCAGGTAATTCCCTGGAACAGGTTTTTATTGCTTGGTTTTTCTGTGCCATGACTGAGGCACAGAATGGACCTCATAGCAACTCTATAAAGTGAGTGCCTAGGGATCTTCCATTTTATCAGTTCTAAAGGGGAAACCAAAGCTTGGAGAGGCTGAGACACTTACCCAGGAGCTTGGAGCCTGGGAGCCACAGAACCTACCTTGGATCTTACTCGATGGCCTAGTTTCTAACCACTGGCATGCTGCTGCTACTGCTAAGTCGCTTCAGTCGTGTCCGACTCTGTGGGATCCCATAGATGGCAGCCCACCAGGCTCCCCTGTCCCTGGGATTCTCCAGGCAAGAACAGTGGAGTGGGTTGTTTGATAGAATCCCAAGTGGGATGTAAGGACCATTTGCCTCCCATCCCTCTGTTAGACCACCCTCCCTCAGCTTGGCAGCTGCCTCCTCTGCCTTGCTCTTGGAGGGGTGGCTGCCTCTGGCACCAGTGGCTACCTCTGGCCAGCATATATCTTGCCCCCCACCCCCCACCATTTCCATGGCTCTGACCTTTGGTTTTTCATACATGTGAGACTTGTCTTCCAAACCTGGTCAAGGTTATGATGTTTGTGAATATGCATACATGTGTGTGTGTTTGTGTGACCCCCTAATTTGAATACAAGGTTTCTATTTGGATATCTGCTGTTTAATTTTCCAAGGTTTCCCCCCTCACAAAAGGAAAAATGCATTACGTTTTATCTTTGTATCCTGTGGAACCCTGTGAATAATGGGCAACTGGGGATGAGGATTGCCAAGGAAACAGATACGAAGGAAATTCAGGGTGTGTTGGGGGGGTGTCTATTTGAGCACAAAGGTACACTTTTGATCTTCAGATTTCAAAGTGGGAAAGTCAAGGTGAGGTGGGAGCAGGGGTGAGGAGTAAACCCAAGAACGTCCAGTGCACAGTTCTTCCTGGCAGCTACACTAGCTTCACGTGGCCCAGGATCAGCAATGTCTCAGAGGTGGGGTGTGTTGTCTTTTCCTTAGATCAGTCCCAAGAAGCAAAAGTTTACAAGCCAAACACGGTGGTGGTTTTCTAGGGGGTGTAAGGGCAGGAAGAGGGTGGAGGCAGGTCTTCATCATAAAATCCCTTTCCACGTTCAAGACCCAACTCCTTGCCACGCTCTTTTCCTTAGCAGAGGGTGAGGACCCATAACTGGTAGACCTGTGCTTTAGTTCAGCTTTGATCCTCTGTGTGAGAATTTCTTTCTTTCCAAGCTCCAAGCCCCCCCATCCAGCTTTCTTTTGGTGTCTATGTTTGTACGTGAAGGGACTAAGCTATACCTCTTATGCTGGGTCAGATTTGTCTTCGTTTGAGCCCGAAGTTGCTCGTGGCCCAAATTCTCAACCTTTCCCGGCGTTCCATAATCACAGGCCTTGGGGAGGAATGCATCCCATTGCCCTCCAATTATGGTTTCCTCAGGAGGCTATTAAATCTTGATTTCTGAGAGGAAAATTGGGCATCCCGTGTTTTCCCTTTCAAGCCCTAGTGTTCTGCTACTGTGGGTGAGCCCTTCTAGAAACTTCCAAGTGGTTTCAGAGGCCATCAAGATATCACTGCGAACTGCAGTTATTTTATGATGGAGCTGGGCTTTAGAAAGAGCATAGGGGGTGTTTCTTTTCTTTTTTTTTTTTTTTTTAGTTTTTATTGGAGTATAATTGCTTTACAATGTTGTGTTAGTTTCTGCTGTACAGCGGTGAATCAGCTACACATTTCCATATATCCCCTCTTTTTTTTTGGGTTTCCTTCCCATATAGGTCACCCAGAGCCTTGAGTAGAGATCCCTGTGCTATACAATAGGTTCTCATTAGTGATCTATTTTTTACCTAGTATCTGCAACTCCAATAGTTGGCTACCTGATATGAAGAGCTGACTCATTGGAAAAGACCCTGATGCTGGGAAAGAGTGAAGGCAAAAGGAGAAAGGGGCAGCAGAGGAAGAGATGGTTAAATAGCATCACCAACTCAGTGAACCTGAATTTGAGCAAACTCTGGCAGATAGCGAACAGAGGAGACTGGCATGCTGCAGTCCATGGGGGTCACAAAAAGTCAGACGTGAGTTAGGGATTGAATAACAACAACACAATAACAACATAGTATCAATAATGTATATATGTCAGTCCCAATTTTCCAATTCATTCCACTCTCCCCTTCCCCACTTGACGCTCAAATGTTTGTTCTCTATGTCCGTGTCTCTATTTCTACTTCGCAAATAGGTTCTCTGCACCATTTTTCTACATTCCACATATATGTGTTAATATACAGTATTTGTTTTTCTCCTAATGACTTACTTCATTCTGTATGACAGTCTCTAGGTCCATCCATGTCTCTGCAAATGGTACTATTTCTTTTCTTTTTTTTGGTGGCTGAGTAATATTTTATTTAGCTGCTGCTGCTGCTGCTGCTAAGTCGCTTCAGTCATGTCTGACTCCGTGCGACCCCAGAGACTGCAGCCCACCAGTATCCCCCGTCCCTGGGATTCTCCAGGCAAGAACACTGGAGTGGGTTGCCATTTCCTTCTCCAATGCATGAAAGTGAAAAGTGAAAGTGAAATCGCTCAGTCGTGTCTGACTCTTAGCGACGCCATGGACTGCAGCCCACCAGGCTCCTCCGCCCATGGGATTTTCCAGGCAAGAGTACTGGAGTGGGTTGCCATTGCCTTCTCCGTATTTTATTTAGAGCCCTGGACAATTCTTTTAGGCTATTTCCTTTGGAGGAAGAGGTCAGTGTGGGGTTGATGGGAATGTGCAGAGATTGTGGGTTTGGATCTGGATGGACATGTAGAGGTGTTCAGCTGGGACCTTTCTGAGTTCGGCTGTGGGGCTCCTGAAGGGCAGGGACAGCCCATTCCTTGCTGCCTCCCATGCCTGGCCTGGGGCTGCCTGAAGAGCAGGCATGTATGCCTTTGCATTTGTTAAACTGGATGGAGCACAGTGACAAGCTGGATTTGCAGCGTCAACCATCAGTCAAGATCAACAGTGATACTAAGTCCCAATCTGTCCCGCCCCCGATACCTGGCAGATTTGAGGAGCAACATGCAAAGGTGATGATGAACACAGTTTCCCCAAGAACACCTCAAGGGGGAGGAGACAAATGTTCTGCGGGCTTTAAATTTGATCACTTATGGGACCTCCCTGGTGGTCCAGTGACTAAGACTCTGGGCTCTCAGTGCAGGGGGCCCGGGTTTGAGCCCACACACCATAACTCAGAGTTTCAGTGCCAAAACTAAAGATCCCTTGTGACACAACTAAGACCCAGTCACATAAATAAATAAACAATAAAACATTTGGTTACTTAATCTATCCAATGCCCCTCCCCCATCCCATGTCGGAGATTGTTATAGCTATTGTACAAAGCAGACTGAGTGATCAGATACCTGAAATTGTTGCTGAATTGTGGCTAGTGCTGATGACACCTTTGAAAACCCTCCAAGGGTCCAGGTGCTATGCTATATTATCTTGTCTGATGCTCAAGAGAGCCCCAGGTACTGTGACTGTCCCTGTGTCTGCATGGTGGAACCAAAGCACAGAAAATGGAGTCACGTGACCAGGAAGTGGCTGCTTCCACTCCAAACCCAGGTCTGCCTGACTCCATGATTCGTTGTGCTCCACATGCAGGGTGATGTGAAGCTGTAGATCCCAGGTCTGATGGGAGGGCCTTGAGAGACCAGATTGAGACACTCTGAGCACATCACACCTTCCCCATCCCAGGCCTGGAGGTTGAGGGACCAGGGTGCTTGGTGGACGGTCCATCTGTCTATCAGCTTGATCACACGACAAAGATGGAGAAGGGAGAACTGGGAGGACTAAGGGAAGGCAGAAAGCTCAGCCAGAAAGCGGCATTTGGCTCTCTGGCTGTTCAATGCAAGAAAGAAAACACTTTAGCTTTTGCAGAATAATCTGAGGAAATTAACAGGTTAGGCGTGTTCCAGCCCTGCTGTGAATTTGCTTAGAGTATCAGCACAATTTGTTACAAAATGTGCTTGATTTGTAGCTAAACGGTTCTTGTGCTGGTGCACTGATTTCTGTCTGTCTCCCCAGGAGGCGGTGGAACTGTGTGTGCTCTATTCACAGTCTTGTGTTCAGAGCTCTGATGCTGCCTGCCACTCTGTAGGAGCTCAGAGCTGTTGGTCCAGGGACCTAGAAGGAAGATGGTGATAGGATTGGCAACACTATGGGTGTTGCTGCCTAGTCAACTTTTTAATTAAGAAACTAAGAATCCTAGTCAGAGAGCCTGTCTGTAAAGGTCAAAGGGTTTTCTAGGACATCTCCATGGTGTGGAAAACAATCTGCTGCTGCTAAGTCACTTCAGTCGTGTCCGACTCTGTGCGACCCCATAGACGGCAGCCCACCAGGCTCCCCCGTCCCTGGGATTCTCCAGGCAAGAACACTGGAGTGGGTTGCCATTTACCTGTGAGTAAATACTGGTTGGAGAGCGAGGGTGTGGCTACTCTTGATCCTGGTGGGGAAAGAAAATTCCTCCATGGTCCTCCTGTATGCATGTAAAAGAGACTTCTTATCAATGAGCTTTCTCCCCAAAAGGGGACTTTGTCTGAGAGCGGAAATGCTACTCATCTTTCTTTGAATGTTCTTAGAAGTACCTTGCATCCAGTTGGATGGACAAGCATTTTGCTGTTGTTGTTCAGCTCCTTAGTCGTGTCCAACTCTTTGTGACCCCACGGACTGCAGCATGCCAGGCTTCCCTGTCCATCACCATCTCCCGGAGTTTGCTCAAACTCCTGTCCACTGAGTCGGACAAGCATTTACACAGCTTTAATTTCCTTCGTGCATTTCTCCCAAGTGTGTGCCGGGGCTTGGCAGCATAAACAGAAGCAGAGTCAGCAAGTTCCAGGTGTACAAGGTGCTTACTCAGGTAGACGGAGGGCTGCAAAGTGGGTCCAAAGAGCCAGTAAAGTCTGAGGGTCCAGTGGCAAAGGGACAAACACATTCTTTTCATAAGTCAAAATAAACACGGGCAGGAAATGGGTGCCCCCCCATCTGCATCGGAGAACTCCGTCTTTTTCTAATAGAAGAGCCGTGTCTGAAGTGTACACATGGGGGTGTCCCAGGAATACCTGCTGGGCTCCCGGAATGGACACGCCACATGGAGCTTTTAGATGGAAAAATAAAGCAGCCAGGCTGGCTTCAAGAACCAACTCAATAAGGAAATGAGTCGAGTGTTGTGTCTCTTTGGTCACGATGGAATTTAAAATAGGTGTTTTTTCATTCTGACGAATGATTCCATTTCACGATGTCTCCACAGAAAGGCAGTACGTTCTCCTGTTTACTCTTGTCCTTTAGGAGTTGAGGATATTTTCTCTGTTCCCTGTCTCTCTGCTTAGCCTCTGCCAGCGCGTGGGTGTAGCAACTCCCGGGAAACTAGCTTCTGGTGACCTGTACATTATTCAAGACCACCGTGTTCTTGTTACTGGGAAGCCATCAGTCATATGAATGGACCTTTTTATGGTTGAGATTGTCCCCAGGGAAACCCTCCTTGCAATTCAGGCCTTCCACAGTGACAGATTTCAGACTCTGACATTTCTCATTCCCACTCTGTTGTTCCCATGGATGCTATGGTTCTCTCTCTCACTTCTCCCCACTAGAAAATGGTTATACAAGATCCCAATGCTGGGAAAGATTAAGGGCAAGAGGAGAAGGGGCGACAGTGGATGAGATGGCTGGATGGCATCACTGCCTCAATGGACATGAGTTTGAGCAAACTCGGAGAGATAGTGAAGGACAGGGAAGCCTGGCATGCTGTAGTCCATGGGGTTGAAAAGAGTCAGACATGACTTACGACTGAACAACAGCAACAATTAACACAACATTGTAAATTAATTCTACTTTGATTAAAAAAAAAAGGAAAGAAAATGGTTATACCTAATCCCAAAAACGACACAGAAAATGTAAACATGTGGGCAAATATCAACGAGAAAAATATGCATGGAATTCAAGGCAGCAGGTATCAAGGAAAGAAGGAGAGAGGTTTTGCATTAAGTGGAGGGACAATCTTTAAATGAGGGTCAGGTATGCATAGAACCAACTTCAGAGAACAAATTGCAGGAAATAAGAGGAGAATTAAGAAACCTCAGGGGAGATACAAACAGAGCCTTGATCATGTAGATAAATCTCAATTAAGGAACAAGGAGTTTGAATAATATGGTTAATAAGATCATGGTAACAGATATGGGCTGGACTTTGTATTCTGCAAACAATACACATTTTAAAGTGCTCTTGGAATATTTAGAAAAACTAATCATCTGTTAAATCTCAAGGGGAAAAAAAAAACCAATTCTTTCCAAAAAGCAGACATTGAACTGCCTAATCTCTGGCTGTAAGTAAACATAACTGGAAATTAATTTTTAAAAGCTTAACCAAACAACCATTCAAGACAAACTCCTACCATGTGATAATTAAAAACAATACAGAATTCTTAACTTTGGTCAAAGGCAGAACTCAACACTGCAAGGATAGATGTTTTAGAAGACAGCGGAGATGTGAACACAGACTTAAATGATTAAACAGAGAAATGAGACAACGAATAATGAAGCAAATCTACACAGGAAGAAGGAAATAATCAATTAGTGGGGACTCACTGATTAGAAAACAAACAGAACTGACAATTTCAAAACTGGATCTTTTACAGCTGCAATATGCAATAGGGTAGCCATTAGCTACAGCAAAATTAATTGTTTCTCAGTCATGTCAGTTGGTTTCCAGCACTTGGTGGCTACACATGACTAGTAGTAGTAGTGTTACTTGCTTAGTTGTGTCTGACTCTTTGTGACTTCATGGACTGTAGCTGGCCAGGCTCCTCTGTCCACGGAATTCTCTAGGCAAGAATACTGGAGTGGACTGCCATTCCCTTCTCCAGGGGATCTTCCTGACCTGGGAATCAAACCTGTGGCTCCTGCATTGCAGGCCGATTCATTACCATCTCAGCCACCAGGGAAGCCCCTGCTGCTGCTGCTAAGTCACTTCAGTTGTGTCCGACTCTGTGCGACCCCATAGACTGTGCAGCCCACCAGGCTCCCCCGTCCCTGGGATTCTCCAGGCAAGAACACTGCAGTGGGTTGCCATTTCCTTCTCCAATGCATGAAAGTGAAAAGTGAAAAGTGAAAGGGAAGTCGCTCAGTCATTTCCCCGACTCTTAGCGACCCCATGGACTGCAGCCTCTAGTGACTACCAAATTCCACAGTACAGATACAGATCTTCTCTGTCAATGCAGACTGTTTATTGGGCAGTGCTATCTTAGCATGAAGACTATAGTGTAACTAAGGGAAAAAATATGTGGAAAGAATAAATATATATTAATAAAGACAGAACATGGAAATGTAACAAAACCCACAAAAAGATTATAAAGCCAGCTCTGGTAATAAATAACTTGCAAAATATTATTAAAATAACCATTTACTGGTTTAAGTGCTCATCTTATTTAGGTTAAGTTTTTAGTTTAGTTGATAATTTGTGTCTGACTCTTTTGTGACCCCATGGGATTTCCCAGGCAAGAATACTGGAGTGCGTTGCCATTTCCTTCTCCAGGGGATCTTCCCAATGCAGGGATCGAACCCATGTCTCCTGCATGGCAGACGAATTCTTTACCACTGAGCCACCAGGAGTTTAAGTTAGTCACTTCCTTTCACAAGAAATTAAAGTTCTGAATTTGCCCCTAAGAACAGCTATGCCTGAATCTCATAAGTTGTGCTCTTTTGTTGTTAATTTCTAAATAGCCTGTAAAAGTTACATTGACTCAAGAAGCAGTAGGCTAAAACTCAGTAACTTTTAAAAAGTCATTGCTACAGTTAATTGCCTAAAATGTGTATGGATTACATATATACATGAGGGAAATTTTCCAAAATATCCATAAGAAACAAGGCACTTTAACAAGAGTAGTTTTAAGGAGCAGGTCGGCGGTGGGGTCGGGGGTTGGTTTGAGGTGCAACTTAGCAGTGGGAGACACAGTCAATCACGTGCAGAAGCTCTGACATCCTGGACTCACACCGCAGATCCAGATGGTCCAAGTCTGAGTACCTACCTAGCTTCTTTTCTTAGTTCTTCTTGTGAGTCTTGTGCACCTGCCCAAGGTGGAGACTTGGGAGTTATCCATGTTGATAAGCCTGATAACCCCACCTCCCCTGATGGCTTCAGACGTCAGCCTCTTTCTCCCTGTTCCCTCTTGTCTTCTTTATCCAGCTACCAGAGAACCAGAATACTGACCCTGAATGTGGATCTGAAAGTGAAAGTCACTCAACCCCACAGACTGTAGTCCTCCAGGCTCCGCTGTGCATGGGATTCTCTAGGCAAGAACACTGGAGTGGGTAGCCATTCCCTTCTCCAGGGAATCTTCCTGACCCAGGGATCGAACCTAGGTCTCCTGCATTGGCAGGCAGATTCTTCTTTACCATCTGAGCCACCAGGGAAGCCCGAATGTGCATCTGGTGGTATCTTGTTCTGGCTGAAGCCCTTCTTTGGCTCCTCCTGTGATGCAAAGTCCAAGCCCCTCGGCTCCCTAACCGTCCCATCTGGCCCGATGTCCCACACCTTTTCCTCTGTACTTTGCCCTTCATCAGCTCTGAACTCTTTTATGCTTAATGCAGCCCTGTTGATTCACACATTTGCATGTACTGTCCGTCTCTTGCTGGAATAAAACCAGTCACCTGATTCCCTCCACTTTTTTTTCTCCCCTGTGAGTTTTACTGTGCACCTTGTGTGTGTGCATGGCACTGGGATGCAGTAATTCGACAGATGCAGTAATAAACCTCCCCTTCTCAGGACTTTCTTGGTGTCTCAGAAGGTAAAGAGTCTGCCTGCAGTGCAGGAGACCCAGGTTCGATCCCTGGGTCAGGAAGATGCCCTGGAGAAGGGAATGGCAACCCACTCCAGTATCCTTGCCTGGAGGATCCCATGGACAGAGGAGGCTGATGGGCTACAGTCCATAGGGTCCCAAAGAGTTGGACACAACTAACACTTTCACTTTTTTCCCTTTCTTCTGGCTTGCCGGTTTCTTTTGTGCATCCTAGGAGAGAAGAGATAATGTCTCCATCCCTTTCTGCAACCCAATGCCAAGGGCCCAAATCCAGATGGGCCAGAGTAAGAAACACCATGAATTAAACCCGCAGTATATCCATGGTGCTGCACCCTGGTCCTAGTCTCCCTGAGACCTGGGTTCCAACTGGCCCGGCTGCTTGCTAGCTGAACTGGCATTTAGCACAGCAGCCCTTATGTGCTTCAGTGTCTCCATCTATAATGGCGGTGGTTGTTCGAATAATAGTGTTAATAAGAGCTTATTAACTGATATAGGTTGAATGTTGTATTCAGCAAACGGAATATATATCTTAAAGTGTATTCACGTGGAATGGGTGGGGGTGGGGGGACGTTAGAGAATGGCCATTCACTGCTTGGGTCTACAGGAATTGCAAGCAAAGGTGTGCTGCGTGCTTAGTTGCTCAGTCGTGTCTGACCCTTTGCGACCCCATGGGCTGTAGCCTGCCAGCCTTCCATTCCTCTGTCCATGGAATTCTCCAGACAAGAATACTCGAGTGGGTGGCCATGCCTTTCTCCAGGGGATCTTCCCAACTCAGGGATCGAACCCACGTCTCCCGCATTGCAGGATTCTGAGCCACTGGGGAAGCCCAGGCAAGCATATGTGGGCATCTTCAAATGTGGGGGCGAGAGGAAACATTGGTTGGAGGGCACTCCGAAAACAAACCTTGTAAGTTTTCTTAGGAATGTAATTTATGAGCATGGTGTTCAGTATTCTGGGCGCGTCGAGGGTAGACATCTCAAGAGTAGGGTCGGAGAAGAGTGCGGACTCTCCCTGCCACACCCCCTAGCCCCCAAGTTGGCAGATTGTGCTGTTGGACCCTGGCGAGCCGATGCCCCTCTCTGGGCTCCTCCCGAGTGAGGCCTGGGGCCAGGGCCCCCCTCGGCCATCCCGGGCGCTGCCTGCCACGCGGTGACCCGATCTCCTCCCGGGCACACGCCCAGTTCCGTGCGCGGCCCAAGCCACACGGCGGCTGCTCGAGGCGGTCCGCACACTCGGTTTCTCCTTTTCTTTAATTTCTTCCCAACTCCCATCCTCTGCGGGCCTGCCCTGCAAGGTTTGAACCCTCGGAAGGGGCCCCCTCCTGGGGCCCCAGGCGCGGACCGCCCGGCGGCGGTCACAGCCAGAGCGCCAGTCGGGCGAGCCGAGCCCCGCGCGCCCGAGGGGCGGGGCCAGAGCCCCAGCAGCACGCCCGCCCATTGGCTGAGCGCGAGGGCGGCGCTGAGGCTGCCGCCACCGCCCGGCCCGGATTCCACGGAGCGGAGCGCACCTCGGGCTTTGTGCTTCTCTGCTGCAGCCAGCTTGCGGAGGGCGGGGCTTCTCCCACCGTGGGTCCGCCCCTCATGAACACACACACAAACACACACACAAACACACATATAGATGTTTGGAACTCACCAATCTTGAGGCTGCCGAGGCGGGGAGCCACCTCCACCCCACGCCCGCCCCTTGAGGCTCCGCCTTCGTCTTCACGCGCCGTATTTCTGCGAAGAGCTCCGCCACTCGAGTCCAAAAGCATCTGGGAAGATGTTCGCGCAGGCGGGGGTGGCATTGTCGGAGGAGGAAAGTGGAGTGGGGAGCTTCTTTGCTTCAAGAACGCGAGCTCCTGCGGTCGCGGCTTCTCAAGGAGCGCAGACCCTAAAGAGCGTCTGGACAGTTGACCACCTAAGCTGTCAAAAGTCACTCAGTCCCCCTATCCCACCGTTAAATCAACTGGATTCCAAGGGAGGAATTTACCGAGAAGGTGCTGCCCGCGCCCGGGGGCTTCGGGGACTCGAACCTCTGCTGTCAGAGTCTGGGGCGGACGCGAGGGAGAAAGTCATAGGATGGACTTTAAGGAGTTTGTAAAATTCACACTTTCAGGGAGGGCCACGGAGCCCTGCGGTTAATGTGTCCGCCGGTCTATGACGCCACTGTTCCGTTTGGAAATTTCTGGAAAGCAGTAATTTTTGGAATAATAAATCGAGCTTTTTTTTTTTTTTTTTAACTACAGGCTTTGGAAAGGAGGGCAATGTAGCAAAATACTATTAACATATGTTGTGATATGGAAAAATTTAATACTGTTTTTTTTTTAAGTTTTCTTTTTACCATATAACATCTTAACTGAGAAAAACCAAATTGATTTGAACTTAAAAAGGCAAAGAAACCAAAAGTGGGTGTATTTTTATAAGTAAGTCATTTACCTCTCGGTCTTTGTCCCACTATTCTAGCTTTTAACCTTGCTTGGATATAAATTGGTAACTTTTAATTTTGATGTAGTTTGCAAGTTGACAGAAAAGCCTCAAGAATTGTACCAAATTCACTAGTTTTACCTCTTTGATTTTAGTATCTGTCTCGTGGATTTATGTATACACATTATATATATATATGTAAAGAGAGAGCTTTCCCCCCCCCTGAATCATCTGAGAGTCAGAGGCAGGCAGGTGTATCGTTCCTTTGCCTTTAATTCCTGGGGGTTATATTCTAAGAACAAGAAAATGCTCTTACACAACCGTGGTACAATGTTTAAAATCAGGGCATTAACACTGATGCAATATTTGAATCCACAATCTATTAAATAAATTTCATCCATCGTCTCAGTGTTGCTTGTCCTCAATAATATTACTTCCTGCTCCTGGTCCAGATTCCAATCTCAGAAAACACTTGGTAGTCAGTTACTTTGATTGTTGATTTTGTACTAAGGCAAAAAAAAAAAAAGATCATAAGAGAAAACTTTGTAAAGCTCTCTCAGATGTCTGTCGGCTATTCTGACAGTCACTAGAGGAATATTTGGGAGTAGAATGATATAATGGATCAAAAACCTTTCTTAATCATCTAGCAGAGTTTTTTAATGTACTTTTATTTTTAAATTTTTATTGAAGTATCCTTAATTTATAGTGTTGTGTTAGTTTCAAGTGTCCAGCAAAATGATTCAGTTATACTAAAAAAATGTATTTTTAAATAGATGTCAATTTCAGAAGGGTGTACCCATACATAGGAAAAATGAAAAATCAATTTGTGCTTATATGTGAGTATGCTGCTATGCACCCTCTACTTCATCTACATTTCCTTTTCCACAAGAAGTCATGGGGCACATTTCCTGTGTCCCTTCCAGGGGGACATATGTCCCATTCATCCTTTTCTTTCCCCCTCATTTGAAAATGTAATTTCCATGCAGCAGAATTCTGTGTTTCAGTGTAATGTTCTGTGGGATCCTTGTTCCCTAATGAGGGATCAAACCCGTGCCCCCTGCATTGGAAGTCTTAGAGTCTTAACCACTAGACCTCCAGGGAAGTCTTATTTTGACTGATTATTGGGCTTCCCTGGTGGCTCGGATGGTAAAGAGTCTGCCTGCACTGCAGGAGACCCGGATTCAATCCCTGGGTCAGGAAGATCCCCTAGAGAAGGGAATGGCAACCCATTCCAGTATTCCATGGACAGAGGAGCCTGGTGAGCTACAGTCCAGGGAGTGGCAAAGAGTTGGATACAACTGAGCAACTAACACTTTTTTCTTTATCGTCATGTAACCACCACTACAGTCAAGGTATGGGATGGTCTGGTCACTCCCCTGCTGCAAATTTCTTTCTGTTGCTTGCAGTCAGCCTTCTCCAGTTCCAGCCCCTGGTTACCACTGATGTGTCCATTGTCTCTAGAGTTTTGCTTTTCCCAGGATGTCACATAAAGGGAATCATAGAATGTGTATCTTTGGAGACTAGCTTTTCACACTCAAAATGATGCATTTGAAATTCATCTCCGTGTTGTGGGAATCAGCAGTTAAATTAAAAAAATTTTTTGGGGGAGTAAAGTTGCTTTACAATGTTGTGTTAGTGTTTGCTGTACAACACAGTGAATCAGCTATATGAATACATGTGTGTGTGTGTGCTCAGTCATGTGCTTTGCAACTCCATGGACTGTAGCCTGCCAGGCTCCTCTGTCTGTGGAATTCTCCAGGCAAGAATACTAAAGTGAGTTTCCTACTCTAGGAATCTTCCTCACCCAGGGATTGAAACTGCGTTTCTTACATCTCCTGAATTGACAAGCAAGTTCTTTACCGCTAGTGCCACCTGGGAAGCCCCATGTATACATATATTCCCCCTTCTCTTTGGATTTCCTTCCCATTTAGGTCACCACAGAGCGCTGAGTAGAGTTCCCTGTAGTATACAGTAGGTTCTCATTAGTTATCTATTTTATACTTAGTAGTGTATATATGTCAATCCCAAAGAAAAAAACAAATGTCAGATATTAACGCATATATGTGGAATCTAGAAAAATGGTACAGATGAACGTATTTGCAAAGCAGAAACAGAAAAGAAATGTATGGACACCGGCGGGGAAAGGGGTGGTGATGGTGGGAGATTGGGACTTAATTCTTTTTTGACTGCTCTCTAGAGTTCATTGTCGGAGAAGGCATGGCAACCCACTCCAGTACTCTTGTATGGAAAATCCCATGGATGGAGGAGCCTGGTGGGCTGCAGTCCATGGGGTCGCCAAGAGTCGGACACAACTGAGCGACTTGACTTTCACTTTTCGCTTTCTTGCATTGGAGAAGGAAATGGCAACCCACTCCAGTGTTCTTGCCTGGAGAATCCCAGGGACAGAGGAGCCTAGTGGGCTGCTGTCTATGGGGTCACACAGAGTCGGACACGACTGAAGCGACTTAGCAGCAGCAGCAGAGTTCATTGTATGGAGATACAGTGTTTATCCATTCCCCAGCTGAGGGATATTTAGTTTGGTTTCCAGTTTTACGACCAACCTAGACAGCATATTAAAAAGCAGAGACATAACTTTGCTAACAAAGGTCCGTCTAGTCAAGGCTATGGTTTTTCCAGTGGTCATGTATGGATGTGAGAGTTGAACTATAAAGAAAGCTGAGCGCTGAAGAATTGATGCTTTTGGAGTGGAGCAGTGGTGTTGGAGAAGACCCTTGAGAGTCCTTTGGACTGCAAGGAGATCCAACCAGTCCATTCTAAAGGAAATCAGTCCTGGGTGTTCATTGGTAGGACTGATGTTGAAGCTGAAACTCCAATACTTTGGCCACCTGATGCGAAGAGCTGACTCATTTGAAAAGACCCTGATGCTGGGAAAGATTGGGGGCAGGAGGAGAAGGGGACGACAGAGGATGAGATGGTTGGATAGCATCACTGACTCAATGGACATGAGTTTGGGTGGACTCCGGGAGTTGGTGATGAACAGGGAGGCCTGGCGTGCTGCAGTTCATGGAGTCACAAAGAGTCGGACACAACTGAGCGACTGAACTGAACTTGCAGTGATGATGAACGTATCCACATTCCCATACGGGTCTTTGTGTGAACCTAAATGTTCTGTTTTGTTCTTCACTTCACTTGGCTAAACCCCTAGGTTCTGTGGTAAGGATCAGAAGTATGTGTCACTTTATAAGAAATGACCAAACTGTTTCCCAAACTAGCTGTCCATTTCCGAGTCCCACAGTGTATGTCTTGTTCCTTTTCCCACTAACAAGCTATATTCTTTAGATACTTCTTCCCCCTTAATGCTATCTTGGAAGTGATTCCAACATTAAAATACATCGAGCTGCCTCCATTTTCACAGCTGTGTGCTATTCCATCCCTTTGATCCACATTAATTTATCTACACAGTCTCCTGTCTTGGACCTTTATGCTGTTTACAGGCTTTTGCTGTTGCAAACCCCAACGGCTAATGTATTGTAGGGCACAGAATATCCCTGTCTAGGCATCTAGGTGCACATATGCTCTCTTGTCTGCAGGATAATTCCTAGAAGTAGATATACCGGGGTCAAGTTGCACCTGCTTCCTTTGCTTCATACCACCCCTTTCTCTCTCTTTCTTTTTCTCTTTTTGGCTTCTCTGGGTCTTTGTTGTGTCATGGGGGCTTTTCTCCAGTTGTGGGCTGCAGTTGTGGCATGTGGGCTTTGAGCACACAGGCTCAGTAGTTGTGGCACATGGGCTTAGTTGCCCACACTGCATGTGGGATCTTAGTTCCCTGCCCAGGGTTTGAACCTGCATCCCCCGCATTGGAAGGCAGATTCTTAACCACTGGACCATGAGGGAAGTCCCCCATATCACCTGTCTTAAGCCAACTGGCATTTCTGTAGATTTCTCTCTGGAGAAAGGGTCATTTGGTCAGGAGCCTTCCACTTTACTTCGGGAAGTTCAACCAGAGGATGCCTTCTTGCGGTTTGTTTAGAATTCACTTTTCAATCTTCTCAGTGGGTTGGAGTGAAAAAGCCACTGGAGGTGAAAGTTTCAGGAAGGTAGTGGCTGCTTCTCCTCTAGTGAAGTTGGAGGCCAGGAGCTTTTGGAAACTTTAGGGAGAATTGGGAGGATATTGGGGCCAGCAGGCCAAGGCAGCTAGGGTGGGAGGGTGGGGGACGGGAGATGGGTGAACAAGGAACCTGTGTGGTTGGAAGGGGGAGGTCTGGGTGGATTTTCCATTACACACGAGTCATGAACCTGTCCTGGGAAGGTCCACAGCTCCTGGGCTTCTTGGCATTTTCTTGAAAAGACTGCCATCCTCTCTGGAAGGAACAGCTTGGAGGGGAGGGCATGACATTTTGAGCCAGGGCTGGTGTGTGGTGAGTGTGCTATGTGTTGGGGACTCATTTGGTGTCTATGAACGGGGGCAGGGCAAGGGGCACAGGGAGGGGAGAGTCAGACCCCTCCTCCATTCTCATCTTGCCAAATGCCTGGTTTTCATAATTCAACCTGGGACGAAGGGTGGGTGGGGGGGAACCACCAGTGGCATTTCTGCTAAATAAGATAAAGTACTTGGAAACAGATGGAAGACACCCAGAGCTGCCTTATTGTTATCAGAGTATAGTCTTCAAAAGTTAAAAAACACAACTGTTAGGCAAACAAACAAATCCCCCAACCAACCAGTCAAACAAACCAAAAAGAACACCAGGCAGCACTTTTAACCCTTTAGCAAGGGCACTAGCTGGGATGGTAAAGCCAAAGCATTTGTCATCACTAAACCAGGAGCACAAAGTTAGATATGAGGACGTTACTGTCCCAGGGGGGCAATAAACCTGTCATCATTGCAGATTATTTCTTCTCTGGGATAAAAATGATTTACAACATATCCATCTCTAAGTTAACATCTGGCTTTCTGGAGTTGAGGCCCCAGTAGAAATAGTAAATCAATCACAGGTAAGTTTCACGGGGGAAGGGGTTGACAAATGATCCAGCCCATTGCCTGCTTGTGTAAATAAAGTTTTATTGGACACAATGTGTTTGAACCCATAGGTCTTCTCTGAGGCTGTCTTCACACAGAGTGCACTTGTTGTGGCATGGAACATATGGCCCGAACATTTGCTTTGTGACCTTCTGTGGGAAAATCTTGCCAGCTCTTTTGCTGGAGAATGAAATTGTTCTCAGGTGGACCTCTTAGGCAGGGCTCCAGAAGAAGTCTGAATGGCCCTGTGAGCAGCCTCTGGCCTTGTGTGTGAGCTTCGGGTCATTTTTTCTTAGCATTGTCTAGGCAGGAAGGTTTATGTGTCTGGGAAGTTTTTGGTAGATCTTTGCCAACAGCTCTTTTGAACCGAAGTGCTGACCCTCAGAGGCAGCCCCAGCCCAGGAAACAGACTCCTTCCTGCTCACACGTGTGCTTTTCCAGAGGGTGGAGTCTTCATGGATCCTAGATAATTGTCTGCCTTCTGTATTGCTTCCTGCCATTGAGTTCCTTCGGTTCCTGTGGACAGATTATTAATAATGATGAGAATACTATTGCCCACAATAACTGCTATCAAACCTATACTTGCCTATTAAATAATCTAGTGCCTTGCCCACATCCCTTCTTTTAGGTGTGAGAAGGAGTTAAGAGGTTATCATCCCCATTTGACAGACAAGAAAACTGAGGCTGTCATGGGTGCTTTACAGAAACCTTTGTGGCATGCCTGTGGGTGGAGAACTATATGCAGGTCACTCCTCCTTGACTGGGTGGACCCTGTGGATGCCTGTTTCATTGTTTAAACCTAGGAGTATCGTGTTCAGAGCCAAAAGATAGAAGTTACGGCTTTGGCCCTGCTGGGTCTCAGCTAAGTAAAAAGTCTTCTCTGTGAGATGGAGATAATGTTACTTACCTGCTGTCCCTGCTGGAGTCTTTATTATAATTAAGTAAGACTCTAATACTCGAATACTTTGGCCACCTGATGCAAAGAGCCAACTCATTGGAAAAGACCCTGATGCTGGGAAAGACTGAGGGCAGCAGAAGGGGGCGACAGAGGATGAAATGGTTGGATGGCATCATCAGCTCAATAGACATGAGTGTGAGCAAACTCAGGGAGATAGTGAAGGACAGAGAAGCCTGACATGCTGTAGTCCATGGCGTCCCTAAGAGCTGGACACGACTGAGCAACTGAACAATAACAAAGAATCTAATGGGGGGTATGGAAACCCTCAAGAACCTCCACAGCCATTGGTGGGTTAACTCCATCCTGCTCCTGTTACAGTTTCTTAGTTCTTTCTGGATCCACACAGAAAAATCAGATGATGCACTTGGGCACAGATGCTCTAAATTTTCCATGTAATTAAAAAAAAATAATATTTATTTATTTATTTTTGGCTGTGCTAGGTCTCCACTGCTTCACAAGCTCTCTCTAGTTGCAGTGAGTGAGGGCTACTCTCTAGCTGCAGTGCACAAGCTTCTCATTGCCATGGCTTCTCTAGGGTGCGTGGGCTTTAGTAGTGGCGATGCACTGGCTTGGTTGCCTCGAGGCATGCGGAATCTTCCCGGATCAGAGATCAACCCTGTGTCCCTGCATTGGCAGGCGGATTCTTAACCAGTGGACTACCAGGGAAGTCCCTTCACATCTCTTATTCCATGGCTTCCCCACCCCCGCCCCCACACACACCTTTGGATCATGACAATCTTAAGGAGAATTAAAGTTCCAGAAACATTTGCCTACGAACCCCTTGCAAAGCTTGGATTTTCCCCCTTCTTGACCTATAGGATTGATTTTCATTGTATAAATTTCAGCAGTGACAGTTATCCAAGCTCATCTTATTGTGTATAGACATTTCCCTCCTTTTTAAGTTGTAGTCAAGCACCCATTTGGTGAAGGGCATGGCAACCCACTCCCATTCCTAGAGAATCCCATGGACCGAAGAGCCTGGTGGGCTACAGTCCATAGGATCACAAAGAGTTGTACACAACTGAAGTGACTTAGCACACACGCACGCAAGCACCATGGTGATGCTGTCAGTGGGAATTCTGCCTCTGTTAAAAAGGGGATTCTGACATCTGCTACAACATGGATCAACTTTGAGGATGTGTTGTGGTTTAGCCGCTAAGTCATGTCTGATTCTTTGCAACCCCGTGGGCTGAAGCCCCACCAGGCTCCTTTGTCCATGGGATTTCCCAGGCAGGAATACTGGAGTGGGTTGCCATTTCTTTCTCCAGGGAATCTTCCCAACCCAGAGATCGAAACTGCATCTCCTGCATAGGCAGGTGGATTCTTTACCACTGAGCCACCAGGGAAGCCCTAAGGACGTGATGCTCAGTGAAATATGCCAGACACAAAAGGACACGCACTGTCTGATTCTGCTCACTGGAGGTCCCGAGAGGAGTCAGATCTGTAGAGATAGGAAGTAGATGGTGAGGGTCAGGGCCTGGGGGAGGGTATGCGGGGATCAGTGTTTCTTGGAGACAGAGTTTCAGTTTGGGAAGGTGAGAAAGTTCTGGGGATAGTTGTACAACAATGTGAATGTACTTAATGCTACTGAGCTGTGCGTTTGCAATTGGTTAAGATGGTCAGTTTTATGCATATTTTGCCACAATTAAAAAAAACATGTGTTCCTCATTACACTAACCACACTCAGCAGCCACAGGGAATTGGCTACCGTGTTGATCAGCGCAGATCGAGATGATTTCTGTCAACGCAGAAAGTTCCACCCAACACCAGTCCTCATGTGGAAATGTAGCTTCAGAGGCCTTTTAAGTTCTCTGGGTCTGGTCGGTGGTGTCCATGTGGGCCGTAATGTTCACTGCAGCTCTCGAGGGTCCTGGGGATTTGGGGGTGAAGACCATGTCCCAGCTTCCAAACCGTGTTTTGAGCTATGCAGGAAGTGAGCAAAGAAGGCATCCTTGGGGAACAGGCTCTGCTTGTGGCCTCAGAGGAACCATCGGTCCAGGGACAAATTTGCTGGCAGCCTGGGAAGGGAAGGCTGGTCGTGGAGGTCCAGGCCAGATACTGAGGGACCAAAATCAGGGGCAAGCAGGAAGTCATGAGTAGTGAGATGTCAGGAGAAAGAGTGTGTTACAAGCTGCTGGAGAACACCAGAGTGGAGTCCAGCCTTCAGTGGACAAGTTCAATTGCATCAAATAAGAAACTCCAGGCATAGAAATCCAAGCACAGTCTCTGCCCGGTTCATCATCTCTTGCAGGTCACAGCAGAAATACCACCTCCACTTCCCTTCGGCACAGTGCTTGCTGTGTATGCAGTTATACTTCTTTTTTTAATTTAAAAATTGTTATTATTATTTTGGGGCTATGCTAAATCTTCAATGTGGCGTGCAGGCTTTCTCTAGTTGCAGTGCACAGGCTTAGTTGCCTTACCACGTGCGGGATCCTAATTCCCCAACCAGGGATCGAACCTGCATCCCTTGCATTGGAGGGTGGATTCTTAACCACTGGACAACAGGAAAGTCCCTGCAGTTATGCTTTTAAATAATGAATATGCCTCCTCCATTAGACTCGTGGGCCTAAAGGCAAACTCTGTGGCCATTGTGTTCCCATAGAGGTTGTAAACATCTGGATCAAATGTGTAAGCAAATGTGCGCTGAAGCACAAATAAACCTTTGGGACATTTGCTTAACCTCCTCTCACCTCAGTTTCCTCATTGTAAAATGGAGAAAATGTAGATCAGGATGTATGTGTTTATACCAGTATGGCAGCTACATGCAGGAGCAGACTTGCTCAAGGCAATTGTGTAATTTTCAGGAAATGTGCAGACTGCTTCTTAAACAAGCTGGTAATTCTGTTTGTTTCTAGTCTTTTCTTTTTTTTTTTTTTAACTTTATTGGAGTATAGTGGCTTTAGAGTGTCATGTTAGTTTCTACTGTACGGCAAGGTAAATCAGCTATACATATACATATATCCCCTCTTTCGTGGATTTCCTTCCCCGTTTAGGTCACCGCGGAGTCCTGAGTAGGGTTCCTTGTGCTGCACAGTAGGTTCTCATTAGTTATCTATTTTATACACAATATCAATCGTGTGGAAGTGAAAGTGTTAGTCATTCAGCCATGTCCGACTCTTTGAGACCCCAGGGACTATAGCCCGCCAGGCTCCTCTGTCCATGTAATTCTCCAGGCAAGAATACTGGAATGGGTTGCCATTTCCTTCTCTAGGTTATCTTCCAGACCCGGTGATTGATCCTGGGTCTCTCACATTGCCGGTAGATTCTTTACCATCTGATCCACCAGGGAAGCCCTGGAGTATATATGTCAATCCCAATCTCCCAGCAAGCTGGTATTAAAATTTAAATAACATCAACTTGTAATTAAAGAAATTATGTTAAAAATCAAAGAAAATATTTCGTACTTATCGCTTCCTAATCATCTCAGTACTTTTTTCTATGATTATGCTTTTGAGGTTGCTTGCTACTACTGTTTCTATGTGATTGGATGTATTATTTAATGCTGTGCTACTGTAGATCTCTCGCTGGCTTCACTTTCAGTAACTTTAGGTGGGGTAGCTTGAAAAGGACCCTGGTGGGAATATTTACACCATGGAAATTGGCCAGTGCTTTAAAGCAAGAGGTTCTCTACTCCACTCAGTGAAGAAGTTGTTAAACGTTTAAGAGCACATCACTGGTTTGGGGGCTGAAACGAGTTAATAGTTATGCCTGGGAGTTGGGACATCAGAAACTAGCATTTTTTAAAATACATATTTATTTATTTTTGGCTGGGCTGGGTCTCTGTTGCTGTGTGGGCTTTTTCTCTAGTTGTGACAAGCGGGGGCTACTCTAGTTGCTCTGCATCGGCTTCTCACTGTGGTGGCTTCTCTTGTTGCAGAGCATGGGCTCTAGGGTGCACGGAATTCAGTAGTTGTGGCAAACGGGCTCGGTAGTCGCAGCTCCTGGGCTCTAGAGCAGTGGCTCAGTAGTTGTGGGGCACAGACTTAGTTGCTCCTTGACACGTGGGATCTTCCTGGGCCAGGGATGGAACCTGAGTCCCCTGCATTGGCAGGCAGATTTTTTACCACTGAGCCACCAGGGAAGTCCAGAAATTTGTATTTTTAACCAGCAGGCAACATGTACTGTAGAAGTGAGCCATTGCTGACATGATTTTGTTTGGCTTGCACTTCCTCCTCTCAAGTTGCTGTCGTGGCATTGGTAAAGCCGTTGACCAGCTGTTTTCTTTCTCTCTCCAGTGTGTCCGACCATCTGCAAGTCACATGGCTGCACCTCTGAGGGTCTCTGCTGCCACAGCGAGTGCTTGGGCAACTGCTCAGAGCCCGACGACCCCACCAAGTGTGTGGCCTGTCGCAACTTCTACCTGGACGGCAGGTGTGTGGAGACCTGCCCGCCCCCTTACTACCACTTCCAAGACTGGCGCTGCGTGAACTTCAGCTTCTGCCAGGACCTGCACAACAAATGCAAGAACTCTCGGAGGCAAGGCTGCCACCAGTATGTCATTCACAATAACAAGTGCATCCCCGAGTGCCCCTCTGGCTACACGATGAATTCCAGCAAGTGAGTCCTGAGTGTGGGTTCCCAGGGGGCAGAGGGCAGGTTGTCAAGAGGGAAAGGAACATGGGGTTGGTGCTGGTAGCACCACCTATTAAAATTGTGTGAGAAGCTAGAGTTGATTGGCTATGAGCGAGGAAGCTGCTGATGATGCGTGACACGGTTGGGTCTCTCAGATGCCATTCTGGCCTCCTGGTTTTGGGCACTGGCCTTTGGAGAGGGAGTCAATGACCTTTCTCTTGCAAAGGGCCAGATAGTAAATACTTTTGGCATCTTGCATACCAAAAATTGAAAGCTTTCTGTGCTTTTCATTGGAAACAGAAGTCCTTAGTTTCATATACAGTCCTTTATATGGCCTGATTGCTCCCACTGATGGAACTGTCTATCACAACCCAGGTCAGAGCTCAGATTTTTTAAGTGTTTTCTCCAAACTGGATCTGGATCGTGTCCTGAGGTTAGCCTGGAGTGCAAGGAAGAAGGACTCAATTCTAGATTATTCTCAAGGCTTTGTTGTCTTTTGAAGGACAATACCATCAAACCATTTCCTACTATTTGGGTGAGAAAAAGCAGGGTTTTCTCTCCCCAGGGGTGAGTCAGATTTCCTCCCCACACCTCAGACTTTTTGTTCACGCTGTTAGCTTCTCGGATGAGCTATTTTGGGGGCTTGGGGCTGGAACAGAGTTTTTAAAAAAAATCCATTTCCTGGTTTTTGTGTTGAAGGTCTGAGAAAAAAAAATGCCACAAAACAACACAAAAACAAATCAGAGATAGACGCACGTCAAGGGGCCTTGAGCTGACCTGCTTACGTAAAACATCTTCCCTCTTCAGACTTGGAAATGAGCCAAGTGAGAGTGTTCTGGTGGGAAATTTTATTGCCCTGGGTGGGGAAGATGGGAAGGAAAACAACCTTTATTCTGGCTCCCAGGAGCTGCTCCCTGAGTGTTTGTGAAACCTGCAAGTACAGTATGTTTTGTTTCCCTCGTTTTTGATAAAACCTATCACGTGGCTTTGTGGACCAAAAATAGGCTCCTATAAATCACCTTTGCATTCCACACAGAGCTATTTTTTTTCTTTTTTGGGGCCAGTTTATCAGTAAGATTGGGGAAATGACCATATTCCTCTTGATTTATTTATTTGTTTCATGTTTGAAATAAAGCAAGGATATTAACATCTTCCACTAAAAGACACTGGCTTTAAATAGAAGAAGGGTTTTTTTTTTTTTCCTGATCATAACAAAGATATGAAAAATAGAGCAACTTCCTTTGATGTTTTCCTGATGGCAGTGGCCCCAGGATTGAAGCCCCAGGAAATTAACGACTTGTCCGATGATGCTTGGGACCTCTACTGAATGAAAGAGGGGAAAGAGGGGGATGTTAATTATGACCCATTCTGGCAGTAGTTGAGGGCTTCCCAGGTGTTGCTAGTGGTAAAGAACCTGCCTGCCAGTGCAGGAGACATAAGAGACTTGGGTTCAATCCCTGGGTCGGGAAAATCCCCTGGAGGAAGGCATGGCGGCCCACTCCAGTATCTTGCCTGGAGAATCCCATGGACAGAGGAGCCTGGCGAGCTACAGTCACATGGAGTTTGCAAAGAGTTGGACGCGACTGAAGTGACCCAGCACGCAACATGGCAGTATGTTACTTTGTCAGTTAAAAAAACTTTTTTTTCTTCTGAAGCTTTTATTTTGTGGAAGACTTAAGGGCTGTCATGTTTTCTTATGTGGTTTGATATCAAATGGGGCCAGATATGTTTTCTTTCTTTCTGGTGGCTCTATCTGGGAAGTAGTTCTTGATGTTTTTATAGCAGAGAACAGTGAACCCATGTGGGTTCACTATATTCCATCCATGGTTACTCCGAGATACCTGGTAGGGTGCTCTTCAGTGAGATGAGGAGTATTAGATATTTGGGGTGCATGTTAAGGGTGTGATGGGTATGGGGCATCCCTGTCCTTCCCCCCTACCCCCCGCCCACCTTCTAGAATTCTCTGCCTCTTGATCTTTGCGTGGCTGGATTTCTCCTGGTCACCCAGGGCATCACAACTTAAAATTCACTTCCTTTGAGATTTCTTTCCTGTGTGACCACCCCGCCTGAATTAACCATCTGGCTACCCTTTGGCACATCTCTCCATTTTAACTCTTTTCGTGCTGTTTACCACTGGCTGATATTTTCATTGTCCATTTGTTAATTTTCGCCAATGAGACCGTAGGCTTCAGAAATGTATCAGCTAGCTCTTGCTGTGTAACAAACCTCCCCAGTACTTTGTAACTTATAACAACACTCATTTATGGTTTCTATTGATTTTGTGGGTTGACCAGAGGTTTATCTGGTTCGGCGTGGGTCGGCTCTGATGGGATGGTACAACCTAGCCACTCATACCCTGCACAGGCAGCTGGGGCCTCTCTCCATGTGTAGCCAGGAACGGCAGGCTTTAAACTGTGTAAGTACTTCTTAAGCCACTTCTGTGTCACATGTGCTAATGCCTCAGCCAAAGCAATTCAGAGGGCCACACCCAGATTCCACGGATGAGGAAGCAAGACTCCATTTCTTGGCTGGAAAAGAACATGTGAATTTCCCACAGGGAAAGTTGGTTGTTTGTTCACTTGTGTGCCTGCGGTTTACAACCGGCATTGGCAAAGGGCCAGATAGTAAATATTTTCTGCTCTGAGGGCCATATGGTTGCGGCTACTCTACTCTAGCCTTATAGAGTGATAATGGTCATAGATGGTACTCAAACCAGTGGGTGTGTTCTGATACAGTGCTAGTTACAACAACAGGTGGCCAGCTGGAGCTGACCCACGGGCTGTAGTTTGCTTATCCCTGGCCTGGAGGATCATCTGTCACATGATAAGTGCTCAGTGAATATTTGTAGAACCAACAAAAGAACCCAAACATTTGGTCATTATTCTGTTTCCACCCCAGCTGCTCTGACACCAGCTGGGTGTACTACAATAGATGTCAACATCAACCACCTGGAGTTGGCATCAGACCCACAAGTTAAAGGCTTGGTCCTCCACCGGACTGGCTTTACTTCACATGCCAGCCACACTTTGGGGGTCCCCAGGGCAGGCACGTGGGCACTAGTGGTAAAGAACCCACCTGCCAATGCAGGAGACATAAGAAATGCCGAGTTGATCCTTGGGTTGGGAAGATCCCCTGGAGGAGGGCATGGTGACTCACTTCAGTATTCTTGCCTGGAGAATCCCATGGACAGAGGAGCATGGTGGGCTACAGTCCTTGGCATCACAAAGAGTCAGACATGACTGAAGCGACTTAGCACACACACATGCAAGAGCGCCCACACTGCTGATTGGTTGGCTATAAATTTTGAGGTTCCCACAAACCCACTGGGTTCAATAATTTGCTGGGACAACTCACAGAGCTAAAAGAAAAAGGCTGATGGTCCAAGCCTATGGATGGTAGCACCCTGGGTTAGGGTGCCTACGGAGCTCACCTAAGTGTACATCACCTATAGCTAGCTTTGCAGACACTGCCCCCGGGGGGTGCCCTATTTATGGCTGGGCCAACTCTTGCTGCGCTTCAGCAAGAAACCATCAGGCAACTTTAAAGAGCAAGGTTTGTTATTCACAGGTCCTGGAGGGCCACACAGTGAGGTTGTGGGAAGGGGAAGGAAGAAGGGAGAGAGGGAGAGAGACACACACAGAGGAAAAGGCGGGGCGGGGAGGGGGGGGGAGAGACGGAGAGAGGAAAAGAGAGGGAGAGAGGAAGAGAAAGAGAAGAAGTGGCCCTTGGGAGGTCTGCTTTTCTTAGGTTCTGAGGGCGGAGTGTCTGGGGTTTGATGGCTTCACTCTGTGGTGAATTTAAAGCTCAAGAGCAGGAATTGGGGCACAGGAAGAGAGAGGCAGGGTCCATCAAGTGGTCAGTTATCTAGGTTCCTCAGGGCTTTCTGAAAGAGGGACCTTCAGGGGTGGGGGCAGCCTTGTTCCTTATCTAGTTGTTTTCGTTACATTTTACTCAAGACACATGTCTTTTGAAATAGATGCCTCAGCAGTCAAAAAGCTTCATGTCAGGCACTTACAATTACAGCTTTATTATTAAGGAGGCACAGAGGATGAGGGCTGGGAGAGTTCCAGACACAGGGCTCCCATACCCTCATGGAATCAGAAACATCAGCCTTACAGCACAGCTGTGTGCTCACCAACCAGAAAAATGGACTAAGTTGGTGTCCAGGGTTTTTCTTGGGGTTTTGTTATATAGCTGTGATCTATTGAATCACTGGCCATGGATTTGAGCTCTATCTCCAGCCTCCTCTCTCTGGAGGTCAAAGCGATGAGGCAACCTTCCAACTCACACATTTGACCTTTCTTGTGACCAGCCCTCATCCTGAAGCAACTAGGGGTCACTACTTCATTAGCACAACAAAGATGTTTCTATCACTCAGGAAATTCCAAGGCTTTTGAAGCTCTGTGCCAGGAGCTGGGCACCAGATGTGTTCTTTATTATACCACCATGACAAAGATCCTTCTGCAAAATTGAATAGGCAGAGGTGTAGAAATAACAAGGGTAGCAATGATACCACTAGTAAAAAGTGATCATCATAGCAAAGGACTAATGGTTTTTGTTTTTTAAGTGCCAAGTACTTTAGATGGCATATATCATTCAGTCATTCAGTGCTCATCACCACCTGCCCTGTGAAGCAGATACTCTTATCATCTCTATTTCACAGCATGTGTGCCTGCTAAGTCACTTCAGTCGTGTCTGATTCTTTGCAATCCAGTGGACAGTAACCTACCACTCCTCTGTCTATGGAATTCTCCAGGCAAGAGTACTGGAGTGGGTTGTCATGACCTACTCCAGGAGATCCCCCCAACCCAGGGATCAAACCCAGGTCTCCTGCACTGCAGGCAGTCTCCTTCATTGCAGATGGATTCTTTACCAACTGAGCCACCAGGGAAGGTCAGACCCCACATAGAACAGCAGACATCCCATCACCTTGCAGTAGCAGCCTGAGTACCACTAGTTGGAGTAAAATCATTAGCTCTGCACAATTGTTCACTATGGTTTCGTCAGGAGTCCCATCAGTTCCTTGTAATAGTGTGAGTTCTATCTCCAGGGTAGTACATGATTCCCCATGGGGTACAGTGGGAAGACCCTCTCTTTGGGACAAGGCAGAAGCCCCATCATTTTGGCATGAGTACCCTGACCTTGGGATAATGCTGTAGAACCTGTCACCCTGGAGAAAAGCCCTAAGCCTATCCCTTTAGACAGTGGTTCTTACCTGGAGGGGGCTTTTTGCACCTCCTTCCCCAGGGGACAATGTTCGGAGACATTTTTGGCTGTCATGCCTTGGATGGGAGGTGGTGTTAGCATAGTATGGGAGTGCGGGGATGCTGCTTAACACCCCTCGTGTGGAGGACAGCCCCCAACAGTGGAGAATTCTCCAACCTCAGTGTCAGCAGTGCTGTGGTTGAAGCACTCTGCCTTATGGTCACTTGGGACCCTGTGCAGCACGCTCTCTGCTGTGTGTGTGTGTGTGCGTCCTGATCTTTCTCCCCACTCTTTCTGCAGCTTGATGTGTACCCCTTGCCTGGGCCCCTGTCCCAAGGTATGCCACCTCCTGGAAGGCGAGAAGACCATCGATTCAGTGACATCTGCCCAGGAGCTCCGAGGCTGCACCATCATCAACGGAAGCTTAATCATCAACATTCGAGGGGGCAGTGAGTGCTCTGGGGGGAGGGGTTGCCGCCTCCTGGGATCCACTCTCCCTCTGAGCACACCAGGACAACAACCCAGAGACCCATCAGTGGAGTCATGCAAGGAATAATGTGCTTCCAAACTTGGGGTTCACAGCTCAGTCCTAGACCCATCACAATATTGTAAAGTAATTAGCTTCCAATTAAAATAAATTAATTAAGAAAAATGGAAATGCCTGATGTCCCAACTCTCAGCTTGGAAAATAAGAATCTTGGGGTGGGGACGAGGAGGGGCAGGGAGGAGAAGGGAAGTGGGTCCAGGACTGAGCTGGGACATCAGGCATTTCCAGTTTAAAAAATTAGTTTATTTAACTGGAGGCTAACTATTTTACGATTTTGTGATGGTTTTTGCCATACATTGACATGAATCAGCCACGGGTGTACATGTGTTGTCCCCCCCCAATTCCAAACCCGCCTCCCACCTCCCTCCCCATCCCATACCAAGCAGATAGCATGACCTCTTTTGCAGGTCTGGGAACTGTGTTTCCAGAAATTCTGTCAAAGGCAAAAAGTACTCCTTTGTTTATTTATTCAGCAGACGTTTATTGAATACTCACAGTGAATAAGACCAAGTCCATGCATGGTGGATCTTGCAAATAAACAAATGAATGTATAATATAAACCCGGGCAGTGGTTCCTGCACTGAAGGGCAACAAAGCAGGGGGATGGAGGGAGCAGAAGTCAGCCGCATAATAAACACATTCAGCTTTGCAGGCAGGACAGTCTCTGTCATAACCACACTGCCTTATAAATGTGTTTGAAGCTGGGCTCGCAAAAATCATTTTCAGCCTGGAAGTTAACTCTTCACCATGGGGAATTCTGGAAAGGTTAAAATATTTTGGTAGAAACCCACTGGATATTCATTCTCTCCTTTCCTTAGACAACCTGGCAGCTGAGCTAGAGGCCAACCTTGGACTCATTGAAGAAATTTCAGGATATCTGAAAATCCGCCGGTCCTATGCCCTGGTGTCACTTTCCTTCTTCCGGAAGTTACGTCTGATTCGAGGGGAGACCTTGGAAATTGGGTATGTGGGCCTGATACTGCATCTGTGGCCTCACTAGGAAGTTTGTGAGTTAGAAAATCTTAGGGTTTTTTTCTGTCAAGACAGGGAAACAACCTAAGTATCCAGTGATGGATGGACGGGTAAAGAAAGCATGATGTGTATGTGTGTGTGTGTGTGTGTGTGTATACTAAGTATCCACTGATGGATGGACGGGTAAAGAAAGCATGGTGTATGTGTGTGTGTGTGTGTGTGTGTATACCAAGTATCCACTGATGGATGGATGTGTGTGTGTGTGTGTGTGTGTGTGTATACTAAGTATCCACTGATGGATGGACGGGTAAAGAAAGCATGATGTATATGTGTGTGTGTGTGTGTGTGTGTGTATACTAAGTATCCACTGATGGATGTACGGGTAAAGAAAGCATGGTGTGTGTGTGTGTGTGTGTATACCAAGTATCCACTGATGGATGGATGTGTGTGTGTGTGTGTACTAAGTATCCACTGATGGATGGATGGGTAAAGAAAGCATGGTGTGTGTGTGTGTCTGTGTGTGTGTATACTAAGTATCCACTGAGGGATGGATGGGTAAAGAAAACATGATGTATATGTGTGTGTGTGTGTACATATATGTAATGGAATATTATATAACCATAAAACTACCTTTTTTGCCAAAGGTCACACCTTTCATTTGGATTCTTCCAATGACCTCCTTGCTGGTTCTAGAACTACCAGGACCATCCCACAGAAATATAATGCAAGTCACATATGAGACTTTAAATGTTCTAGTAGCTACATTTTTAAAACTTTAGAAGAAATAGGTGGAATGAATTTTAGTAATGCCTTTTACTAAACCCATTAAATCTGAAATGTTATTCTGACATGGACTCAATATCAAAAAATGATAAACAAGATCTTTTACATCCTTTTTTTTCATGCTCAGTGTTTGAAATCTGTGGGATTTTTTTGCTGTTTTTTTTTTGTTTTTACTTCTGATACAGTTCAGAAGGGCCACATCACAGGGGCTCAGTAGGCAAATGTGGCTGGTGGTCTCTGTGTTGGATAACACAGGTCAAGCTGCTGTCCATTTCCCATTCATCACGTCCTGGTGGCCCACTCATGAGTCTAAGGCGTAGGTCTACCTGAGTTACTGAGTTGTTATAAAACCTTCAGCGGCCCCCCTCTGTCTACCGAGGAAGCGCATGTGTTCTTGATCTTGGTCTAGCATGCAGTATACTAGAGGGTTTGGGCCATGGTATTGCTTCAGTATTGCCTTCCACCTGTTGTTCAGAACAAGCTACTTTGCTCTTCCCTGGGCCCAGCTCAGGTGCCTCTGTGTCTTCAGTCTTTCTCTTTTGCAAAACCCATATTTCAATCCATCACAGTCTTGCCCTCCTCCCCTACAAGACTGATCTCAAGCATCTTCCTGGCCTTGAAGACCTCCTCAGCTTCCCCTATACCTCTCACCCTCCATTCAACACGTAATGAGTACGTGTCAAGCAAGTGGTTAGAACTGGGAATGGAGCACTGAATGAGATCAGTTCCAGCCATGGCCCCACCATTTTGGAGGTGGAGATGACAAGCTGATGAATGATTAGGTCTGTGTGCGTTTCCATAGGAACTACTCTTTCTACGCCTTGGACAACCAGAACCTAAGGCAGCTGTGGGACTGGAGCAAACACAACCTCACCATCACTCAGGGGAAACTCTTCTTCCACTATAACCCCAAACTCTGCCTGTCGGAAATTCACAAGATGGAGGAAGTTTCAGGAACCAAGGGACGCCAGGAGAGAAATGACATTGCTCTAAAGACCAATGGGGACCAGGCATCCTGTAAGTGGCAATGCTCTCGTCCTTTCATGGACCAGACAATGTGACTTCCCCTACCTCCCCCACCACTCTGGTACCCAGGGTGGGTGTCACTTACCCCCAATGAGCTAAAACAACTAAGTGTGTGTTAGACTTTCTGAAACACTGAAGACAAGTGTTGTACACATTAATCTCTTTGCCAAATACCAAATACAATGCCTGGTGCTGGAAGATGCCACATAAGCACTGAATGAACGAATGTCATCTCCCATATATATATGGCCTTGGCTCAAATGCTACAGCAAAGTTCTGCAATTGCTACAGTTGGAGACTGAGAGCTGGCTACCCTTCTGTGACGAGTTTTTCTGTTGAAGAAATAGCTGAGCATTGAGGTGCTAAGGCTTCCATGATACCCTCATGTGCAGCTGTTTTGTTATGAGACAGTTTGGTGCAAACTGTGGTAATTCAGGGGAGGGAGAGAGCAAGGTTGGGGTGGTGCTTAAGGGAGGGCTTATATTCCAGGCAGAGGGAATTACTGTCTCCAAGGCATTGTCTTTCCAAAGAGTGGTCACTCCAAGATATAATGATCTGCACTCTCTCTAAACCCAGTCAGCTTGTATCCATTTGCACTGGAGTTACTTTTTCTGACATGTCAGGCATGAAAATCCACATGTAAGACAAATTGTGTTAGGACAAATGTTATTCTTGAAAGTGTCCTTTTCCCAGCACCAATTGGCCTCTTGTCCTTCCCTGTTAGTGCCAACCACAGCTCTTTAGATGCGCATCTGGTCAAGTAATTGACTTGCAGTTGGGGCCAACCTATATGATCTGTTCTTGCCCCTGAACAAGGGAAAGGCACGTGGAAATGAGACCTCACTAGGAAATAGCAGATTACCATCTTCCTTCTTGTGGATTCTCTTGGAAGTATGGGATCACCTGCTTTGGGCTGAAACAAATTATTTAAAATTCTGATACTGGGTGTTTTTTTTTTTTTTAAACCTTTCTAGGTGAAAATGAATTACTTAAATTTTCTTACATTCGGACATCTTACGACAAGATCTTGCTGAAATGGGAGCCGTATTGGCCTCCTGACTTCCGAGACCTCCTGGGGTTCATGTTGTTCTACAAAGAGGCGTAAGTAGAAAGATAAAGAGGTGTGAGTGTTACATTTGTGCTCAGAGGTTCCCCCACTGAAGTTTCTTTCTATCTCCTTCTTATCCATGGAATAAATATCATAGATCCCTTGGTGGGATCTCACCAGTTGATGGTGTATAACGTCAATAACATTTCTTATTGTCGAAAGCCAGAAATTGAAGCAGGCAGGTTTCTTTTGGAGGTCTAGATTGGGCAATCTCCTATAGAAATACCCCGTTTTTCTCACCAGACATTCTCAACAAAAAGTCACTGAGTCTACTTAGGAGGTGTCTTTTTAAAAAGTCTACTTAGTATGTGTCTTAGTAGGTATTTCTATTTAGTAGGTATCTACTTAGTAGGTGTCTTTTTTAAAAAAAAGTTTATTTTTAAATCTATTTTGGATTTTTTTCCAACACAAATAATTATCTATGGTAAAACAAACATGAAATTGATCATCTTAGTGATGTTTAAATGTACAGCTCAGTGGCATTAAGTATATTCGTGATGCTCTGTGATCATCCTCACTGTCCCTCCCCACAATTTATTCATCATCTTACGTTGAAACACTGTCGTCATTCAATGACACCCAGCCGTCTTGAGTATATGACTGTGCTGGAGTTTTAAAAGGAGACAGTGGAAGTGGTGATCATATTAACATGGATAATTATTCCATCCCTTATGATTTACTATGTGTCGGGCTGTGTGTGGAGGAGTCAGCCCACATCCTCTCATGTGATCTTGTCACTAACTCGGATAGTATCATCATCATGATCACTATTATTATTACTGGGAAATTGAGACATAGGGGAAGCAATCCCTTTCTCTTTGACTGTTTCTGTGTCCTTTCTCCTTGTGGCACAAGATTTTTGGTGAACAGGGTGCAAGCCTGCAGGAGGTAACTTGCCCCAGCCACATCTCTCTGATCTTTAGATCTATAGTCAAGGAATGATAACCATCTTTACCTGTTTGGTCTTGAAAGCCCTTACCAGAACGTGACAGAATTCGATGGGCAGGATGCGTGCGGCTCCAACAGCTGGACAGTGGTGGATATTGACCCGCCTACGAGGTCCAACGACCCCAAGTCACAGAACCACCCTGGGTGGCTGATGCGTGGTCTCAAGCCCTGGACCCAGTATGCCATCTTTGTCAAGACCCTGGTCACCTTTTCTGATGAACGCCGTACATACGGGGCCAAGAGTGACATCATCTATGTCCAGACAGACGCCACTAGTAAGCGTTTCTTGTGAATGTGAACTTAGGCGTGAGCTCAGACATCGTGCCTTTCATATGAAATGCTTGTGTCGTTTTTCTTTTTTTTTCTGCATGGTCATTGGCTTCTAAAACAGCTGGGCACTGAGATTTACAATTTCAGAAGATGAGGCAGTAGCAACAAGACATTAGAGAGGAACATATATTTCTTCTTTCCATTATGGAAAATTTTCAAATATTTACAAAAGTAGGAAAAAATAGCTCCTCTCCCTATGTACTCATCTCTTAGCTTCAATAATTATCAAGATTTTGCCATTTTTTGTTTCATCTCTGCTTCTCTCCTCCATTTTTTTGAAATTAAAATTTTTAATTGATTTATTTTTAATTGAAGGATAATTGTTTTACACTGTTGGTTTCTGCCATACATCAAATGAATCAGCCATAGGTACACCTCTGTGCCCTCCCTCTTGGTCTTCCCTCCCACCTCCCTTCCCTCCCATCCCATCCCCTAGGTTGTCACAGAGCACCAGTTTGAGCTCCCGGAATCTTACAGCAAATCCCTACTGGCTATCTGTTTTACATACGGTAACGTATATATTTCCATGCTACTCTCACGAATCATCCTACCCTCCCCTTCTCTCCCTGGGTCCACAAGTCTGTTCCCTATGTCTGCATCTCCATTGCTGCCCTGCAAATACTTCATCAGTACCATCTTTCCATCTTTCTAGATTCCATATATATGCATTAATTATGATATTTGTTTTCTCTTTCTGACTTACTTCACTATAATAGGCTCTAGGTTTGTTGTTGTTCTTGTTGTTTTTGATGTGGACCATTTTTAAAGTCTTTATTGAATTTGTTAGAATATTGCTTTGGCTTTATGTTTTGGTTTTTTGGCCACAAGGCATGTGGCATCTAAGCTCCCTGACCAGGGATCGAACTACACCTCCTGCATTGCAAGACAAAGTTCTAACCATTGGACCACCAGGGAAATCTCTCCCACATCTCCACTTTTTGGGGAGGAATGGGCCACTGGAGAATTTTCTAGAGTGTGGGACCAGAGATGCTGCTTAATATACAACAATGCACAGTACAGCACCCACAGCAAAGAATTATCCAGCCTCACAAAATCAGTAGAGAGAAATCCCATCCTATAGGATAGAGGCCAAGCGTATGAACCAGCTCTTGTGACTACTGCCCTCTTGCCCTGTATCCTCCAGCAAAACCAAAGGACTTAGAGTTCCGGAAACTTGCAGCTTCCAGACTTTTGTACCCACTGTGTCTTCTGTCTGGAGACTCCTACCCCTACCCCTTGCTGACTGTCAGCCACCTCCGTTCTCCAGGGGAAGCTTTTGTGGAGCCCAAAGTCGATGCCTATGGGGGGATGTGAAATGGACTGCCAGCTCAGGGATAGGTTTGAACGGCTTTGCACTGCCGAAATTTGCCCCACAACTGGGTTCAGTTTGGGGCTAATTAACCGGAAAGTGTGACTTTATCTATTCCCATCACCCTCCTTTTCCCCACCACCTTTCCAGTGCCTGGAACAAAGACAGCCTGCCTTTCCTTAGAGCTCTGTAAATGCTTGTTGCAAAAATGGTGGAACATGGGAATCTATACAGTCTGTGGTACTGCATGGATTGTAATTTTCTAACCCATGCTCTTCTTAGGCAAGTGTTCCATATGTCCAGGTGTCTCCAGTTTTCTCTGATGTTAAATAACACTGCAGAGAACATCCTCAGGATCTCTTTAACTTGGCTGTTCCCTCTCATGCCCACCTGACTGCCTGTGCTCTCTCCCTCACAGTGGATCTGTCTGTCTCCTTTCTCCTTGGCAGATCCTTCCGTGCCCCTGGATCCCATCTCAGTTTCTAATTCCTCGTCCCAGATTATTCTGAAGTGGAAGCCTCCCTCCGACCCCAATGGCAATATCACACACTACTTGGTGTTCTGGGAGAGACAGGCGGAAGACAGTGAGCTGTATGAACTGGATTATTGCCTCAAAGGTGAGTGCAGACAGGGGTCGGGGAGGGGCTGGTTTTACACACCGGATCTTCTGTGTTCTTGTTTTCTGGGACACATCTCTCCCCTCCCATTTCCAGCACGTGCTTGTGGGAACACACACTCCATTTTATCTCAGACGAAAACACACACACGGGCATTCTTCAGAGATACCGAGGGTTCAGTTCCAGACTTCCGAAATGAAGCAAATATTGCAATAAATCAAGTCACATGAAGTTTTTGGTTTCCAGTGCCTATAAAAGTTATATTCACATTATACTATAGTCTATGAAGTGTGCAATAGCATTATGTTTAAGAAAAAATATGCTTAAAATATACATGTGCATGTGTGCTAAGTCATTTCAGCCGTGTCTGAATGTTTGCTACCCCAAATAGATAATCAACAAGGACCTACTGCATAGCACAGGGAACTCTACTCAATATCTCATAATAATCTATAATGGAAAATAATCTGAAAAAGGATATATGTATATATGACAGTTACTTTGCTGTACACCTGAAACTAATACAACATTATAAATCAATTTTATTTCAATAAAAATTTTAAAAAGAAGAAATCAAGACCAAAAAGAAAACCATGCACATACCTTAATTAAAGAATACTTTATTGCTTTAAAAAAATGCCCAAACAATTACATTAGTAACATCAAAGATCACTGATCAGAGATCATCATAACAAGTAGAATACAAAGAAAGAAGTTTGATATATCGTGAAAATTACTGAAGCATGACATAGAGACACAAAGTGATCAAATACTGCTGGGGAAACGGTGGTAATAGTTTTCTGGACGCGGGGTTCCCACAAACCTTTGTTTTGTAAAAAACACACAGTAAGAGGACGTCTGTCTGCCCGTTCACATTTCTAAACATCACAGGGTGCGGACAAGCTCTGAAGACTCATGTTGAAACCAGACACTCCCCGTGTCTTGGCATCGATGCGTTCTGGAATGTTCTCCTCTTCCCCTTCCTCGTCCACCTCCCCCTGGTGGGGATGTAGCTGTGTTAACCCGTGCAAGACTTCCCTGCTAAGCTAGAAACAACAATGTGTGCAGTGGTGACTGACAAAGTCAGGGAAGAATTTTGGTCCCTTATTTTAAGAATTTTTATTGGAGTAGTTTATTTACAATGTTTTGTTAGTTTCAGGCGTACAGCGAAGTGAATCAGTTATACATATATCGACTTTTTTGGTCTCTAATTTTATTTTTATTTTTTACTTTTAATTTTTTTGGCCCCTTGGCATTTGGGATCTTAACTCCCCGACCAGGGATCAAATCCACCCCACTCTGCAATGGAAAGGTCCTAACCTCTGGACCTCCAGGGAAGACCTGGCCCCTAATTTTAGACCCTTAAGTTTTAAGGATTGGAGACAGCAATGAGTCTCCAATCTCTTCCTCCCTAGGCTTTCCATTAAAAATGTATATGAATGACACATATTTTCCAGTCTTCAGTCTCGCTTACTTAATGGGCTTGCATCCATCTACAGAAAAATGAAAAAAATATTTGAAGCCTCCAACTGGTGTGTATAAATTAGTCTTACATTATTTTAAAACTGGGTTGTAAAAAAGTCCATCAAACTGAAGAAACAGAAGTCTTTTCCCCCCCTTTAGTTGTTTTGTTTGAGTCTATATAAAAGGTTTTCCCCCCAATCCCCAGACTTTTTTGTTTATTATTTATTTTAAAAAAATTATTGCAGTATGGTGGCGCTGGTGCTAAAGAATCCACCTGCCAATGCAGAAGACACAAGAGATGGGGACTTGATCCCTGGGTTGGGAAGATCCTCTGGAGTAAGAAATGGCAACCCACTTCAGTGTTCTTGCCTGGAAAGATCCCATGGACAGAGGAAACTGGCAGGCTTCAGTCCATGGAGTCGCAAAGAGTCAGACACGACTGAATATTAAAAAAATAGTTGACTTACAATTTATTTAGTATTAGTTTTGGGTGTACAGCAAAGTGGTTCAATTATACACATGCATAGATTCATTCGTTTCAAAAAATATTTATTTATTTGGCTGCACTGGGTCTTTGTTGCAGCGTGTGGGATCTAGTTCCCTGACCAGTACTCAACCCCAGGCCTCCTGCACTGTGAGCTCAGAGTCTTACCCACTGGACCACCAGGGAAGTCCCTAGATTCCTTCTTTTTCAGATTAATTTCTCATATAGGTTACTACAGAATATTGAGTAGAGTTTCCTGTGCTAGGCAGTAAGTCCTGGTTGGTTATTTGTCTTACATATAATCATGTGTGTATGTTCATCCCAAGCTCCTGATTTATCCTTTAGTTGTTTTGTTGTTGTTTGTTGCTGTGTTGTGGTGTTGTTTTTGTTCAGTCGCTCAGTCACGTCTGACTCTTTGCAACCCCACAGACTGCAGCACGCCAGGTCTCCCTGTCCTTCACTCTCTCCCCGAGTTTGCTCAAATTCATGTCCATTGAGTCGGTGGTGCCATCCAGCCATCTCATCCTCTGTCACCCTCTTCTCCTGCCCTCAATCTTTTCCAGCATCAGGGTCTTTTCCAATGAGTTGTCTCTTCACATCAGGTGGTGAAAGTATTGGAGCTTTAGCTTCAGCATCAGTCCTTCAGGGTTGATTTCCTTAAGAATTAACTGGTTTGAGCTCCTTGCTGTCCAAGGCACTCTCGAGAGTTTTCTCCAGCACCATAATTCGAAAGCATCAATTCTTCAGTGCTCAGCCTTCTTTGTAGTCCAACTCTCACATCCATACATGACTACCGGAAAAACCATAGCTTTGACTAGATGGACCTTTGTCGTCAAAGTGATGTCTCTGCTTTCTGGTCTGAGTTTATTTTCCTTTAGATGTTGTGAGTTACTGGTAACCTCCTACCTTGGGGCAGCTGATGACATGTGACTGAGGTCAGGAGCCTAAGGTTTTCTGTGCCCTGATGTAGGGCTTTGGGCAAGTCACCCAGCTTGTCACCAGCTGCCTCCTTTTGGGGAAAAGGGGCAGGAGGCCAGATGATCTCCGGGAGCTGTCCCAGCTCTAAGATCATGTGCTATATGTATGCCTGTGACCTCATCCCCCGCCTGAGCAGAGGGTTGCAAACGTGATTTATCTCCTCGGATGCTTTATATAACTCGAGAGCAAGCAAAGTCATGGGCTCAGCTGTGCACTCTTGGCCCTGCATTCGAGCAACCGAAACCACCAACCAGAACTGCCACCACCATCGGGGCAGGCCGTGTTTTCTTTCTTTCTTTCTTTTTTTTTTTTTTAAGAGCAACAACTTTTATTCTGGAAGTCAGTCTGTCATTAGAAGGTGATGATTTGACATGATTTTATTTGTCATTTTGCCCAAAGTTTATGGAATTAAAAAAAATAAACTTACTAAAGGATAGATATTGTCTGATTCCACTTACAGGAGTTCCCTGGAGGAGTCAGATCTATAGAGACAGGAAGCAGATGGTGGGGGCCAGGGGTGGGGGAGGGGATGGAGACTCAGAGTTTCACAGGCACAGAGTTTCAGTTTGGGAAGGTGAGAAAGTTCTCGAGATGGATGGTGGGGATGGTTGCACAATAGTGTAAATATACTTAATGACACTGGATCACGATGCTTAAAAATGAGTAAGACGGTAAATTTTGTGTTATGTGTATTTTGCCACAAAGAAAAAACCCCAGTACACACACAAATAAATAAACTTGATAACACACACAAGATAAATAATTTACTAACTGTGATCCGTAGTAGTTTCCTTTAGAATCAGAAGTGGGGTTTTTTTTTTTTTTTCAGTTTTATTGAGATATAATTGACAAGGAAAACTGTAAGATATTTAAAGTGTAAATTGTGAAGACTTTTTGTGCATACACGTTGGAAAAGAATTCCTCCCACCTAGTTAATACAGCTATCACTTCACATATTTATTTTTTTGTTTAAGGAAATCTCTGTTTACTTAGTTTTGGCTGTGCTGGGTCTTCACTGCTACTCACAGGCTTCTAGTTGCGGCAAATGGAGGCTACTCTCCTTTGCTGTGCGCGGGCTTCTCGTTGCGGTGGTTTCCCCTGTTGCCAAGCACCGGCTCCAGAGTGTAGGCGCAGCAGTTGCGGTGCACGGGCTTAGTTGCCCCGTGGCCTGTGGAATCTTCCTAGATCGGAGGTCAAACCTGCAGGTACTGCATTGGCAGGCAGATTCTTTACCACTGAGCCACCGGAGAAGTCCCCTCCTTTTTCAAATGAGAACTTCTAGCTTCTTCTCTGATATTGAATTGTATATTTCAATTATACAGTACAGTCTTGTCAGCTATATGGTTTTTAACTGTAAAACTTGCATAACATAAAATTGGCCATTTGAACCACTTTGAAGTGCAAAGCTCAGCGGCATTAAGCACATTCGCATTGTTGTGCAGCCATCGCCACCATCATCTCCAGAACTTTCTCATCTCCCCAAACGGAAACTCTGTCCCTGTGAAACACTGACTCCCCCACTCCCCACCTTTCCACTTTGTCCCTGAGATTTGACTAGATGTGTCACAGAGACCCATGGGGCACCAAGTGGCATGTGGAAAGGGTGACAGGTGTCTGTGTCTGATCAAAAGTCCCTTCCTCCCAAGAAAAAAATCAGGAGCCCGCCCCACCACCCTTTACTAAGGAAATCCTAAGTTTATTTTCCATCTATAATGCCATCAATAACCCCTCTAACAGCTAAAACCTACACAGGCTATTCTGTGTCTATTAATAAACGTTAAGAAGTATGTTTAAGGATTTGCAAAGCTTCCGAGTGGGTACTCAGCATTCACAGGAAGATACTTAGAGCTCATTGTCTCCCGGAGCCATTAAAAGGGAGAGGAAGAGATGGAATTTCCCTTACTCAATAGACACAAGTAGGCACCCGGCCTCAAGGGCATTGTTTTAAGCCTTTAAAGAGTAGCCTGCATCTTCTATGGGCCTCCCAGCTGGCTCCGCAGTAAAGAACCCACCTGCCAATGCTGGAGATGGAAGATCCCCTGAAGGAGGCAATGGCGACCCACTTCAGTACTCTTGCCTGGGAAATCCTGTGGGTAGAGGAGCCAGTCGGGCTACAGTCCATGGCATCACAGAGTTGGGCAAGACTGAGTGACTGAGCACACACACAGGACATGCGCATGGATCGTTCTTTTACTTGGGGACTGCTTAGCATCACTTTCTCTGAGACATTCGCCCCAGAGACCCTCTGTCCTTTTCCCCTGCCATCTGACACACAGCGTATGCATTTCTTAGTTTACTGTATATTCTTCCCACTCCCCTGCACTTCATCCACTGGAATGTTAAGTTCCCCAAAGGCAGGGACAGGCACAGTTACCTTTGGCCTCCAGCCTTGTGGGGCTGTGGTGTCCAACAGTGTCCTGCTGCATGCTGACAGGCACCTTCTCTGTTGTCAGGACCCTCCAGTGAAGGATCTTATTCTTCCCAGAAGAACTTGAACCCAGATCTCTGCACTGAGCTCTGTCCATGTGCCCAGCCACTTTGAGAAGGTCCCCCTTGCTCTGCATGTGTGTGTAGGTGGTGGGGGGCGGGAATGGGATGGGGACTTGAGCCCTGCTCTGCCTTTCCCTAGGGTTGAAGCTGCCCTCCCGGACCTGGTCTCCACCATTCGAGTCGGAGGGCTCCCAGAAGCACAATCAGAGTGAGTATGAGGAGTCTGCTGGCGAATGCTGCTCCTGCCCAAAGACCGACTCGCAGATCCTCAAGGAGCTGGAGGAGTCCTCGTTCAGGAAAACGTTTGAAGATTACCTGCACAACGTGGTTTTCATCCCCAGGTCAGGATTTGTTATTGGCTTGGGGTCTCAGGTCTTTAGGGAACAAGACAAATGGGGGCAGACGCAGAGGATAGGCTGAGTCCACGCTGAGCCACTTCCCTGGATGCAGGAAGAGATTTTGAGATTATAACAAGTTCCTTACCAGGAAGAGGAACTGCCCCCCATCTCCGCTCAAAAGGAGGAGTGTTTAAAAAATTCAGCCTTTGCTCTCTGATGTCTCATGAACCCAACCTCTGGTCTCAGTCTGAGTTCTGATGATTATCAATGATTGATCATTACCTAATCGATTGATTATAGATAATAAATTCAATTATTAGGTGACAGAGAGCTGCATGCCCAGCCCAATGCTTGATTTATGGCTGAGTCTCAAGCTCAGTGCATTCCCTTTTTTTAATCTAAAGAAACTTCTCATCCTTCCAGAACTTTCCATGGCCTCGTCAAAACCCCAGAGACTTCACTGTTTAAATATGTTTCCTTTAGTGAGTGAAGGGGAAGTAAACAGAGGGTCTGCAGTAAAAATGACTCTTGGTTTTTTCATACCTCTTTATCCTTCCTGAAAGCTGAGACACAGGTAGAAGGCAAGTTTCTGTGGGTCACAGGTTGTTCTACCTCTCTCGGTGCCTCAGTTTATTCATCTGAAGAATGGAGAGAAAAATGGTTCCTATATTTTATGGTTGTGAGATTACACGAGTCTCACAGGGATTCTCAGCCTTGGTGCTGTTGACATTTGAAGCCAGCTCATTCTCTGGGGTGGGACCATCCTGTCCAGGGTAGGATGTTGAGCTGCACCCCGGGCCTCCACCCACTAGATGGCAGTAGCACTGTCTGCATCTTAATAAGTTCACGAGTCTTTCTGGTAACCCACTGAAGCACTTGCCTACTCCCTTTTACGGGTCCAAAGCCTTCCCCACCCCCACCCCCCCCACCCCCAACTCTGCCCAGGTTGACAAAGCAAATGTGCTGGGAGCTTTCAGTTGCCCCCACCCTCTCCACTCTTGACCCTTCCCGCTAACAGACTTCACCAGAGCTACCCAGAAGTGTCCAATACAATTGGTTATTTCCAAAGTGGATCAACCTCCCGCCCCCAGAGGTTGCACTGAGATAAAACAAGATTCGAAAGTGGGTCTCTTCAGAGGCTTAGCATTGCTCCTGCTAGAGGCTCCATTAGAACTGTCCATATATAACGTTTCTTTTCTCTTTCATGTATTCTTATCTGACCCTGAGTCCAAAAAAGCACTAAACGGCACAGCCCAGGTGTGGAGACAGTTATTGTTTCACCCATTAAAACTCCACCAGACTTAAGGATAGTGGCCGAGTCAGTCATAAGGTTTAAAACTAGTTTGGACTTCCCTGGTGGCCCAGTGATTAAGACTCTTCGCTTCCAATACAGGGAACACGAGTTCAATCCCTGGTCAGGGAAGATCCCACATGCTGCGTGCTTGTGTGCTTCAGTCGTGTCCGACTCTTTGCGACCCCATGGACTGTAGCCCACCAGGCTCTTCTGTCCAGGGGATTCTCCAGGCTAGAATACTGGAGTGGGTTGCCTTGCCCTCCTCCAGGGGATCTTCCTCACCCAGGGATCGAACCTGCATCTCCTGCATTGTAGATGGATTCTTTAGCACTGAGCCACAGGGGAAGCCATGGCATGACCCAAAAGAAAAAAGTAGTGTTACGTTTGATATCTCATGGGAACCCCAGATGACCCCAGATGACCAGGTCTCAGGGGTGTTTTCTTGACTCCCTCCTCCCAACTGCTTGCTGTGTCCCACACACCTGCTGGGGAAGATGTGGTTCAAGTGATGGGAACAAGTGGCCCATGGTCTGGGGCAAGCGCCCTTGGGCTGCTGGCACAGGGTGTCAGAAGCAAGAGGTCTGTCTGAAGAAGTTCTGTCTGTCCTCAAAGCGGCTGGTTTTGTTTTCACAGAAAATCATCTTCAGGTCCTGTTGCCGAGGACGCTAGGTATGACTCACCTGTGGGATGTCCGCGTGGCCCCTGGTGGCTGCACAGTGCAGGGCCACTGGGCCCTCGGGGCAGGAAGCATGTTGAGCCCCTTTGAGATCCCCGGGGCCTTCTGTGGTTTGATGCATGAATCGCGTTGTTCTGCCGAGAGGGGGCGCTTCACAAATTCACACGTTACACGCCTTCACCCTGAAATGGAACCTGGGCATGATTGGTGGGGGGTATCCTAACTAACACACTCCTACTAAAACATAGGATCAAGGGTGTACTTCCTAGGGCGCTTCTAAGATGCTGCCCAATTTTCCTCCATGCCCTGACACATTTATTTATCAAGCCCACCGTTTGTGCAGAACTGTGCTGGACACTCAGCCAGTCGAAACCACTTAGCAGCAGGTAGTGGGGAAAGCTTATCCGGGAGTGGAACGTTTTTTTATCTGGGGTGACTAGTGCGGGATGGCGGCAGGCCTGAGCACAGGTGTGCTGTGTCCCTGTATCCGCCGAGGACAGTCAGGGATGCTCCCCTTTGACGTGTGTCTTAGACAGTCAACTATGCCTCAGTGTGAGGAAACCCTGGTGGCTCAGATGGTAAAGAATCCGCCTGCAATGCAGAAGATCCCGGTTCGATTACTGGGTCGGGAAGATTCCGCTGGAGAAGGGATAGGCTACCCACTCCAGGATTTATGGGCTTCCCTGTAGCTCAGACGGTAAAGAATCTGCCTACAGTGCGAGAGACCTGGTTTTGATCCCTGAGATGGGAAGATCCCCTGAAAAAGAGAATGGCTACCCATTCCAGTATTCTTGCCTGGAGAATCCCATGGACAGAGGAGCCTGGTGGGCCACAGTTCATGGAGTTGCAAAGGGTCAGACCCGACTGAGTGACTAATTACAGCACGCCTCAATTTAAAAGAGAGAGAGAGGATTGAAGGATGAGGGGGTGTCCTGGAGGAGAGGACAGACAGAGAGAACGTGGCGAAGGGGAAGTCGGTGGAAAGAATCCTGGACTCTTGGGAAGAACAGGAGGGGAGACTGGAAAGGCAGGGTAAGAGAGCTGTGAGAACGATTTTATTCTTCCAAGGGAGGGTTTATTTTCAGGCAATGTTCGGCCCCAGTCTGCCCTCTAGTGGCCATTTGGAATATAATCTGTAGTAAAGAAAGATCTGGGCTTCTCTGATGGCTCAAATGGTAAAGAATCCGCCTGCGATGCAGGAGACCCAGGTTCAATCCCTGGGTGGGGAAGATCCCTAGGAGCAAGAAATGGCAACCCACTCCAGTATTCTTGCCTGGAAAATACCGTGGACAGAGGAGCGTAGCAGGCCACAGTTGATGGAGTTGCAAATAGTCAGACACGACTGTAGCACAATGGTTGAGCGGCTAAAGAATCCACCCGCAATGCGGGAGACAGGAGGTGAGGGTTCCATTCCTGGGAGGGGAAGATCCCCTGCAGGAGGAAATGGCAACCCATTCCGGTATTCTTGCCTGGAAAATCCCACAGACTGGAGCCTGGAGGGCTAAAATTCCAACGGGTCTGAAGAATCAGACACACCTGAGCATTCAAGGCACACACCCACACACACCCACACACAAAGATCTAGAAATGTGAGACCTTGATCCAATCATGGGGGTCTTCTGTGACCACGTGGTGGTCTTGTCCTATTGGATATAATCCTTTTGGTGTATGCATATTTGGCCTGTTAGAGGCCATTTATGATTCTTTTTTATTAGATAATCAATTTTTCAGTAGTTATTCATGAGACCCCAGGGTCTCCATCATTTCTGGAAGGTTCATCTGTGCTTGTATAGAAATGTTTTGAATCTTGCTAGCATGGGTGTATCTTTGGCTTACTAGCTTTGGTTTCCATTCAGGAATGTCAATGGTCTTTTCAGACAAAAGGACCACAAAGAAAATCTTAGTGAGTACCCCCAAAGTAAGGTTTATTTTTGCTGATGACAACGCAACAAAAACTAAAGGTAAATTTCAAAAGCTCGAACAGAAAACTCTACTTCCTGGTGATTAAAAGTGGGTCACTTAGATTTCTATTGGGTGGAAGTTGAAATGGAAATTTTCATTAAAATGCATTTGGAGGGACTTCCTTGGTGGTCCAGTGGTTAAGATTCCATGCTTCCAGTGCAGGGAGGCCTGGGTTTGATCCCTGATCTCGGAGCTAGGATCCCATGCACACTGCACAGTGCAGAAAAAAAAAAAAGATCCATTTGGAAAATATCAGAGGCATGACCATCACATACCTTCACTTGTAGAATATTGCCAAACCTGGACTTTGTTGTGAATTAGTAGACTTAAATGATTTTTTGTAAATTAAGAAAAAACTATAAAATGTAAAATATAATGTGTTAGGGAGGGAGGGAAAATTAATATAGCTAAATTTGTGGTAAATTCTCTGGATAACCATGAGCTGTTCAATTTGAAACTTTCAGAGAGGTGAAAATTTTAACTTGTCTAAGCTAATTCAGGAAGCAGCAGAAAGATTAACTATCCTAACGACCTTGGGAAAAGACTGGAAAAAAAATGTGTCAAAGAATTTCTTCACAAAAAGGCCCCAGGTTTGGAGAGTTTTATAGATGCGTCCTTTCACACTCTCAAAGAGAAACTATTTTCAGAAACTTTCAGAGCATAGAAATATATGGAAATCTTCCCAATTCATTTTGTAAAACAACATCCCTTAGCAGAACCTGATGAAGATGCTACATTGAAAGAAAACCCCAGGACCACCTAATATGGGATTTTAGATCCAAATGTCCTAAACAAAGCACTGTGCTGGCAATACCATCAATCTCATGAGTTCAAGGATGGTTCAAGATCAGGTGTTCTGATAGTAGAATCTAATTCATCAAGAGATTCAATAAGGAAAGTCATAATAATCTCATTAAATAACATTTATTAAAAATTATGGGGGGAGGTGGTTCCCTGGGTGTCCAGTGGTTAAGATCCTGTGCTTCCACTGCAGGTGATGAGGCTTCAATCCCTGGCTGGGGAACTAAGATTTTTTAAATTACTAACCTAAAGAAGCTGAAATCAAGATTGCTGGGAGAAATATCAATAACCTCAGATATGCAGATGACACCACCCTTATGGCAGAAAGTGAAGAAGAACTAAAGAGCCTCTTGATGAAAGTGAAAGAGGAGAGTGAAAAAGTTGGCTTAAAACTCAACATTCAGAAAACTAAGATCATGGCTTCTGGTCCTATCACTTCATGGCAAATAAATGGGGAAACAATGGAAACAGTGAGAGACTTTATTTTGGGGGCTCCAAAATCACTGCCGATGGTGACTGCAGTCATGAATTTAAAAGATGCTTGCTCCTTGGAAGAAAAGCTATGACCAACCTAGACAGCATATTAAAAAGCAGAGACATTACTTTGCCCACAAAGGTCCGTCTAGTCAAAGCTATGGTTTTTCCAGTAGTCATGCATGGATGTGAGAGTTGGACTATAAAGAAAGCTTAGCACCGAAGAATTCATGCCTTTGAACTGTGGTGTTGGGGAAGACTCTTGAGAGTCCCTTGGACTGCAAGGAGATCCAACCAGTCTGTCCTAAAGGAAGTCAACCCTGACTATGCATTGGAAAGACTGATGCTAAAGCTGAAGCTCCAGTACTTTGGCCACCTGTTGCAAAGAGTTGACTCATTGGAAAAGACCCTGATGCTGGGAAAGATTGAGGGCAGGAGGAGAAGGGAACTACAGATGATGAGATGGTTGGATGGTATCACCGACCATTGAGTTGAGTAAGCTCCAGGCGTTGGTGATGGACGGGAAAGCCTGGCGTTCTGCAGTCCGTGGGGTCTCAAAGAGCCAGACATGACTGAGTGACTGAACTGAACTGTACTTAAAGAAAGGCAGTTGGGGGAGAGGCCTTTTATAAAGCTAGGACTAGAAAACTTCTGCAACAAGATAAATATTATTTAGATGAAACCAACATCCAAAGTAACATCTTTCTTAAAACTATTCCTGTTTACTTTGGAAGGAAGCCAATCTCATCATAACTAATTAACAATTCTCTGGGTATCTAAAAGGCAGTGGCAACCCACTCCAGTACTCTTACCTGGAAAATCCCATGGATGGAGGAGCCTGGTGGGCTGCAGTCCATGGGGTCCCTAAGAGTCGGACACAGCTGAGCGACTTCACTTTCACTTTTCACTTTCCTGCATTGGAGAAGGAAATGGCAACCCACTCTAGTGTTCTTGCCTGGAGAATCCCAGTGACGGAGGAGCCTGGTGGGCTGCCGTCTGTAGGATCACACAGAGTCAGACACGACTAAAGAGACTTAGCAGCAGTAGCAGCAGCCAGTGCAGTAAGGCAGAAATGAGAATTGGAATAGATTGTAAGGAATGGATTGTGGGAAACAAAAGCATTGATATTTTCAGGTATTCTGATTCAAGAGTAGACAGACTGCCTGTTTTTGTCAACAAGTTTTATTGGAAAGTAGCCACTCCCACTTGTGTACATCATGTCTCTGGCTGTTTTCAAGCTGCCGTGGCTTGAAAGCCATTGCAAGTTGAACAGCTGTGACAAAAAACACACGTCTGGCAAAACCCCAAATATTTACTATCTAGCATTTATGTGACAAGTTTACTGACCCTTTATCCAAGAGTATTCCTTGAAAACCTAAGAAAATCAACCCTGAAACTCTTAGAATGAGAGTTTCAGAAAGTAGGTACAATATAAATAAACAAATAAGCAACAGATATATCTGTGTGCTAAGCTGCTTCAGTTGTGTCTAACTCTTTGGGACCCTATGGACTGTAGCCTGCCAATCCCCTCTGTCCATGGGATTCTCCAGGTAAGAATACTGGGGTCAGTTGCCATGCCCCGCTCCGAGGGATCTTCCCGACTCAGGGATCGAACCCGCGTCTCATCTCCTGGCAGGCAGGTTTTTTACCACTATTGCCACCTGGGAACCCCCTTTATGGGTGTGACCACAAGTCAGTTTAAAGGGTCTGGAGGGTAGCAACTTAGCCATAGGTATGAAGAGGCATAATCTAATAATGTCTTAGAGTCTACTTTTAGGAACTAATGAGACACTTGGACAATGATCACAGTAATATTTATAATAGCAAAAAAAATGGGAATATGCTTATATTTTAAAAATTGGAGGATGACTAAGTAAATTATGGTTCTTGCATTAAATGGAATATTCTACAGGTTTCCAAGTTTTCTGCAATGAGCATGTGGCACTTTCATAACAAGGAGGGAATATCTTCACGTTGAAGAAAAAAAAAAGTAAATTCCATCCTACTTGAGACATTATGTTTTCAGGAAAATATTTGAGATTGCTTCTAATACAAGTGAGCCAAGTGGATTATAGAACTAGCTTGATCCCCCCATTATACCCATATGTAACATTCACAGAAAAAATAATTACCCAAAGGACATAGCAGTCAGTGGAATGCTAAGGAATTCAAATTTTCTTTATACCTTTCTTTTTGGATTTATAATTTTTTAGGCTATTAACATTTTTCTTCGTGTATCTTTTAAAGGGGAGAAAATGTGCTGATCGCATAGGCAATTTTGGGAGTTACCCTTAGTAACCTGAGTGTTGAAATTTTTTTTTTCCCAAGGATTGAAGTTTAATCACTTAGATTATGCCATTGTCCTAAAGGGGCCTAAGAATAAGAAGATGTATTTCTTCTGGTTAAACTGGTGATGGTGTCAAGTAGCTTGAACCATTTGGCAGGGCTAGACTCTGACACACTTTTGGCATCTCAATTTTGACACTAACCCTGGCTGGACTCTTCATCTGCAAAATGAAAATCTGAAATTAAGCATGTTGAGGGGAATATCGGTGTGTCTACTATGGGTGGTCCCAGAGCCTCCCCACTCCTCTCTTGGGGTAGGCTTGCCTGACATGAGCCTAGGAGGGCATCTTCTTTAAAAGCGACTCTGGGTTATAATTCCTGGAAATTTACATTGTAATGTACACACTCCTCCCCTTGAATCTCACTGCATCTCAGTCTTTGGTTTTAAGCCTTTTTATTCTCCAGCAGCACTTTTTCAAAGATGGTGATTGTATGACCAGGTGTGTCCTCCTGTCATGACAGGCCTTCGAGGAAACGCAGAGCCCTTGGTGACGTGGGGAATGTGACAGCAGCCGTGCCCACCGCTCTGGGGCTCCCCAATACCTCCTCCACCAGCACGCCCATGAGCTCGGAGGAGCACAGACCCTTCGAGAAAGTGGTGAACAAGGAGTCGCTGGTCATCTCCGGCCTGCGTCACTTTACTGGCTATCGCATCGAGCTTCAGGCTTGCAACCAAGATTCCCCCGAGGAGAGGTGTAGCGTGGCTGCCTATGTCAGCGCCAGGACCATGCCTGAAGGTAGGTCGACTCATCGCAGAGCCAAGAGACACAGGCTAACCAAGGAAGCTCTCCACTCTCTAGGCAGCATACATGAGACTCTATTTGCCTTCATCATTTTTCATTTTCCCCTGAGATGCAGTGGACATAAAGCATTATGTAAATTTCAGGTGTACAATGTGTTGATTTGTTCCATTAGACATTGCAAAATCTTTACCACAATAGCATTAGCTAACATCTCCATCAGGGCACAAAATTACCATTTCTTGTTTGTGGTGAGAACATTTCAGATCAACTCTTAGCAGCTTTCAAGTATAAAGCACAGCATTATTAACTTTGTGCTTCCCTGGTGGCTCAGACAGTAAAGAATCTGCCTGCAGTTCAGGAGACCTGGGTTTGATCCCTGGGTTGGGAAGATCCCCTGAAGAAGGGACTGGCAACCCACTCCAGTATTCTTGCCTGGAGAATTCCATGGACAGAGGAGCCTGGTGGGCTACAGTTCATGGGGTCGCAAAGAGTCACACACAACCGAGCAACACACACATACATTGTTAACTATAATCATCTTTCTAGTTGTTGTTTAGTCGCTAAGTTGTGTCTGACTCTTTTTCTGTATGTGAGTCATAAGAAAAATAAAGTGAAATTAAGAAATACATACATTTTTGTGTGTGTGTGTGTGTATATATATATATAGTATATTAAGGTTCTCCTAGATCAATAGATACATAAATAGGTAGATAGATGGATAGATAGACATAAATATGTAAAGAATTCCATGAGAATGTCCATTCTCCAGTAAGGGAAATGGAACACAATTACACAACCAATTTAAGTTTGCTCAGCTGCTCAGTGGTGGAGGTGGGGTTTGATCCAGGGATCGAGTCCCCAGCACTAATCACTGCTCCTTACAGCCAAGGCAGATGATATTGTTGGCCCCGTGACCCATGAAATCTTCGAGAACAACGTTGTTCACTTGATGTGGCAGGAGCCCAAGGAACCCAACGGTCTGATTGTGCTGTATGAAGTGAGTTACCGACGATACGGCGAGGAGGTAAGGTCCTTGATGCCTGGGGATGTGCCCTCAAGGCTGTTCTTGGTACCTCCTTCCTTTTCGTGAATTCTCTCATTAGATGCTTTGTCATGAAGACTCAAAGCCTTGATATATGACTTTCCAGGGAGATGGGTCAGGTCCAACATTTTATTGTAACTAAACTCTCCCCAGGACTGTGTGCCCCATGCACGCTAAATGCTTTGTACATGGTATCTCATTTATCCAATTTTACCACATCTAACATGTGATAAGAAGCCCTGTTATTCTCACAGACTGCTCAGAAAGAAAAAGGTGCTGCCCATTCTAACTGTAAGATGCATTCAGATTTCAGAAATGTCAAATGTAGAAATAATATGTCTCTTGGGATCAATGAAGTACAATAAATCCTCAGAAAACCCAGTGAGCTTGGTACTGACTGAGGCATCCAGAATTTAAATTGCATCCAAGGTTTATAAGAATAGAATCAGGATTTGAACCCAGGGCTATCTGATGTTGTAATCCAGGGGCTGGCAATTCTTTCTGTAAAGGTCCAGATCCAAAACATGTTTGGCTTTGTGGTCAGATGGTGTCTGCAGCTACTCAATTCTGCCTTTGCGTTGTGAAAGCCACGTGTAGATAATATGTAAATGAAAAGGGATGGTTGTGTGCCATTAAAACTTTATTTGCAAAAACAGGCAGCAAGCAGGCTGGATTTGCTGGCCCCCGTTCTAAGCTAGTAACCACTGTGGGGCAAGTCTCTATCCTCAGATATGGCTTGTTGTCTACCTTGTGGCTCCGTGGTAAAGAATCCTGCCAATGTAGAAGACACAGGAGATGCAGGCTTGATCCCTGGGTCTGGAAGGTTTCCCTGGAGGAGGAAATGGTAACCCACTCCAGGATTCTTGCCTGGAGAATCCCATGGACAGAGGAGTCTGGCAGGGTACAGTCCAAGGGGTTGCAAAGAGCCAGATGTGACTGAGCGACTGAGCACGCATGCCCACCAGAGAGGCACTGCTGAGGCTTGGACTGACTGGGGCCACTTCTCCCATTTACTGGATGACTTCAGACAGATGTCAGGTCATCTGACGTCTGAGCTGACCCAGAGGGTGTACCCTGCCATCAATTGAGCCCTTTGCAGTGATCCATTTACACCTCACAGTGACCCTACAAAGTAGAATCTGCTGGTGAGTGTCTCCCTGTGTGGCTGAGACAATGGAAATTTAGGGAGCCGAATAGACTTCAAAGCAGACACAGAATGAAAATGAATGGGCATGGCCGTTTGCCAATAAAACTTTATTTAGAAAATCAAGCAGTGGACCGGATTCAGCCTGTGGGCTCTAGTTTGCCAACCCCTAACAGAGGTTGTTGGCTTCCCCGGTGGCTCAGCGGTAAAGAATCTGCCTGCAGTGTAGGAGCTGCAGGAGATGTGGGTTCGATCCCTGGGTCAGGGAGATCCCCTGGAGGAGGGCATGGCAACCCACTCCAGATTTCTTGCCTGGAGAATCCCATGGATAAAGGAGCCTGGTGGGCTACAGCCCATGGGGTGACAGAGTCAGACACTACTGACTTAGCACACATGCAACAGAGGTTGGTGGGCACAGCTCGGCTTCCCCAAGCCAGAGATGACAAATGGACCTCCATCTGTTGATCCCTCCTGGGACCACATCTCTGGATGCCCAGATATCCAGCTTTGATGATGATTTAGAACTGAAATCAGCAAACTATGATCTATGGGCCAAACTGGCCCCTGGCCTGTTTTTATATGTCCTGCAGACAGTCGTCAAGAGAAACAGTTGTCAAGGAAAAATATGCATCAGTGTGAGCCTAGTGGCCAAGCCCAGAATCAGTGTGGGAGAGGAGCCTTTGGGGGCATATAAAGAGAAGCACGATTCCCAGGGAGCCACTAGTGCACAGGTGATTTAAATCTCCTCCCATATATATTAATCCCATTTGTTCTAATGAAATAGTTCAGATTTGGGTTGGGAGCAAAGCTTTATGCGTAAGAATCTCACCACCAACGAAAAGTGCAAGCCACTAGATGTCCACCCACTGGAGAATGGATACATAGAAGATGGTGCGTATATAAGACTGGTGGATATACAGCCTTTTAAAGTTTTACGTTGGGGGGTGATCATGGTCCAGTATAACAAGGAGACTGAGATTTCCAGCTCTGGATTTTAGATTCTCTAAGCTGTTACTCTTCATCTTCCACCAGCACCCACGAAAGTAACTCATGACAAAAGGGAAGCTTATTAGCTTCCATAACCAGCTGATGGAGTTCAGGCACAGCTGGATCCAGATTCCTTTGGATCTTTTGTGTCTCAAGGGTCCTTGCAGTGAGCCCAGTAGCTCCTGGCTGTCCTGTGATTTTAGAGGTTCCAACCCTCATTCTCTCAGCACCAAGCCTGGAAGAAGAGAGTCTGTGTCCCTGCATTTCCAGCCAGTCTGAGGTCACATGACATCCAGTCATAAGACCAGGACAGTGCTGTGTGCTGATTGGCTTAGGCATAAGGGTTTTTTAATAACAGCTTAATTGAGATACATTCACACATGGTAAAATACAGCCACTTAACACATATTAATGTGAAGAGCTGACTCATTTGAAAAGACCCTGATGCTGGGGAAGATTGAAGGTGGGAGGAGAAGGGGACGACAGAGCTGAGATGGTTGGATGGCATCACCGACATGATCGACATGATTTTAGTGGACTTCGGGAGTTGGTGATGGACAGGGAGGCCTGGTGTGCTGCAGTCCATGGGGTTGCAGAGTCAGACACAACTGAGCGACTGAACTGAACTGAACTGAACACATATTGATACAATGCAGTGATTTGTAATATAGTTACAGAGTTGTGCTACCATCACCACAATTCCAGAGTATTTTCATCACTTCTTAAAGAAAGCCTACCTCCACCTCCAGCCATTAAACCCCCAATCTTTCCTACTTCCTTTCCCTCCAACCCTTGGCAATCACTAATCCACTTTCTGTCTCTATGAAGACAGGTCTCTGCTACTGTGGCCATCTCATCCTCATTTGGAATTTCCCAGGTTTGAACATTAAAGTCCCGCATCCCAGTATAACATAGATAAACTGGTACAGTTTATCCCATTGGCACTGGATCCAACCCTTCTCCCAGCTACCTTTGCTGGCCTAACTCTCTCATTTCTGGAACCCAAAGGTCACCAGTAGGGCTCCCCTGGTGGTTCAGCTGATAAAGAATCTGCTTGCAATGTGGGACACCTGGGTTCGATCCCTGGGTTGGGAAGATTCCCTGGAGAAGAGAATGGCTATCCACTCCAGTATTGTGACCTGGAGAATTCCATGGACTCTAGTCCATGGGGTCTCAAAGAGTTGGACACGACTGAGTGACTTTCACTTCACTTAGCAGGTTTGAACACTAAATTCTTGCACCCCAATATAACATGGGTTACCCTATTGGCACTGGATCCAACCCTAACTTCTCTCAGCCACCATTGCTGGCCTGCCTCTCTCATTTCTGGAACCCAAGGGTCACCAGTAGGAATCCCTACCACCAATCCCCACCATAATCTCTGCCTGACCCTGATCCCAGACAGACCAGCAGTATTTGCTCTTTAGAGGATCAGGGAGTTGGAGGGAAAGTTAGAAGTGAGAGGTTGTAATGCCTTAAAAGAAAAAAAACTCCTCATGAACAAAACTGGTCTATTATTTCCATTTTCTTTAATTGTCTAGCATCGCTTTGAATAATGTGTGTGTATTCTCAGTTGCTCAGTTGTGTCTGACTCTTTGCAACCCTGTGGACTGTAGCCCACCAGGCTCCTCTGTCTATGGGATTTTCCAGGCAAGAATACTGCAGGGTTGCCATTTCCTCTTACAGGGTATCTTCCCCACCCAGGGATTGAACCCATGACTCTGGCAACTCTTGTGTTGACAGGCAGGTTCTTTACCACTGTACCACCTGGGAAACCCTTGATAAAGTAAAAAGTAAAGTAAAAAAAAAAAAAGAAGTTTTTGACACCAGTTGTACTGTTGGGATGTAATTTTGCCAAGTTTACAAAATTCTCTCCAGCATTTGGTGGGAGGTCATTTTTTCCCCCTCTTATTTGCTAGTTGAACAGCCCAAATCACCGTTGTTTTTGATTCTGCCTCTCCTTGAACTTTGCATCAGTCATTTCTCCCCTCACCACTTCCCTTCCCATCCTGGGACACCCTGGACCCAGGAACCATCTCTGTGGAAAGAGAGCATCAATTTTCAGTTTCTATGCAATTAACATCTCTGCCTCAGCATGTTTTTGCAGTTTTGAGCTGTTTTTCTTTTTTTCCCCCTTGTTTGCACAAACTTTTCTGTAATTGGCTTCTTCATTCTTCATCAGACTTGCTTCTTGGTGGTTTTTTTTTTTTTTTGGTGTCTCTAGTTCCTTCCATCAGGCTCCCTTTTCTGTTCTCACCCCTCGAGGTACCCGACCAGCACTGGAGGCTATATTTTCCCTTTCTCCCCAGATAGCAGCTCCCTTTGGTTTCTATATTTGCTTATTTGTCCCTTTCCACTTGGTGACTCATTCGACTTGGAAGAACCTTTGGACTAGACTTCCCCACTCCTACCACTAGCCTGATCTGTTTTCTTGCTGTTATTATCACATGATAAGCACGGGAGTTTTTACGTTTCTCTCCCTCCTCCCACTCCCTCCTGAAATTTTCCAGTCCAGTTCCCTGCATGCACTATGAACTCGGAGCTGTTTTGGAAAGTTTTAAAACTGGCCGACGCTTACAGGTTTCATGATCATATTTCCCAGTGAGCCTTATGCTTCTCCTAATAAGCCCTGGGTTTCTTTCTTTTTACATGTTTATTGCTGGGGTGTGTATCTCTACCTTCTTTCCAGACATTTAAGTATATCCCAACTCTGTTAGCGGAGAAGGCAATGGTACCCCACTCCAGTACTTTTGCCTAGAAAATCCCATGGACGGAGGAGCCTGGTAGGCTGCAGTCCATGGGGTCGCTAGAGTCAGACACGACTGAGCGACTTCCCTTTCACTTTTCACTTTCATGCATTGGAGAAGGAAATGGCAACCCACTCCAGTGTTCTTGCCTGGAGAATCCCAAGGACGGGAAGCCTGGTGGGCTGCCATCTGTGGGGTTGCACAGAGTTGGACACGACTGAAGCGACTTAGCAGCAGCAGCAGCAGCAACTCTTTTAGATCCCCTGGAGAAGGAATTGGCAACTCACTTCAGTATTCTTGCCTGGGAAATCCCATGGAGAGAGGAGCCTGATGGGCTACAGTCCCTGGGGTCACAAGGACTGTATGACTGAACGTGCACGTGCACATGCGTACACACACACACACAAACTCTTTTAATAAATAAATCAAAAAGCTACATTGTGAGAAGGAACCTGTTTTAAAATTTGTCCTTAAGACATTAAGTCCATGTATCTGTTTGCTTCTTAGGTGATTTAGGAGATCTGGGTTCCTTCTTTCCTGCCTTCCTGGAGTCCTGGTGAAAATACTCCATGGTGGTTTCAAGGAAGCCAGACAGTTGGTGGGTTTGGAGCCAGACAGTTCTGGGTTCAAGGGCTGCCCTGCCAATGACCAGCTATGAGATCTGGGACAAATCATTTCAACTCCCCCAGAAGCAGAAGACAAACTATTTATGCAATGCCTGTTTTTGTACAGCTTATGAGCTAAGAATCACTTTCACATCTTCAGACAGTTGAAAAAAATTCAAAAGAAAAATAGTAGCTCATGTGTGTGTATGTGTGTGTGTTAATTGCTCACTTGTGTCCGACTCTTTGTGACCCCATAGACTGTAGCCTGCCAGGCTCCTCTGTCCATGGATTTCTCCAGGCAAGAATACTGGAGTGGGTTGCCATTCCCTTCTCCAGGGGATCTACCTGACCTAGGGATTGAACCTGGGTCTCCTGCATTGCAGGCAGATTCTTTACTGTTTGAGCCACCAGGGAAGCCCTAGTATCTCACATGTGTAAATTTCTGCGAGGTTCAGCTTTCAGCATCCACCGTGTCTTGTGGGCACACAGCCACACCTGTTTGTCTACGGATATTAGAGATTCAGGACCTGGTTCGGACTGCTTTTGAGCTATTGAAGGTTGAATTGATAACAGTGACCACCTGGCCCCCTTAGAGCTAAAAATAATTTACTCTCTGGCCCTTTACAGCCAAAGTTCACTGACCTCTGCTCTAAGCCTCACTTTCCTTGTTTCTAACTAAGCTAAGCGTGACATCGTAAGGGTTAAGTGCCATGATCTAAGCCATGTGCTTGGCTATGGTTTTGGAATATTGGCTATTATCAACAACAATAACTTCTCTGAAAGTGAAAACATGAAAGTCACTCAGTCATGTCCAACTCTTTGCAACCCCTTGGACTGTAGCCCAACAGGCTCCTCTGTCCATGGGATTCTCCAGGCAAGAATACTGGAGTGGGTTGCCATTCCCTTCTCCAGGGGATCTTCCTGATCCAGGGATCGAAGCTGGGTCCCTTGCATTGCAGGTGAATTCTTTACCCTCAGAGCCACCAGGGAAGCCCGATAATCTCTCTATCTGTGCCTTATCCATAGAGCTATGGTTCGGGAATTTCACGAGGCTCAAAGTCGCTCACATGTTGCAGTGTTTATGCCTCACTCCCTCCATGTTGTTTCTGAGTGGGATCTTTGTCTTTCAGGAGCTGCACCTCTGCGTCTCCCGCCGACATTATGCTCTGGAGCGTGGCTGCCGGCTGCGTGGGCTGCTGCCTGGGAATTACAGTGTGCGAGTTCGGGCCACCTCCCTGGCAGGCAATGGGTCTTGGACGGAAGCCACCTATTTCTATGTGACAGACTATTGTAAGTCTGCACGGCCACTTCGACTGGTAGAGTCTGTGCTTGGTGCTGGGCCTAGCAGGGCGTTTCAGAGGATGCTTGGGGAAGCCTGGAGGCTGTGGGTACTGCCTCTGAATTGACCTCGGGGTCCACCGGCTGCTGCTGTGTGACCAGGGCAAGATGCTTGCCCTCTCTAAGCACATGCTTCCTCATCTGACCATGGGTATAATACTAGGACCACCACTGGAGGTGAAGGGAGGCTTCAGAGACATCATGAATGCCAAGTGGCTGGCACAGGGCACGTGTGATAAGCACATTAGCTCCTGTTACTGGGGTCTCCGTCTTTGTCTTCAGATGGGCCATGTCCTCCAAGGGAGTATGTGGGAGCTTATCTACTCAGCCTTGGGCGTGCTGGCAGGAAGTGCTGCCATTGAGCGAGCTGGACACACTGTGGACAGTACAATAGGGAGAGATGGGGAGAGCTGAGCTGGTCAGGGAGTGCTTCCTGGAGGCGGGGGCATCTTGGTGGAAACCTGGAAGAATGTATAAGAGGGGACAGACCCTGGGACTTCCCTGGTGGTCCAGTGGCTAAGACTCCATGCTCCCAATGCAGGGGCCCTGGGTTTGATCCCTGGTCAGGGAACTTGATCCCACATGCCACAACTAAGACCCAGTGCAGCCAGATAATTAAATAAAAACTTTACAAAAAAAAAAAGAGGGGACAGACCAATGGTGTAGGAACCCAGACACTTAGAAGGAGGGGCAATTCTAGACCAGGAGGAGTGGAAACTTGGGTGGGAGGGGGGAAGATAGAGCTTCTGCTTAGTTGGCTGGATTTTCATCTGCCAGGCTTGGTGAGACTGTGGAAAGTGGAAAGGGATTCTTGCTGGGCTGGTTCTGGTCAAGTTAAAGAGCATGGTTCCCACCAAAATTACCCTCACCTCAGATACCAGATGAAAGCTTGGGGGTTCTCCAGGCCACCTGCACTCCTGACTGGCTGGCTACAAATCTGGGGGTTATCACAACCCCCTCAGATTTAGTTGCTTGCTAGAGAAGACTCTGATGCTGGGAAAGATGGAGGGCAGGAGTAGGAGGAGACGACAGAGGATGAAATGATTGGATGGCATCATTGACTCAATGGGCATGAGTTTCAGCAACCTCCAGGAGAGAGTGAAGGACAGGGAAGCCTGGCAGTCCATGGAGTCGTAAAGAGTCAGACAGGACTAAATGACCGAACAACAATCTATGGCTCATAGAACTCAGGAAAATGCTGTGGGACAGTGGGCTTTATGATAAAAGATGTAAGTCAGGACCACTCAGATAAAGAGCCGCGTAGGGCGGGGGCCAAGAGCGGACTGGAAGACATGGCTCCTGTGTCTTCTCTCCATGGAATCAGGATACATCGCAGCACCATCCTGGCATATCAATGTGCCCACCAGCCAGGAAGCTTCTCTGAGCCTTGGTGAACAGAGTTTTTATTGGGGTTTCATTATATCGGTGAGGTTGATCAAGTCATTAACCACATGACTGAACTCCATCTCCAAACCCCCTCCCCTGTTTGGAGACCAGGCTGAAAGTCCAACCCCTCTAATCACACACATGGTCTTCCAGTAACCAGCCCCTATCTCAAACTATCTTCTGTCTTAGCATAAACTCAGGTGTGTTCCAAGGGCTTCATCAATAACAAAGACTTTGCTAACACGGATTTTTCAAGGATTTAGAGGGAAACCATGAACAGAATTCGAAAGAAATTATCAAAATGGGGAAAATATTTGTGACCTCATTGACAAAGAGTTCATATCTTTAATACAAAATGAGTATGTATCTATGTCTCCTATGAGTAAAAGATATATGTCCTCACACAAAAATAAGCAAGGGATATAAATAGCCAATTTTAAAAGAAATAGAAAAATAGAAAACATAAGGGGAAAAATGACCAACTTCACTCAAAACCACACCAAAAGGGAAAAAAAAAGGCAAATCAAAATGAAATAGAATTTTTAACTTATCAAATTGGCAAGTGTTTTGCTTGTTTCTGTTATTTAATTACACACAGTGTTATTCAAGAGTGCAGACACATGGATGTTATTTTTATGGTAGGTGAGTCCTAAACCACAGTCCTTTAATAAAGTATATCCAAAAAAAAAAAGCTTATAAAAGCTTTTACTGTTTCAGCCAGCAATGGTAGCTCTAGAAATTCATCCTAAGGAAATGATCAGAGATGTCACCAAAAGATAAATGATTGAGGAAATTCAGCACAGCTTACTAACAGTAGCTAACAATGGAGAATTAAATATTCAACACATTTGATTAACAACTCTTTCTTAAATAATAAGGAAGCTGGCAAGACACCCAGGGTGTAAAATTTAAAGAGGCACTCACCCTCTGGGGGTGACTCTGCCCTGGCATGGCCCAAAGCAAGAGTTCCTCTCAAATTTTGCATCCTGGCTGCCTCCCTTCCTGAATCCTAGTTCTGGTGGCCACGGGAATCTCAGGAGTGAACTGGTCTGTGGGTCTGGGAAGCAGAGGTGGGGTGGGGTGGGCATCATGGCTCCCAGGTGTGCTGGGTGCTGGGCAATTGGTAGCCTCCACCTTTTCCCCTCCTAAGAAAAATGCCCACCACGGCACATGACCAGACGGTTTCCATTTTTCATGTCCCATCCAACCCTGAGTATTCATTGGAAGGACTGATGCTGAAGCTGAATCTCCATTCCTTTGGCCACCTGATGTGAAGAGTCATTGGAAAAGACCCTGATGCTGGGAAAGATTGAAGGCAAGAGGAGAAGGGAGCTACAGAGGATGAAATGGTTGGATGACCTTACCGACTCAATGGACATGAATTTGAGCAAACTCTGGGAGACAGTGAAGGACAGGGAAACCTGGCGTGCTGCCGTTCATGGGGTCGCAAAGAGTCAGACATGACTGAGCAACTGAACAACATCCAATCATCAAATATTTAGAGAGGCTTTCTCCATGTGGAAGGAGGCAGTTTGCTGTCAATTCAGGGAGGTCCAAGAGGACAAGATGTCTCCGGATAGAGCTGACCCCTAAGGGCAGCATGGAGCAGTGGTCAAGAACTTGCTCAGATGGCCTGGGTTCAAATCTCTGCTCCACCTTGAATCAACTCTTAAACTTGGGCAAGAACTCTCACCTCTCTGAGCCTCTGTGTCCCATTCTGTTAACTGACATTGATGTTAACACCACCCCCACCCCACCCCCGCCACTTTGGCTTATGGAATGATTAACTAAGATCTCCCAGGCAGGGCACTTCAAACAGTGCCTGGTATGTTCATAAGTGTTCAGTAAACTGTTACTATTAAAGACCCGAAGGACCAGGTTCCTTCTCTGGCTTCCCAGAACTCACTTTCTTCCTTGGCTTGGAAGCGTCTGAATACATGGGTGCTTTTGTAATTACAGACAATTCAGCCTTGCATGAGAATTAGAATTAAGGCTGCATAACGTTTCTTCAGTTGGTTTAGTTCTTTGGGACGACCCCCTGGCACACACAGGGCACTTCCAATGGATTTTTCATCTGCCAGAGGTACTGCTGGGATTGAAATAAGCTATTTAATTTGAAGGGTTCAGTGCAAACTGAAAAGACGTGGTCCCTGGTTTAAAAAGTGTCAAGATTTTCAAGACAGGAAGAGCAGAGCATTAAATAGAGAGCAGGACCTTCTGAGGGCTTCCCTGGTAGCTTCAGTTCAGTTCAGTCATTCAGTCGTGTCCGACTCTTTGCGACCCCATGAACTGCAGCACACCAGGCCTCCCTGTCCATCACCAATTCCTGGAGTTCACTCAAACTCACATCCATCGAGTTGGTGATGCCATCCAGCCATCTCATCCTCTGTCATCCCCTTCTCCTCCCGCCTTCAATCTTGCCCAGTATCAGGGTCTTTTCCAATTAGTTGGTTCTTCACATCAGGTGGCCAAAGGATTGGAATTTCAGCTTTAGCATCAGTCCTTCCAATGAATATTCAGGACTGATTTCCTTTAGGATTGGCTGGTGGATCTCCTTGCAGTCCAAGGGACTCTCAAGAGTCTTATCCAACACCACAGTTCAAAAGGATCAATTCTTGGGTGCTCAGCTTTCTTTACAGTCCAACTCTCACATCCATACATGACTACTGGAAAGACCATAGGTTTGACTAGATGGACCTTTGTTAGTAAAGCAATGTTTTTTAATATGCTGTCTAGGTTGGTCATCGCTTTGCTGTCTAGGTTGGTCATCGCTTTTCTTCCAAGGAGCAAGCGTCTTTTAATTTCATGGCTGCAATCACCATCTGCAGTGATTTTGGAGTCCAAGACAATAAAGTCTCTCACTGTTTCCATTGTTTTCCCATCTATTTGCCATGAAGTGATGGGACCAGATGCCATGATCTTAGTTTTCTGAATGTTGAGTTTTAAGCCAACTTTTTCACTCCCCTCTTTCACTTTCATCAAGAAGCTTAGTTCTTTGCTTTCTGCAATAAGGGTGGTGTCATCTGTGTATCTGAGGTTATTGATATTTCTCCTGGCAATCTTGATTCCAGCTTGTGCTTCATCCAGCCCGGCATTTCACATGCTGTACTCTGCACATAAGTTAAATAAGCATGGTGACAATACACAGCCTTGATGTATTCCTTTCCTGATTTGGAACCAGTCTGTTGTTCCATGTCCAATTCAAACTGTTGCTTCTTGACCTGCATACAGATTTCTCAGGAAGCAGGTCAGGTGGTCTGGTATTCCCATCTCTTTAAGAATTTTTCACAGTCTGTTGTGATCCACACAGTCAAAGGCTTTGGCGTAGTCAATAAAGCAAAAATAGATATTTTTCTGGAACTCTCTTGCTTTTTTAATGATCCAGTGGATGTTGGCAATTTGATCTCTGGTTCCTCTGCCTTTCCTAAACCATCTTGAACATCTGGAAGTTCACGGTTCACTACTGTTGAAGCCTGACTTGGAGAATTTTGAGCATTACTTTGCTAGCATGTGAGATAAGTGCAATTGTGCAGTAGTTTGAACATTCTTTGGCATTGCCTTTCTTTGGGATTGGAATGAAAACTGACCTTTTCCAGTCCTATGGCCACTGCTGAGTTTTCCAAATTTGCTGTCATATTGAGTCACAGCACTTTCACAGCATCATCTTTCAGGATTTGAAATAGCTCAACTGGAATTCTGTCACCTCCACTAGCTTTGTTCGTAGTGATGCTTCCTAAGGCCCACTTGATTTCTCATTCCAGGATGTCTGGCTCTAGGTGAGTGATCACACCATCGTGATTATCTGGGTCATGGAGATCTTTTTTGTATAGTTCTTCTGTGTATTCTTGCCACCTCTTCTTAATGTCTTCTGCTTCTGTTAGGTCCATACCATTTCTGTCCTTTATTGTCTTTGCATTAAATGTTCCCTTGGTATCTCTTGGTGTCTCTAATATCTCTAATCTGGTAGCTTAGGGGTAAAGAATCCTCCTGCCAATGCAGGAGATCCAGGTATGATTCCTGGGCTGGAAAGATCCCTTGGAGAAGGAAATGGCAACCTGCTCCAGTATTCTAGCCTGGGAAATCCCATGGACAGAGGAGTCTGAAGGGCTAAAGTCCATGGGGTCTCAAAGAGTCAGACATGACTTAGTGACTGAAAACCAACAAGGACCTTCTGAGTAGGGGACCTAGCTGATGGCTTGGGTTACATGTCTATGAAGCCGGTGGTGAAGGGAGAAAGCTGGCGCTGGGCAGTGGTCTGGGGTCACTGCAGGGGATACTGACTCAGGGACTAGAGAAGGGGAACAAGCGTGAGTGGCCCATTAGATGTGTAGATATGCTTTCTGGCATGACCTTTGATGTGAACACATTTTGATGAGAACCCTACATTTTCTTATTCTATTTCAGTAGACGTGCCATCAAATATTGCAAAAATCATCATCGGTCCCCTCATCTTTGTCTTTCTCTTCAGTGTTGTGATTGGAAGTATTTGTCTATTCCTGAGAAAGAGGTGAGTGTGGTGATGTGCTGGTAAGTGGTTAACAACCAGCTCTCTTGGGGAAAAGTATGCCTACATGTGTGTTAGTTGCTCGGTCGTGTCCAACTCTTTGCAACCCCATGGACTGTAGCTTGGCAGACAGCACTGTCCATGGAATCCTCCAGGCAAGAATACTGGAGTGGGTAGCAATTCCCTTCTCCAGGGGAACCTTCCTGACCCAGGGATCAAACCCAGGTCTCTTGCATTGTAGGCAGATTGTTTACCATCTGAGCCAACAAGGAAAGCCATATGCATTATGATAGCATTTAATTTATCCATTTTTTTTTAAAACATGGATTTGATTTCTTAGTTTTCAGTTCACAGCAAAACTGAGGCAAAAGTATAAGAATTTCCCATACACCCCTTGACCCGTGTATGATCCCCTATTATCAACATCAGTGTTCTAACTGATAAACCTACATCCATACATTGTTATCACCCAAAGTCCATAGTTTATATTATGCTTCACTCTCGGTGTTGTGCATTGTAAGGATTTGGACAAATAATACAATGACATGTTTCTACTGGGGCTTCCCCAGTGGCTCATTGGTAAGGAATCCACCTGCCAATGCAGGAGATGCAGGTTCAATCCCTGGATTGGGAAGATCCCCTGCAGAAGGAAATGGCAACCCACTCCAGTATTCTTGCCTGGGAAATCCCATGAACAGTGGAGCCTGGTGGGCTACAGACCATGGGGTCGCAAAAGAGTCAGGCATACAGCTTAGCGACTAAATAACTACCACAGTGCAGTGACTCATGAACATATAGTATTTCTGCCATATGTATGCAACCATCTAAATAAAGAAGGTAACAGAGATGGACTGAAGAGTGTAAGATACAGTGTGATAATTAGGAAGTGGCCAGTTTTGAGTATGCATTACGTTTGCTTTGAAGATAATATATTTAACTGTAGGCTTATGTGATTTAATTTTAAGCGGTGGTTGTATTTAACAACTGGCTTGCAAATTTCCTGAAAATTCAACAGTTGTTTCTCATAAGCTAGAATGAGATGGTTTCAGAACAGCAGCGGGTGAATAGTTTTTAGATGTTATAATGACAGCCATAAATTATAGTTTATGGGTAAGCTGTTCCACGCTGATGCACTTAAGTAGCCATCTGATGGGCTTCTGCTAAAAAAAATTAGGATCCCCCACCCTCACCGCAGACTGTATCCAGGATTATGTGGCTGCTGTTAATAAGGGTAGCTGTTTGCTCTGGGGAGGTTATATCCTCCTGCTAGACACCCACAGAGTCCTGTGAGTTTATCAAGATGGAATGTCTCCATTCTTCTCATCCAGGCAGCCAGATGGGCCATTGGGACCACTGTATGCTTCTTCAAACCCAGAGTACCTCAGTGCCAGCGATGGTGAGTTCTATCCCTTTGCCCGTGGATGACCAGAACCCCTCTGTTTGGTTTCCTTTGCCATCTCCATCAATTGACAGTCAAGGGTTGGTACCCTGGGGGGCTGAGAAGAGTCTTCTTGTTCCCTTGAGTTGGCACACCTGCCCCTTGTACAGAAACCCTGTTACCAGGAGCAATTAGACACCTGCCATCTGGCACTTGTTTGGATGGGCTGATCTAGATGATCTAGATGTGCTTGGGCTGGGCTGAGACACCCTCAACTTGGTGCTGCAGCTGTAGAGATACAGAGCACGGGTCCTGTGCTAGAGAGCGTGCCAAGGGTCAGAGCCAGAAAGTGGTGACAAAACAGGCCATCCAAGCTGGGAGGTGGAGTCAGAAGCCAAGATGGGAGACTGGAGATGAGGGATGGGGCAAACGAGAAGCAAGGAGCAGATGGGGAATTTGGGAGGCCGGGTGGGTACCACCAGCACCTCTGCTCTTGGTGGCCACTGAATATGGGGAAGATGCTGATGCTGGTGACAGGAGCATAGGACCGATGACCATGTTCCCTTGACTGCACCAAAGGGCAGTGAGTGACCCTTGTAGATAAAGCTTTGGCTGTTCCTTTAGACACGAAGGCAGCTATTGCATTTCAACCTTCTAAAATGCTTCATGCAGCAAAAAAAAAAAAATCCAAGAGCGACTTTCAAGGCATGAACACTATTGCATGGCAGGATGCTGCTTTGGGAGACAGGGGTGGTGTTTTTAAGGATACCTGGGATTCATTTCAAAGAAGTCTGATAAAACATGCAGATATGGAAGTGAATGTCATGAGGAAAAAAGGTAGACTCATGGAGCCTGGAGAAACAGGAGGCAGGCCCACACGGGGAAGCACCAGGGTTGGTCAGGAGGCAGAGGGAGTGGGAGAAAAATATTAGTAAGAGGCTTTATTGTCTTTTCCATGGGAAAGGTGAGGCAAGACATAAGAGGGGCTAATTCAAGCTAAAACTATTTCAGCAGCATCTGGGGCATATGAGCTGTCCCTGGTTGTCTCCTAACTGGACCTGGGATGATCAGGGCAGGGGGATGGTGCCCCAGAGTGTGAGAGCCTGATGATGGAGGGGGTTAGGATGTGGGCTCTGGATTGGCTGTTTTGCATATGAAAGGTGGACTCTCGGGCACTTCATTTACTCTCTGTGTGAATTGGCCACCCCCAGGAAGGGCAGTCCTTCTAGCACCAGCAAGACCTCAAAGCATCAGAATAGGGAACCTAGACAAGGGGGTTATTCCCAGTGGGAATAGGCACAGAGTCTAGGAGCAAGAAGGGGTGAGTGTTGATCCAGAGCCTTTCTCTCTGTTTGGCAAATGGCATTGTTAACCATGTCAGAGATGGGAAAGCTGAACCCCAGGGCTGCCATCAACCCCCACAGTGTTCTGCTTCCACTCTATTATCCTGCTTCCTTCTGGGGTTGCAGCAATGGCTGAAGGCACAGAGGTGCTCAGGGAAAGCTGGAAGTTGCAGCTTGTGGGTCTTTAAGGCCAGGAAGTTCTGGGCCAAGAGATACAGAGGGCAAGGTCCAAGCTCTGGGATCTTGGGGGCTGGGAGAAGGACTCCCCAGTGAGTATGTGTAAGTTCATTTGGGTTCAGAGCTCTTGTATGATCCAATGTCCTTGCAAGAGCCATTGGTGATGGTATTGTGTTGCTTAGACTGCTGTACTCAGACTGGACGGCTTAGAAAAGAGTTTGATTTCCTCACAGCCCCAGAGGCTGGAACTCTGAGATCACGGTGTTAGCAGGGTTGGTTTCTCCTGAGTCCTCTCTCCTTGGCTTGTAGATGGCCATCTTCTCCCTGTATCTTCCCTCTGTGTGTATCTGTGTCCTAATCTCTTCAAGGACTCCAGTCAGATTGGATTAGGGCCACTCTAATGACCTTATTTCGGAGAAGGCAATGGCACCCCACTCCAGTACTCTTGCCTGGAAAATCCCATGGATGGAGGAGCCTGGTGGGCTGCAGTCCATGGGGTCGCTAAGAGTCAGACACGACTGAGCGACTTGACTTTCACTTTTCACTTTCATGCATTGGAGAAGGAAATGGCAACCCACTCCAGTGTTCTTGCCTGGAGAATCCCAGGGACGAGGGAGCCTGGTGGGCTGCCGTCTCTGGGGTCACACAGAGTCGGACATGACTGAAGTGACTTAGCAGCAGCAGCAATGACCTTATTTTACCTTGATCATCTCTGTAAAGATTCCACCTCTAAATACAGTCACATTCTGAAAAACTTGGGTTCGGACATCAACATATAAATGTGTGAGGGATACAATTTTAGCATGCAACAGGTGCAGAGGAGGGCAGGAAGCATCATGGTTTTTCTTAAGACTGTGTATTTGTCTGCAAATTATTTGCCACTGTGTAACAAACAACTCCAAACTTAGGGGCTTAAAACAACCACTATCTATTGGCTCAAAGTGTGGTGGCTTTGCCAGCTGGGCAGTGCGCAGCTGGGTGGTTTTTCTGGTCTCACTCACATGGCTGTAGCCCTTTTGCAGATCCACTGGCACTGAGTTGTCTTGAGTGGGCTCACTCACCTATCTGGTGGCAGGCAGGCTGGGTGTTCCCCCTTCCTTTTGGTACTCTGCAGAAACAACAGGCTTAGATGGGAAGTAGCATCCTTTGGTAAGGGGACTCTGAAATCAGACAGGTTTCAGGCTCAGCTTGGCACGCTACTGGCCAGGACCCTGGACTGATTATGGCTCCTTCCTGAACCTCCGTCCATCCTGTTGTTGGCCCTGTGCCCACTGCCCAGCACAAGGTCTGGACCCCAGGAACCACTTAGTGAACATTTACAAGGAGGAGGTTGGGTGGGAGGTGGCCAGGACCCCAGAAGGATCTGCTGAGGGTGCTGTGTAGATAAGTGAGGAGTAGTGTTTCCATGCTCTGTGTATGTGCCGGACGAGTGGGAGGTGCCTCGAGAGAAGATCACACTCCTGCGAGAATTGGGGCAAGGCTCCTTTGGCATGGTGTACGAGGGCAATGCCAGGGACATTGTCAAGGGTGAGGCGGAGACGCGCGTGGCAGTGAAGACGGTCAACGAGTCAGCCAGCCTGCGAGAGCGGATCGAGTTTCTCAACGAGGCTTCGGTCATGAAGGGCTTCACCTGCCACCATGTGGTAAGTCCCCCTGCTGGCTCCGGGAGCAGACAAAGTCTTTATTTTTTAATTTTTATTTTAGTTTTTTAAATTTTTAGTTGGAGGATAATACAATACCATGTGCAAAATAGACAGCTAGTGGGAAGCTGCTATATAACACAGGGAGCCCAGCCCAGTGCTTTGTGACCACCTAGAGCCTATATATACTTATGACTGATTTGCTTGTCGTGTGGCAGAAACCAACACAACAGTGCAAAGGCTTCCTTAACACACATTCTCTCATCCCATCTCCTCCATCCTTCCTCTTAATGCATAGAGCTTGAGGATGCTGAGTGTGGACCTTCTGCCCAGCCCCCACTCTGCTGAGCATCCCAGAGGTGGCCCTTCCCTTCTCATTTCTCCAATCCCATCCTTTCCCACCTCACCTAGAGTGAGACCCTTTTGCTGTCCCATCACTTTCTAGAATCTTCTATCTCTTCCCTCTTCCTGGCTCCTATGTAACCTTTAAACACTCTGGTCCACCCGATCCCTGCTCCCTACTCCCCAGTCAGCACAGACTCTCCCTGCCTTTCTACTCCTTTAGTTTCCCTTGAGCCTGAGTCCTTTCATCCTTGCCCCAAGCATATTCTTGGAGCACCTGCTCTATATGAGCTCCATTCTCTTCTCTGAGATGCAGCGGATGTCTGTCCTCCTGGAGCTCCCAATCCAGAAGTGGAGACAGAATCTAAACCCAGCAAGTTAATGATGTCATCCCATGAGGAGACGATGCTATGGCAACAGGGGAGAGGAGGGCGGAGCTGGGGGTTTGGGAAGGCAGCAGTGGCAAAGGTATATTTGAGCAAAGACTCCAGGATGTAGGGACTGGGTTGAGGGACAGGTGAGGGGACAGAGCATCAGGCAGAGGGAACAGTTAAGGCAAAGGTCTGGAGGTGGGCTTAGAGACACAAGGGTTTGCCTTGGCATGTTGCTGTTTGGGAGCGGCCATTTATTCACTTCTTTAAGTAGTATTTGTGCAGGCCGCTGCAGGAGATGTTGCAGGGACAAGGTTGAACGAACCACTGTGATTCTTTTGGCCCTTGTGCAGCTTGCTTTTTTTTTGGCCTTGCCCCATGGCTTATGGGATCTTGGTTCCCAGCGCAGAGTCCTAACCACTGGACTGCCAGGGAATTCCCTGTGGCTTGCAACTTTCATCTGTACCATCCAGGACAGTGGAGCTTCCCTGATAGCTCGGTTGGTAAAGAATCCACCTACAATGCAGGAGACCCCGATTCGATTGCTGGGTCGGGAAGGTCCACTGGAGAAGAGATAGGCTATCCACTCCAGTATTCTTGGGCTTCCCTTGTGGCTCAGCTGGTAAAGAATCCGCCTGCAACATGGGAAGCCTGCATTCGATCCCTGGGTTAGGAAGATCCCCTGGAGAAGGGAAAGGCTACCCACTCCAGTATTCTGGGCTTGAGAATTTCATGGACTGTGTAGTCCATGGGGTCGCAAAGAGTCAGATACGACTGAGGAACTTTCACTTTCATCCAGGACAGTAGCCACTCGCTCCCCCACCCCAAATCCAACAAGATGTTGACCTTGGTGTTTCTTCGGGCTTCCTACAGGCCACTCAGGACCAGTGTGCTGGGTGTGATGTAGGTACCAGACAGAAAGACCCAGGTGGGTGGACATCTTCTCACAGACCCTCATTCAAGAATCTGCCCGGCCCCTGCTTATTCCACAGGTCCGCCTCCTGGGGGTGGTGTCCAAAGGCCAGCCAACGCTGGTGGTGATGGAGTTGATGGCTCACGGAGACCTGAAGAGTTACCTCCGTTCCCTGCGGCCTGAGGCTGAGGTGAGCTGTCTCCAGGTACCTGGCAGGGCACCCAGCGCTCCTGGGCCTCAGGCACATGTGTGGCTGAACATGTCCCCCCTGTTTCAACTTTAGAATAACCCCGGCCGCCCTCCCCCTACCCTGCAAGAAATGATTCAGATGGCGGCAGAGATCGCCGATGGGATGGCATACCTGAACGCTAAGAAGTTCGTGCACCGGGATCTTGCAGCCCGGAACTGCATGGTTGCCCACGACTTTACAGTCAAAATTGGAGGTGCGTCTGGCTTTCTGCCTTGAAATGTGTGACCCAGGCTTTTTGGCTTCGGTTGTCTATAGTGAGCACTTCAATCTTTTCTAGTAGTGGGAAGGGGCACAGTTTGGGATGGGGGCTCACCCTCATGCTGTAGTTTATTGCATTTGTTCTTTACTTCATTCATTCACTTCTTTAAGTAGTATTTGTGCTGGTGGCTGCAGGAGGTGTTACAGGGGTAAGGTTGACTAAGTCACCATAATTTTTCTGCCCTTGAGAAACTTGCAATTTTTGGCCTGGACACATGGCTTCTGGGATGTTGGTTCCCAGCTCAGAGTCCTAACCACTGGACCCCCAGGGAATTCCCTGCAGCTTGCAGTTTTTATCTGCACCAAGCAGCACAGTAAAATAAAATAAATTCAGTAAAAGTAAATAAAAATAATTTAAATTCAGTAAAACAAAATTTAAAAATTCAGGAAAATAAAATTAATTCAATAAAATAAAATAATTAAAATTCAGTGAACTAATTTAAATGAATTTAAATTCAGTACAATAGAATGAGGTTAATTCAGTAAAATAAAATAAAATTAGTTCAGTAAAATAAAATAATTAAAATTCAGTGAACTAATTTAGAACTTCCCAGGTAGCACTCAGGATAAAGAACCCACCTGCCAAGGCAGGAATCATAAGAGCTGCGGGTTCGATCCCTGGGTTGGGAAGATCTCCTGGAGGAGGAAATGGCAACCCAAGCCAGTATTTATGCCTGGAGAATCCCATGGACAGAGAAGCCTAACAGGCTACAGTCTGTGGGGTCACAAAGAGTCAGACACGACTGAAGCGACTTAGCACTCACACATGAGGAGGCTGAAACTCTGTCTTTTCTGTGGGGTGTGAGGACAAGGGGTTGTGAAGCGAGGACCCAGCCTTTGGTTTCTGGCTGCGCAGCTAGGTGGGTAGTGGGGCCAGATCCAATGGGGAGCAGTAGGTTGGCTGCAGAAGGTGAAAAGTTCAGCGTGGGTTGCCTATGAGGTCGTAGGTAGGAAGGAAGTTTTGCTAAGATTGAGATCCCCATGTTGCAGGTCAGAACATCGCTTCTTTGCTGCTTGGTGGTTCTTTTCTTTCCTTTTAAGTGGTGACCCACCCCCCGCCCTCCTCTGAGTACCCTCAGAATCCACTCTCACTGTATTTGGCTGTGATCCATGTGAGCTCACACCTGGGGCAGGTGAACTCAAGAGCTCTGCCAAGGCTGGGGGAGTAAAAACGGCAGACAGCTGGGTCACAGCTGAAGGCTAAGAGCATGTGAACTGTTTGTTGTCAGACTTTGGAATGACAAGAGACATCTATGAAACGGATTACTACCGGAAAGGGGGCAAAGGTCTGCTCCCCGTGCGGTGGATGGCACCTGAATCCCTGAAGGACGGAGTCTTCACCACCTCTTCAGACATGTGGTGAGTTATGTGTGGGCTGGCGGAAAGAACACTGCACTTGAATTCCAGGTTGCTCTGATACTATGACCAGCAAGAGAGGAGTCACTTAAAAACTGACTTCTTCATGGCTTCTCCATCAAGGAAAGGAAGGGATAGCATGTCTGGGGGACCCTTGCACAACTGCTGTGACATTCCAATGAAGATTAGTCTTATAGGAATTTCTGAACTGCAGCATGAACTGTTTAGAGAACTGGCCACCCAGGTTCTAGTAAGCCAAGAAAGGGTGTGTGTGTTTATTTTAATGGCTTCATTGTTACTACTCCCAACTGTCATTGGCAGGTCTTTTGGTGTGGTCCTTTGGGAAATTACCAGCTTGGCAGAACAGCCTTACCAAGGTCTATCAAATGAGCAGGTGCTGAAATTTGTCATGGATGGAGGGTACCTGGATCAACCTGACAATTGTCCAGAGAGAGTGTAAGTGTAGAAAGGCGGCGTAGTGTGTGGGGTGCTTATTCAAAAGTCTGTGCCTTTTGCATGGATACTCGTGTTTGCATATTGTATGTCTATGTGTGTTTGTGTTTGCAAGTTTTATCTTTGAATGCACATTTGTGTTTTATATGATGTCTGTGTGTTTTTGCTTGCCTTTTGCATGCACACTTGGATCTGCATGTTGTGTCTACATATTACTACATGCTTGTGTATTATATCATTACATGTGTGCTTTATTGCCTTTCATATCTTCGGAAGGTTGTAGAGGAAACTGCACAGCAGTGGTTATTTGGGGACTAAAACTGGAGCGCTGGGGTGGAGACTTACATTTAACTACATATTCTTATTATATCTCATTGAAAGTGGAAAAAAGAATTCACAAATTGTAAACACCAAAACTTCAGGGGTACGTACAACATATCCCCTTCCAATATTTGTCTTAAATTTTTGTTGCAGGAGCAGATGTACAACACAAACATCAAATGCACATCAATAAACACTTTCAAAATTGTCCAGCATCGTAATAGTCCAATAAATGTAAAGTAAAATAAAGGAAAGTACTATTTTCCTAATTAGCAATAAAAAGAAGAGAGGGAAAGAAGGAAGAGTTATGATATTCACTGCTGTCAATGGAATGGCTAGATAGTCATTCATATCACTCTATTGTAAGAATTTTTTGTTTGTTATCATTTAGTTGCTAAGTTGTGTCCAACTGTTTCATGACCCATGAACCTCCAGGCCCCTCTGTCCATGGGATTTCCCAGACAATAATACTGGAGTGGGTAGCCATTTCCTTCTCCAGGGGATCTTCCTGACCCAGAGATCAAACCCAAGTCTTCAGCATTGGCAGACAGATTCTTTACCACTGAGCCACCAAGAAAGCCCATTATAATAATAGCTACTCACAGAAATTTTATTTAAAGTCTCCAAAAAAAGAAAGAAAGAAAGAAAGAAATGATCTAAACATCCAACAATATGAGAACTGGCAAGTAAATTTATAAAATAATCAATAAAGTAATTTGATAAAATAATACACTATAGTAATTGACATTTCAAATGATGCTTATGAAATATTTTGTAAGTCAGTGGTCTAGCTTATGTTAAAATGCTAAGTGTAGTAAATGTGTATAAATTGCATTTCCGAATGTATCCAGACAGAAAAGATGAGATTATATCTGAAGGAGAGCTGTATGCAAGCTGTATTTTCACTATATTGTTGGGTGTTTTCTACCTTTCTACAATAAGCATTTACTATGCAGTGCTTATTGCATGTAATATTTCTTTACCAGTGTTTCTGCGAAAAAAAAAAAAGTTTGCCTTCCTGAAAAAAATGCATGGAAGAAGGCCATTTTGATGCTTCATCCTCACAAGAATAAGAGATCAGTTTAGAAAACCTAATTTGAAGAAATCTCACATGTAAAAAAGTATGAAGCAGAATTCCTTGGAAACTCTGAGCAAAATATTTCTAAACATTGCTCCATGAAGTTTCTTTCCTGGCTATGTCAGGAGGAAATTAGTGCCCCTAGGGTGGGGGCCTGCCAATTTTTCCTCTAAAGGGCCATATCGTATTTCCAGCTTTGTGGGCCTGGCAGTTCTCTGCCTTGCAGTTCAAATCAGCCGGGGACAATGCATAATTGAATGGGTGTAGCTACGTACCAATAAAACTTTATTTACAAAAACACTTGGAGGACCAGATTTGGTCCACGGGATGAAGTTTGTCAACTCCTGCCCTGAAAGAAGTTACAATAGTGAGAGGAAGAGGTAAAATGGAAATCCTGAGCCCCTGGGTCCTATCCTAAGTAAAGTCAGAGTCCCCTGCCCCCTCCTCTCCTCCCCTTCTCCAGAGAGTGGGGACTGGGCTTGCAGAACACCCGCTCAGAGCTGGCCCTCTATGGTGGGTCCACCCAGCTGCCCTCATTCTGAGCAACAATGTGTATATAAAATGATGAACCCACAGAAATAGACCTACAGACACAGAAAACAGACTTACGGTTACCAAAGGGGAAAGGAGGGGGGAGGGATAAAATAAGAGCTTGGGGTTAATAGATTCACAGTACTGAATACAAAATAGAAAAACAAGGACCTACTGTATAACACAGGGAACTATATTCAATATTTTGTAATAACCTATAAGGGAAAAGAATCTGAAAAACAGTTATATATATATATATATATATATATACACACAGACTTGACCAACATGTTTGTTTCCATAACATCTTACAGAAAAATCTGAACGAACTTTTTGACTAACCCAATATATCTGAGGGTTTCCCTGGTGGCTCAGTGGTAGAGAATCTGCCTGCCAACACAGGAGATGTAGGTTCGACCCCTGGGTCTGGAAGATTCCCTGAAGGAGGCAATGGCAGCCCACTCCAGTATTCTTGCCTGGAGAAGTGGATGGACAGCGGAGTCTGGGGGGCTGTAGTTGTGGGGTCCTAAAGAGTTGGACATGACTTAACGACTGAACAACAACAGCAACAAAAATATATATCTGAATCCCTTTGCTGTACATCTGAAACTAACACAACATCGTAAATCAACTCTAATTTAAAAAACAAACAAAAAAAGACGGACCTGATTGGTCTTCACCAAGTGGCAATATCAGGAGAGGCCCTTGTGGATCTTGTTTGGGAAACCCTTGGCTCACTTTTTGAAACCATCTTTCACGCCCTTAGAATGGTTGTTTCTGCTTGACCCTCCTGAGGTCAGCACTTGTCCGCGTGGGTGTGTGTGCACCGCAGGCGCGGGGTCGGGGAAGGAGGGCCGCTTGGCGGGGACCCCCGGGGCCTCACCCTCCACGTGCCCCTCTCTGTCCCGCAGCACCGACCTGATGCGGATGTGCTGGCAGTTCAACCCCAAGATGCGTCCAACCTTCCTGGAGATCGTGGACCTGCTCAAGGACGACCTGCACCCCAGCTTTCCCGAAGTGTCCTTCTTCCACAGCGAGGAGAACAAGGCGCCCGAGAGCGAGGAGCTGGAAATGGAGTTTGAGGACATGGAGAGCGTGCCCCTGGACCGGGCCTCGCACGCGCAGAGAGAGGAGGCCGGGGGCCGGGATGGAGGGTCGGCGCTGGGGCTAAAGCGAAACTATGACGAGCACATCCCCTACACCCACATGAACGGGGGCAAGAAAAACGGACGGATTCTGACTTTGCCCCGGTCAAATCCTTCCTAACAACCCCTGCTAGTGGGGGAAGGGTTCCTGTCTACACTTCCCTCTGGTTCGAAGGCCTCCAGAAAACTCAGGATTTCCACCTAACTCTGCCACAGTGTCAAACGGAGCTCAGAGATCACGACTATCCATTTCAGTTCCTTTTCTGACTTCAAACGCAGTGGTTCCATTGCCTATTTGACTTGTCATCTGAGCACTTAACTGTGAACCTGGATGGGGAGGGGGTTTCCACGGCTGCTGTCCTTTTGGGCCACCGAGGTTTCAAGCCCAGATGTTATTATTATTATTATTATTATTATTATTTTCCCTAGTAGTTTAAAAGAAAGCATCTATTTTTACAAAGTTTTTTTTTTTTTTTTTTTTGCTGGTGTCTGAGCTACAGTATAAAACATAAATCTTGTTTATGAAACAAAAGTTAGAAAGAAACAAACCCAGTTCTAGTAGAATTCCAAGCTTTACAGAGTGGGCTTCAGGAAAGTATTTTTTCATCCAGGGTGAAGGATTGTTTTTTGTTTTTTTCCTTCACAAAACCAGTTCCTCAAATTGACCAATAGCTGCTGCTTTTGTACTTTGGATATGGGTCTGCAGTCCTGGTGTGTGGTTCATGTATGCACTTATGTGTGTGTGTGTGTGTGCGTGCGTGTGCAAATCATGTGTGCTGAGTGGACACTTTGGGGATCAGCCCACGAAGGTTCAGCTCTCCTGGGGTACGTGAGCCCTGCTTCCTCCACCCCCGACCCCTTCCTTCTTATCTACTGGGAGACTGTGCCCTCAACAAATTTTTCTGTCCCAGATGGAGCCTCAGGATTCTACTCTCCCTTAACTTTGGTGAAAAATGTTTTCTGGGAGCCATGGGAGTCATTTGGAGTGATAATGGATCTTTTCAAGACCAAACAAAGCCAGGACATAGAGAAGATTTTAAAAAAGAAGAAAAGAAAAACAAGAACTGAGATGATGAAGAGTTTTGAGAATATATTTGTAACATATTTAATTTTTAAAAAGAATCTCCAGTATCAGCCTCATAAATTATTGACCATTTCCTGGGGTGGGAGGTAGGGCGTATGGGTTTGTCTGCCTGTGTGGGGCAGGAGGGGCCAGGCACCGGTGGCCTTTTGCTTGGTCTTCAAGGCATCCATTTTTTTGGGGACTAAAGCCACGTTAGCTGCTAATCCTCTGGACATTGTGGTGAGGCCACACTGAGCGTGTGGGCGATGGGGTTTGATGGATGGTTTGGTTTCTGCTCTGAAAAGCTGAGCCCTGCCTTCAAACACACTTGTGGCTCCTGGATCTTCTGGTTCTCTGTGTGTACCTCTCAAGCTTCCTCAGCGGGATGTCCATGTCCCACAGGGATTGTGCAAATTTGGCACCATTAGATCTCAAAGTGGGACAGCACGGATGGACTTTGAAAACACTAGCAATATGAAGACGTGCCTGTCGGTCCCCTCCGCCCTCAGGGCATCCGACCATCCTCAGAACTGAGCTCCCAGAAGCTGCTCTGCGCCCAGTGACCTCAACTGGACCAGGTGTGAAGCCTGAGCTGAATTCTCAGGTACTTAACGATCGTGCAGTTCCTGAGAGTCAAGTCCAGAGGAGAAACCGCTAAGGACCTTCACACTACGGAGAGCATGAGAATGGGCGTGATGCCACAGCTGCTTCCCTTCTGGGGGAAGAATGACTGCTGCTCAAATACAGAACATGATGGACTCATTGCCATAGTTCATCCGAATCATCACCCACAGGTTATCTCTCGAGTGCATTTTCTCACGAGTCTAAGACTGCTTTCCTTCTCTTCTCAAGAACTGTGGGCTTCAAAACACCTGGGATGCCATGGTGACCTCCGAACCTTCTCAGTTCTTGATGAAGAACACAGGTAGACACGCATCCCAGTTGCCTCTGGCTATCTTATTTATACGATTTCAGAAATGACAGCATGTCAGAATATTTCCAGGGAGCCTCAGTGATTGGGTACAAGGAGCACAGAAATTATTTTCGCCAAATTTATTTTGTACATAGACGAGGATCTGTATGTAAGTTAAAAAGGAACGAAACACGTAGATCTAGGTATTTTGTTCTTTTCGTAGTAAATTTGTAGTGGCCATATACTACGGTAGCAGCAATTTTCACATTTTTCTAATTCAGAAAGGTTTTCTTATATTAGGGGAAAATTATTTATTTTAATATATAAAAATCACTGTAAAAAATCACTTTCATAAGAAATGGAGAGCATGTAAAAAAAAATTTTTTTTCAAAGAAAAATAAACAGGTGAATGTGGGGTAATGATTTTTTTTTCCCAGCACAGTCTACCTCAGTGTATTGTTAGGATGTGGTTCAATAATGGACATCTTTGAGACTTCAGAATTCTGTCTGGATCCGATCTGAATCAGGGAAGATTCGTATCAGCTGATTCCGAATGCCAGGGACCAGTAAGAATTTTGAGGGAGGGAGTGGGGCTGAAGTACGGCTTTCATGTGAGCACAGATCCTTTTCCTGGCTGATATTTTTCACCTCTGAATTTAATCTTCCTTTTTTGTTGTTGTTGTTTGATCCTCCATCTATTGACACCATGGCCCTCAAGAATGAAGCAAGTTTCAGGCCATCACGATGTATCTGATGTATCCAGTTCTGAGCTACCCTTAGCTGATGAGGGAAGCTGCAGTGTTGAGACACAGACAGTCTTTGATCCAGCCAGCATGCTCCTTTCCCCTTAGAATCTCTGTGGTGTGTGAGCATCTAGGTGCCCTAGGCTCTCCATGGTTTATTTCCACTCTTTTTAGGCTGAGATGCTTTGGGTGGGGGACATATCATTATCTTGGGAACTTTACACACAAGCACTCAATGCAGTGTCTGTTTTTATTCTCTAAGTGGGAAGGGAGATATTGAGAATCTCAACCCTAAACCCACCGAGAGGCTGAACACATTTTTTTAGCAACAAAACCTTGGACCCTCTCATTTTGGTTTGGTTGACTTCAAGCTGATACGGTTTGACCTTAGGGACTTTGACAACCCATGTGTAAGCCTGGATGGAGCCAGCAGAAATGCTGTCGTACGCACCAGACCTCACTGCCCTTCCTAAACCTATAGGCACCACCCCAGCAGAGTCACCTTTCTCCACTTGCCCTGGAGAGGTACTGTAAAGTGCTGGGCCTGCCCTTTGTGAATGGAATTTCCCTGACTTCATTTAGCTATCTCTGCTGCTGCAGTGAAAGATCAAGCAGGCTTGGATCACAGCCTCCTTTTGCATCAGATAATGTGGACTCTGTCGAAACAGAATTCAGTCCTCAAAATGGATGTCCTGGAGGATTGTAGTGATGATTATTTAAAAAAAGGCAACAAAGCCAGCTTTGGTTGAATTTTTTGTTGTTTGTTTTTAAAGGTGTCTCATTATTTTAAAAACCCCTTTTTGTTTGTGTGGCAAAATCAAAATATAGTAGTTCCTCCCTGGATCAATGATGTCAAACGCACGTCTGGAAACGTTTGTATTCTGGGAGCTGTCCTGGGTGCTTTTCTGTCCTTTTAAGCTAGTAAGAAGCGAGAAGTGTTGCTGGTTCTCTGGCTAGATGTTGAGCACAACTGAAAGGAAATGTGGGAATTGATGTGAAGGTCTGCACAAACAACCCTGAGACCACTGGAGACTGCCTCCAATTGCTGGGCAGATCTCCATCTCTCCAACCAGAGCAGATGGTCTGCTGTGAAATGTGCTTGTTGGGTTGGGAGGTGTTTATCTGGAACAGCCATAAGGTTGATCAGTGGGCAGGGTTTGGCCCGTGCTCTCCATCTGGGTACATGAGTGGATGTGCTGTAGTCCCCCAGATGACAATCTTTTTCTTCTTTGTGGTGGGTAGAGGGGGTTCGAGTGCCACTTGACAAACAGGTGATTCAGAAATGATGATTTTGTTCGGAGTAGGGGGATGGGGTTGCGCTGATCATATATATATGAATGATGCCCATAGAATGATATCCCTTCAGAAAACCTTCTGGAATGTTCTTGAGAATATTGATCTACACCAGAATTGAGGTTGGGAATAGAAAGTACAGATGGGCATTTGTTCTTTAAAAGACAGTAAGGAATGCAATGGACATTCCAAGGCTGTACCTGGAGGTGAATGTTTCCTTAGGGGTCCCCCAGAGACAGAGGGAACCAATGGCTTCTTGAGCTCACTGTCATCTTCTTATACCAGTCAAGGTCCAGAACCAGGCTCTGGTCACATTTTTATTTGGGTTTGGGCCCTAAAAATCCTTGTTAAAACTCAAATCAGGAACCCAGGGCTCTTGGTCCCATTTGAGAAGAAAGGAAACAGTATTCCCTCCCCCACCCCCAAAGCGAGTGTGTCCACACATATTCAGGAATGGCTCGTCTACTCTCTACCTTGTGTGCCTGGCGGGGTGGGGGCAGGGGTCCAAGCCCTGCCTGTCAGCAGCAGACACCTCCTGTGCCTCGGCTTACGCGGAAATCAACTCAGAGACACAAGACCCACTGAAAGCTCAATTCTTATATTTTTCAATGTTTTCCTACAAGAACCAAGTAGCACCATATACAGAATATGCCTTTTTTTTTTTTGAATATCAAAATTGTTCTGCATGTAAAATATGGGATAATTACCTGTTTATATGAAAATTCGGAATAAATTATCTGAGAATACTCTTGTTCCTGTGTGGTGTCCAAGCCAGGACTTGTGAACTGTGTTAAGCCAAATCCCTGGGGTGTTGTGGGTGTTTGTTATGAGAGGAGACAAATCCCTAGGTTCTTCGTAACAGTGAATCAGGAGGTTAAATATTTTTGCCATCAGGGTAAGTGACAATCCACTGATCCATACCTGTACAGTTGAATCAACCCTTTACATACCGAGCTATTTCTATCCTAGTTGGTAAGGACCTGCCACCTCAGGGACCCCAAGCCTCCCCAGGTTCCAAACGCTAACCCTAAGAATACCAGGGAACCCCAAGATCTTGCTCCATTCCACCATGCTGGAGGCTTAGATGCAGAGTAGCTGGCCAGTGCAGTGTTTGCCACTGGCCCAAAAGAAGTCACACAGAGGAGCCCAGAGTCAGCCTCAGGGGAGGGAGGTCTGTCTGAGGGTTTCGGTTGAGGGTGTGAGTGAGAGTCAGTCCAGCAACAATCACCCACACTTCTCACTTTACCCTTCAATGATTGAGGATGATAGACCTTGCTTCATCTGACCATCTGTGTGACTATGTGTGTGTGGGCATGCACGCTCAATCATGTCCAACTCTTTGCAGTCCCATGAACTGTAGCCTGCTAGGCTCCTCTGTCCATAGGATTTTCCAGGTAAGAGTACTGGAGTGGGTTGCCATTTCCTTCTCCATGGGATCTTCCCAACCCAGTGTCTCCTGCATTGGCAAGTGGATTCTTTACAACTGAGCCACTGGGGAAGCCATATGACCATAGTGAAGATCAAATAAGGTAATATTTATCCCCCATACCCCTCCAGGTTCCTCACCACCAAGAAACTGATGCCACTGCTAGGTAGTAGCCTGAATTGTGCCTCCCTGGGTTTGTGAAATTCAGTAGAAGCCTCTTGGGAAAAGGAAAATGTTTTTCTCCCCAGGAGAGGATCTCAAAGATGCTTCAGTCTTGAGTGAGAAGCTGGGCGGGTGGTATCTTCTCAGAGGGGCCACTCAGACTCCTCGAACCCATGGCCAAGAGACAACTGCAGCTTTGGGTCCCTGGGACCCTGGCTCCAACTCAAATGTGAGCAGCATGACAGGTGAGATAGTTGTCACAAGCAAGAGGAAGCATATGGAAGCTTTGGTATCTCCAAACTTCTTGCAGGAGGGAAGTGATGGGGCTTCCCTGGTGACTCAGTGGTAAAGAATCCACTTGCCAGTGCAAGAGAGGCGGATTTAATCCCTGATCCAGGAGGAGCTCACAGGGTGCAGAGCAGCTAAGCCCGTGCACTGCAACTATTGAGCCTGTACTCTAGAGCCCAGGAGCTGCAGCTGCTGATTCCACTCACCCTAGAGCTGGTGCTCAGCAGCGAAGGAAGCCACCACAATGAGAAGCGCGCACAGTGCAACTGGGCAGTAGCCTGCACTCACTGCAGCTAGAACAAAGCCCGACAGAGGTGGAGACCCATAATGGCCCCAAATAAAATAAATAAATAAATTTTCGAAAAGACTATCCAGGAGACTTCCTAGAGGAGGCGGCATCCCAATGGGATGCTGAACTACAAATTAAAAAAAAAAAAAGAGGAATGTGATACTCTTAGCATGGATGACACTGTTGGTTGTGGCCTACACTCTGTGTGATGAGATCCAGATTTTCTAGCTGTGGATCTCCAACCTCCTGGGTGCTGCTGACTCATCCCCTGGGGTATGGTTCTACCCTCCCACCCCATGAAGCTGACTGTTCTGCCTGAGATTGGGTCCTCAAGGTGACTCACCCAGAATCTTCAATCTCACCTACCTCTAGAAGCCCTTGTTATAATCAGAGACTCACAGGAGGCCACTTTGGCTGACACCAGGCTGCACCACCCAGACCACCTCTTCAGAAGCTACCAGGGAGGTTGTCTGCTGGGGCTTGCAGTGAAGTCGTTCAGTTGTGTCCTACTCTTTGCAACCCCATGGACTGTAGCCTGCCAGGCTCCTCTGTCCATGGGATTTTCTAGGCAAGAGTACTGGGGCTCGCAACTGAGTCCTTTTTGCCAGAACTTTCCAAGGCTTAAGGGAGCTGCTTGGTCCAACATTATGTCCCCTCCCTAGGAGAAGCCACATTTGATGACTGGCCAGGGATACAAATGCCTGACCCTTGTGCCTAAATACAAGTTGAGGGTTCAGTTGTGTCCCCCACTGCCTAAAAGAGATTATCTCCAAGTCCTAATCTCCAGCACCTTAGAATGTGAGCTTATTTGAAAATTACATTGTAGATGTAATTTGTTCAGGTTTAAGGTGAGGTCATCTTGGAGTAGGCTGGGTCCCTAATCTGATACGTTGATGGCCCTTATAAAAGGGGGAAAATTGGACACAGACACACACACATACACACACACACGGAGAGCTCCTTGTGAAGATGAAGACAGGAACTGGGGAGAAGAGTCTGCAAGCCAAGGAATGCCAAAACCACCAGCAAACTGCCTTCAGGAGGAACCAGCTTGGCAGACACCTTGATCTTCAACTTGCAGCCTCAAAACATAAAACAGAAACAATATTGTAACAAACTCAATAAAGACTTAAAAAATGGTCCACATCAAAAAAGTCTTTTAAAAAGGTAAGATAAAATACAAACAGATAAAAGTTCTTTGTGGCTACAACCCTGGAGTCCTTTTAGTCTCTTATTCCCACAGACTTGCTGGGGCTCCTCCAAGGTCTCCTCACCTCCACTGCATCTGAACTGACTGTCAGGACAGAAAATGATTCTAGTTCCTGTCCTCTGGAACATTCAGCTGGTCAGCACTCCTTGGTGTCTAGTTGTGTGGTTGTTACACGGCTAAGTTGTATCCGACTCTTTCTGATCCCATGAACTACAGCACACAAGGCTTCTCTGCCCTTCTTTAGCTCCTGGAGTTTGTTAAGATTCATGTCCGTTGAGTGGGTGCTACCATCCAACCATCTCATCCTCTGCTGTCCCCTTCTCCTTTTGCCTTCAAGCTTTCCCAGCATCAGGGTCTTTTCCAATGAGTCGGTTCTTCACATCAAGTGGCCAAAGTATTGGAACTTCAGCATCAGTCCTTCCAGTGAATATTCATGGGTGATTTCCTTTAGGATTGACTGATTTGATCTCCTTGCAGTCCAAGGAACTTTCAAGAGTCTTCTCCAGCACCATAAATCAAAGCCACCAATTCTTCAGTGCCCAGTCTTCATTATGGTCCAACTCTCACATCCATACATGATGTTTAGAGCATAAACCAAAATTTTTTTTCTGCTTGGCTTCAGTCTCACTGTCTCCTTGTTTTCTCTGTGAGGTTGAGACATATTTTCGAGCTTTCTTTTTAGATGCAAAATGGAATGTGACATTTGGACAAAATGTTGGACCAAGACTGCTACCCATTGAAGCTACCCATCAGCTCATTTGAAGTCTCCTCTCCCTTCCTTGGAAAAATGTATCCCCAATTGTAAACTGTATCACAATCATCTAGAGGGTTTTGAAAATTCAGATGGCTCGACCTCAACCCAAGTGATCTGGGATGGGGATGGAGAATTTTCATTTCTAAAAGGTTCCCAGGTGATGTTGATGACACTATTACAGGCACCACACATTGAGAACAGGATTCTGGAACATCACCAAGCTGATGTGAGACAAAGACAGAAAGCTGAAGGTCATTAACCAGTGTCAAATCCACACCAGTTCATATAACAAACTATCCAAACACTAAAGCTTTACTTTCTGAAACATTTGAAACGGATCCACTAAACTATACTTATGCAAATATATCACTTTTTAAGTGATAAACTGCAATAAAAGAGCAATTTATTGGGATCCCAAACTTTGTCTCCATAACCCAATCACAAGATGTTAGTTACTATCAATGGTTTAAAATACAAACCTAATCAGTCACCTTACATTTATTTATTAAGATTTTTTTAATGTGGACCATTTTTTAAAGTCTTTATTGAATTTGTTACAATGTTGCTTTTGAACTATGGTGTTGGAGAAGACTTGAGAGTCCCTTGGACTGCAAGGACAGCCAACTGTCAATCCTAAAAGAAGTCAACCCTGAACATTCATCAGAAGCACTGATGCTAAAGCGGAAGCTCCAATATTTTGGCCACCTGTTGCAAAGAGTTGACTCATGGGAAAAGACCCTGGTGCTGGGAAAGATTGAAGGTGGGAGGAAAAGGGGACGACAGAGGATGAGATGGTTGGATGGCATCACCAACTCAATGGACATGAGTTTGAATAGGCTCTGGGAGTTGGTGATGGACAGGGCAGCCTGGCGTGCTGCAGTCCATGGGGTCACAAAGAGTCAGACACAACTGAGGACTGAACTGAACTGAACAATGTTGCTTCTGTTTTAGCTTTCGGTTTTGGGGCCACGAGGCATGTGGGGTCTTAGCTCCCTGAAAGAAAGTAAAGTGAAAGTGTTAGTCGCTCAGTTGTATCCAACTCTCTGTGACCCTATGCACTGTAGCCCTCCAGGCTCCTCTGTCCATGTGATTCTCCATGGAAGGATGCTGGAGTGGGTTGCCATTCTCCTCCCCAGGGGATCTTCCCAAACCAGGTATTGAATCTGTATTTCCTGCATGTCAGGCAGATTCTTTGTCACTGAGCCACCCAGGGATCAAACCCTCCCCCCCTGCATTGGAAGCATGGTTTTAACAAAAACCACCAGGGAAATCCTTATCACCTTACTTTTAATTCTTCAGTTCTGTCTTCAGCAGATATTTATCCTGTTGCCCTATCATAATTAATACTGTACTTCCCTTTTCATTCCCCAATATGTCCCAGTTGAGAGGGGAAATTATTTGATCTCCCTTTTTATAGAACATACATTATGTGCAAACTCTGAAGTAAAATCTGTGATCCAGAAATAAACAGATTTATTGCCCCGTTGTCATTACTTTGTTGACAAAGGTTCAACTAGATGAAGCTATGGTTTTTCCAGTGGTCATGTACAGATGTGAGAGTTGGACTATAAAGAAAGCTGAGCACTGAAGAATTGATGCTTTTGTTGGAGAAGACTCTTAAGAGTCCCTTGGACTGCAAGGAAATCAAACCAGTCAATTCTAAAGGAAATCAGTCCTGAGTATTCATTGGAAGGACTGATGCTGAAGCTGAAACTCCAATACTTTGGCCACCTGATGCAAAGAATCAACTCATTGGAAAAGCCCCTGATGCTGGAAAAAATTGAAGGCAGAAGGAGAAGGGGACAACAGAGGATGAGATGGCATCACCAACTCAATGGACATGAGTTTGAGCAAGCTCCAGGAGTTGGTGATGGACAGGGAGGCCTGGTGTGCTGCAGTCCACGGAGTCACAAAGAGTCAGACATGACTTAGCAATTGAACTGAACTGATTGCCCCTGTTGATGTTACTCTAACCAAGGGGAAAGAGTTATGAAAAGCACACATTATGAAAAGAATTTATAACATGTTATATAGAAAGGGCAGAGGGAGATGAGGGTGTCAGAGGATGAGATGGCTGGATGGCATCACCGATGCAATGGACATAACAAACTTTGGGAGATGGTGAGGGACAGGGAGGCCTGGTGTGCTGCAGTCCATGGGGTCGCAAGGAGTCAGACATGACTGGGCAACTGAACAGCAACAACAATTTAGAAATAACTTCCATGAGAATACACAAGGTTTTCTCCAGCCAACACCAATAGAAATAGAACAACATGTCCTGTGTAACTTTAAATTTGGTAGAACACACAGTGAGGAAAGCCAACACAAATAGAGGAAACTTTTTTAAACTCTCTAATTTAACCAAGGAAATTTAATGTTATCATTCCAAAATGTAGCCCCATAAGAATCAAGCACAACATATCATTTTCTTCTTTCTGAATCCTGGTAGATCAGCAGTAAAGAATCTGCCTGCAATGCAGGAGCCGCAGGAGATGTGGGTTGGATCCCTGGGTTGGGAAGATCCCCTGGAGGAGGGCATAGCAACCCACTCCAGTATTCTTGCGTGGAGAATCCCATGGACAGAGATACCTGACAGGATACAGTCCATAGGGTCAAAAAGAGTCAGAAACAACTGAAGCAACTTAGCACACACTTAGCAAGCGTGCATGCTCAGTCACTCCATTGTGTCCAACTCTTTGCAACCCTATGGATTGTAGCCTATCAGGCTCCTCTGTTCATGGGATTCTCCAGGCAAGAATACTGAAGTGGGTTGCCATTTCCTTCTCCAGATTTTAACATTACAGCCCATCTAGTTCAAAAGTTAAATTTGATCTGCAAAAAGATTTTATAAGGTTTCCAATTGTGAGAAAGATCCACACAAAGTATTTTTAAGCTTCTTTAATGGATTTTCTGTCCTAGAGTTTGACTCATCTTTCTAGTGCAGTTTTAGATTTTGTCTCATGACAGAATTTCTATGTTTACATAATGTTTTGATATACTCTATCAGCAACCCACTCCAGTAGTCTTGCCTGGAAAATTCCATGGACAGAAGAGCCTGGAGGGGTATAGTCCATGAAGTAGTAAACAGTCGGACATGATTCAGTGACTGGGCATGATTCAGTGTGCACACACACACATCAGATATATGAAACTCAAAATTTCTTCCTGCTCATACTTTCCACCCCTCCAACTTACTGGTGAATTTTGGTGAGCTTTGACTTCTAATATAGATTCATATGATGAAAGTTGAGATTTTTATTATCTGAATTTAATTGTAGCAAAAGGAATAATTCCCTCCCCCCATTGTAAAACTGCTCTATCTTTATTTAAAAATAAAGCTACGGGGACTTCCCAAGTGGTCCAGTGGTTAACACAGGGGATGAGGTTTGGTCCCTGATCAGGAAACAAGGATCCCACAGGCCACAATGAAGGGGGCGAGAGTGCAACTAAGACCTGAGGCAGCCAAATAATTAAATGAATAAATAAATGTAAAGAACAAATAAAAATAAAGCTATGTGTTTTATTTTTGTTAGAAGTGAAACTAAGCATTTAAGTGATTATGAAGATGTTGATTCCAGCAAAAGACTGGGTTAAAACTGCAAGACAGCTCAAGAGTATATATTCCAACAAAGCACAGTGTAAACAATACTGGAAAACTCCAAGACAGAGTTAGAAGTGGAATGTGATTGAAGCAGGGCGCAGAGAGAGCCTGATGAGGAATTGATATCACAGTGAAAATATACACAAAGCATATTACAAACAGGTGAAAGACATCAACCCACAATTAATTCAAAGGTCTTTAAGCAAAGAAAATACATGGGAAACAATAATGAGTTACACTGTGGTCTAAAAATCAGAGTGAATATTAAAGATTTTAGAGAATACAAATGTTAAATAAGCAAGAAAATGCTAACTGGGAATGTCTGAACATAAATAAGGTAGAAGTCAACAGAACACCATTTTTAAATGATCAAAAATCATACCAAGTCAGAATTCTATACCTAACATCAGTATTGCCCTCAATAAAGATAATTTTAAAATCTTAGAGTGAAACATTTCATTGTTAGCAGTCTTGAATTAGACAGACTAGTAGAGTGAATTATGAAGTCCAAAGGAAAATAATCTCAGATTGAAAACCAGGAATGCAGGAAGAAGTGAAGGGAAAAGGAAGGAATAATTTAGAAATAAATAAAAATGAATTTTGTCTTATAAAGCAATTCTAGAACTATCTCATGGAGATTAAAACACATGTAGAATTAAGATGCATGACAAAAGCAATAGAAAAAGCAGGTATATTGAAATGGAACTGAACGTGTTCTTAGGTATTAGTATTTGGGAGATGTAATAAAAGCAATTAACTGTATTATTCTATATTAAATAAATGATTCAGAATTTGACCACTAAAGTAACTGCATATGTTTTGTATAAGATTGCAAGTAATAAGTTTATAGAGGGAAAATGGAATAATCATCATCAGTGAAATAAAGAGAGTAAAGAGTCTGTTTCTGTTTTGGTCAAAGGGTAAGGATAAATCAGATTTACCAGTGATTAGGTGAGATGTAAGTGTACAGAACATTGAGTTCTTATTAATGACTCTGTAATATAGACTTCAAAGACTTGTTAGCAGATTTTTTTCAACATTCTTTTATTGATAAACATTTAAACAATCTGTAGTTTTCTCTATGAAAACATAAGTTGTATGGAAATTTTAGCTTATGGAAATGTCCATAACTATTTTTATAGAAGGTATCCATAAAAAAAGAAACATTAAAATGTTGGAAGTGAAAATAGCACCCCACTCACAAATTTAATTTTTCATATAGGATTTCATATTATTCAATAGAATCTAGTATTACCAGTAGCCCCAAATTGTTGTGTTTGGGGACAAAGACTCAAGACTCTCTCAAGTCCTTTTGATTTGAGACTTAAGGTGTGTCCTCTGGATTGGATTGTCCCCTGATTGGGTTGTCCACTCTCTTACCCTATAAAAAGGAGAATCAGAGGCAGAAGTTACTGCACTTCCTAGGCAGCTACAGGCTGCTGTCTGCATCTGTCTGCATCTCAGGAGTGGTCAGAGGAAGCTCTGGAAGATCTTGGAAGATGGGGAAACCTGAACTGGACAAATTTCCAAGCCATCCTCTTCTGGTAAGTGTGGAATCCATATTGACGGCAAGAGGATCTATTAAGATGCTTTTTTTTTTTCTTGTGTAAAATCTAAGTTAGAAGAATTTAGTTCTTAAAACAAGATACATTCCTTATTGAAAGTTATTTCCCAAGGGTTAATGTTTCTTAAGAAATATTCAAGATTTTATATAGTTTTGTATATGAAGCTTTCTTGGGATAATGAAAAGTGTGGGGTTTTTTTTTAACCAAAATCCTTGGGTAGTAAAAGTAGTATTTGGCCCTAGAGTAGCTAAATCTTTCTCCTCTGTGGACAATTCTTTGCCCACAAAGTGTTTGGTCTTTTTTGCCTCTTTTCCTTTTTTTCTTTAAATTTCTGTTCTCTGTTTCAAATAGACCTTCCCCAATCTCTTTGTCATCCATCATAGTAGTTAATTTATTTTTCCTATTCTCCCTCCTTACTTCTCATCCTCCTTGCTCTTTCTCTCTCTGTCTCTCTGTTGGCCTTATTGCCTACCATAGCACTGAATTACACTTAACACTATTATTACACATTCCTTAGTCTATAGCCCTCTTCTCTCAACAAGAGTGACATAATCTGGGTTAAGTCAAATTCCAAGTTGTGAGTTTTAGTACACAACTCAGCATATAATGGCTGCTATATAAATAGGCAATTCAAGTCATTTTTCTATCAAACATTCCTTTATATCTTGACTAATGCAAGGGCCAGCACTAATAATAACAATGGGAATAAAATCAGCTTTATGGTTTCTTTTTTAAAAGTCTTCAGAAGACAGAAATGTGAGATTTAAAAAGAAAGGTGGGCTAATGAGGTTTACAGTTTAAACAGATTAGTGTGAAGAGTCTTAATCTCAGTGACAATTGATTCTACTCTAGCATGAAAGAGATTAATTTATTTTACAACTGTAGTCATGTGAATTTGTTAGAAAAATTTGTTAAGTGTTTTTTGGAATCGGCATAACATCTCTAAAACGAAGACATCTGAGCACCTTGGAAAGCCAAAACAATAAGTGACTATGTCCATGGACCTATGAAATTTCTCTTTATCTTTTCTTCACTGAGTACCCAACTTAGTGAGAAAAGCAATTGAAAAGAAGTAGATAATACTACACATAAATAAATTAAAAAATTTTTAAATTAACAGAGACAATGTGAGATAAATTTTGATATGGCATCAGGAAAGGTCATTCTGTGGAAATGGCATTTTGTAGATTAAATGAAAGGTAGCCAAGAATTCAAAAGTTGCGAATCTTCAAGTGGATTCAGGAAGGCAAATGGATGGCTAATTGGTGTAAAAGTATGGGGTGGTAGGGCTTCCAGAATGCCATTCAAGGGTAGATGAGATATTAGTACCAATTAGTGAGTCTAGGGGACATTGAGATAAGGATGAATTATTTGGGAGAAATGATTGGTTCAGTGTGGGACCTGGTCACTGTGAGCTGAGTCATGAATGTTATCACTGATGTGGGTGGGCAGATGGATATTTGAGTTTCAGGGTTGAAGCCAGATCAGTGAATCTGTGAACATTTCTAGTTCATGAAGAATATTTGAAGCCAGGGAAATGGATGAGATTGCCTGGAAGAAGGTGTAGACGTAGAATAGATGTGACAGCAGGACCAACTTCTAAGAGCATTGATCATTAAGTGAAATAGGAGAGAGAGGAATAGGAGGAGGGGAGGAAGGGGGTAAAAAGGACTGTCTATGGCAGGGACCGGGGAGCCTGGTGGGCTGCCCTCTATGGGGCCGCACAGAGTCGGACACAACTGAAGCGACTGAGTAGCAACAGCAGGAGCATGGTGGGGGGGGGGGGGAACTTTATGAAAATACCCCAATGCTGGGAAAGACTGAGGCATGAGGAGAAGGGGACAACAGAGAATGAGATGGTTGGATGGTATCACCCACTCGATGGACTTGAATTTGAGCAAGCTCTGGAAGTTGGTGATGGACAGGGAAGCCTAGTGTGCTGCAGTTCATGGGGCCATGGAGTATCGGACATGACTGAGTGACTGAACTGATGAAGAGAATATGGCTTTTCTAAGTTACTTTATGAGCAGGAGAATATTTGAGTGAAGATGGGACTTGGGTTTGAGAGCAAAGTATCTGAGGGTTGAGAGGCACTTGATCTCATTGGAGATGAGGCACTAAAGGAAAATAAAAACCAGGTGACTGTGTGTCTTAAAGCAAAGTGAAAAAGATATATCAAAAAGTTTAATGTCTTGGTAGTCAAAGAACCCTGTGATCTCTTTGTCCAGATGATGTTGGATTCAAGGACACCAGCATGTGTGTGATTGACAGTGACAGAGATGGGAAGAGGAAAAGATCCTCTAAGGATGAAAATCTGGAATTGGTACTGGGTGACAACCTGCAGCTTTCTGTCCTTGACTCCTATGTGCTTAATGTCCCAGGATTCAGTATGGTGTCTGTACTACCAGCATTAGCAGCAGTTGAGAATGCTTAGAAATGCAATTTCTTGTCCCCACCCCAGACTTTCTTGCATTGACATCCAGAAATCTGAGTTCTATCAACCTTCTGAATAAATGTGATGCACAGAGGAATTTGAGACCCCATTTCTTCAGGGAGTTATCCATATGTGCTAAGAATATTCTCCATGACTTGCAGTTGTTTCATCCCCCATTTTATTCAAAATTTACATCTCATTTTGTTTTCAAAGAGGCTCAGAAGAAATATGATGCCTGAAGAGCTGGAGAAGAAAAGACAGGAGATTTTAGTCAAGGCCAAGCAGAGGCGTCGTGACAGATGTTTACTTCCTCTGAGGCTGACCAGCTGCATTTTCCGGAAGCCAGTCACAAGGATAACCTCTCATCCTGGCAATGTGGTCAAAAGACGTCCATGCGAGGAGACCCTGGAAAAGCCCCAGCAAGCCTTTGCATTCCGGAGACTGCAGGGACTCCAAGCCTACAGCCCTGAAGGAGAACCTTTCAGGACCATGGACAGCGCAAACGTTTCCGGACTCATTGTCCAGCGTGGTGCCGGTGAATCCCTGGGTCGTGCTGGTGCCTGGTCTCTGCACACTAGCTCTGAGCCCATCATTGCCCAGTCTTCAGATGGGGCAGAGCTCAACCCAAGGTTGGGGCTTTTTCTCCCACATGCCCTCTGC